>NW_026453515.1:1167500-1506289 GCF_943734755.1 Anopheles moucheti
AACCGAAGCACTTAAGCAACTGGAAGACCACCGGTTCCATATCTCTCTGAGTGATGCATGTCACCATGCACCGCTTCCACCGTGTATCACATCACATCACACTCTAAACCATTTCACATAGGTCCGCGCGATTGCTCACGGGACCCTATTCTCGCTAGGAGGTTCGGTTCGATTCCTGTACACTACAACGAGCTTTTCCAATTCTTGTGTCCGACTGGCGAACGTTCTGTTGCGTTATAAACTTCGCGGTACTTGCCACCGGGTATGGTGTCCGTACAACCTTCTGAGAAATAGCCGACGCGATCGACGGGATTAACCGACAATGCAGCGCTGGCTCTTGATAGGGCAATTTACGGGCTTGATCGGGCAATTTACGGGCTTGATGGTGCGACTTACGGGCTTGATAGTGCGACTAACGGGCTTGATAGGGCAATTTACGGGCTTGTTGGTGCGACTTACGGGCTTGATAGTACGACTAACGGGCTTGATCGGGCAATTTACGGGCTTGATGGTGCGACTTACGGGCTTGATAGTGCGACTAACGGGCTTTGATAGTGCGACTAACGGGCTTGATAGTGCGACTTATGGGCTTGATAGTGCGACTAACGGGCTTGATAGTGCGACTAACGGGCTTGATAGTGCGACTTATGGGCTTGATAGTGCGACTAACGGGCTTGATAGTGCGACTAACGGGCTTGATAGTGCGACTAACGGGCTTGATAGTGCGACTAACGGGCTTGATAGTGCGACTTACGGGCTTGATAGTGCGACTTATGGGCTTGATAGTGCGACTAACGGGCTTGCTTTCCCATGATTTTCGCATCGAGCTTCGGTTCGTTTCCAGTAATTTTGTCCATGTTTTTCGTTTGCTACGAGAGGTTCGGTTCGTTTTCAGTTATCCCTGTGTTCATGATTTTCGTGTGCTTCTAGAGGTTTGGTCCGTGTTTTTGAGAACTCTTGTCCATGCTTTCACATTCTTGGATAGGTTCAGTCAGTTTTCAGTTATCCCTGTGTTCATGATTTTCGTGTGCTTCGAGAGGTTTGGTCCGTGTTTTTGAGTACTCTTGTCCATGATTTTCGTGTGCTTCTAGAGGTTTGGTCCGTTTTTCAGTACTCTTGTCCATGCTTTCACATTCTTGGATAGGTTCAGTCAGTTTTCAGTTATCCCTGTGTTCATGATTTTCGTGTGCTTCGAGAGGTTTGGTCCGTGTTTTTGAGTATTCTTGTCCATGATTTTCGTGTGCTTCTAGAGGTTTGGTCCGTTTTTCAGTACTCTTGTCCATGCTTTCACATGCTTTGATAGGTAGGTTCGTTTTCAGTTATCCCTGTTCATGATTTTCGTGTGCTTCGAGAGGTTTGGTCCGTGTTTTTGAGTACTCTTGTCCATGATTTTCGTGTGCTTCTAGAGGTTTGGTCCGTTTTTCAGTACTCTTGTCCATGCTTTCACATGCTTTGATAGGTAGGTTCGTTTTCAGTTATCCCTGTGTTCATGATTTTCGTTTGCTTCGAGAGGTTTGGTCCGTGTTTCAGTACTCTTGTCCATGATTTTCGTTTGCTTCGATTCGTTCAGTCCATTACTCTTGTCTGTGGTTTTCGTTTGCTTCGATTCGTTCAGTCCATTACTCTTGTCTGTGGTTTTCGTTTGCTTCGATTCGTTCAGTCCATTACTCTTGTCTGTGGTTTTCGTTTGCTTCGAGTCGTTCAGTCCATTACCCTTGTCTATGATTTTCGTTTGCTTCGAGTCGTTCAGTCCAATACTTACCCTTGTCTATGATTTTCGCTCTAGCCCAGTCGCCCTGCGCTCTGGAAATCACATTCCAACTCTATCACCGATAGTGCTCACACTTTGGAAACCACATTTCACCCGGGGGACCTTAGGGTGGATTTTGAGCCTTTCGGGATTGCGAAACCATCATTTAACACTCTAAACTTAATTTCCGCAATCCCAGACGCACTTTCCATATGGTCTCCAAAAATGCGTGTGAGCTGACCTGGTCCCTTATAATAGGCAATGAACACGATTTTGGAAAAATATTTTTTTCAAAATTTTTAGACTCACCGGGTAAAATTGAATTTACTTGGGAAAAATGTTCTAGCAGGGGCCCTCCCATACACATTTTTTTCTTCTCAAAAATGATTTTCGTTTCACTTTTCATACTCAGGGGAGTCTAAAATTGATGTTTTGAGTCACCGTGAAAAAAAAATTTTTTGACCCGAGCTTGTGTCGGCGACCCAAAAATCGACGCACTTGGGAAAAATGTTCTAGCAGGGGCCCTCCCATACAAAATTTTTTTTTTGACTCACTGGGTAAAATGGTCGTACTTGGGAAAAATGTTCTAGCAGGGGCCCTCCCATACAAAAAATTTTTCTTCTCAAAAATGATTTTCGTTTCACTTTTCATACTCAGGGGAGTCTAAAATTGATGTTTTGAGTCACCGTGAAAAAAAATTTTTTTTTGACTCACTGGGTAAAATGGTCGCACTTGGGAAAAATGTTCTAGCAGGGGCCCTCCCATACAACAATTTTTTCTTCTCAAAAATGATTTTCGTTTCACTTTTCATACACAGGGGAGTCTAAAATTGATGTTTTGAGTCACCGTGAAAAAAAAATTTTTTTTGACTCACTGGGTAAAATGGTCGCACTTGGGAAAAATGTTCTAGCAGGGGCCCTCCCATACAAAAAATTTTTATTTCTCAAATCGATCCGTGGTTTCACTTTTCATACTCTAGGGCCCATTTGCTTCAACTTTGGAAAAATTTTCGGTGATGAAAAATTTTCACCTTCGACGTCCATCGACCACTCGACCCGAACTTGGTACTTTTGTATGGAGGTACCCAAGTGGTGACTTTTTCATACAAAAATTTTTATTTCTCAAATCGATCCGTGGTTTCACTTTTCATACTCTAGGGCCCATTTGCTTCAACTTTGGAAAAATTTTCGATCATGAAAAATTTTCACCTTCGACGTCCATCGACCATCGCCTGTTGGTACGCACATCACCATCGACTTTACCAATCGCGTTTCGCACCGCTAATCCCACTTGGCGTGAGCCACGCACATAATGTTGCGAGGAGAATATTAATCGGGACTTAGCGTTTTAAGCTCGCGAACACTCCACTATGGGAGTGCACGCAAGCACCAACTGTACACACACACACACAACAATCACCCTCGCGAACACTCTAGTCCCAAAGTGAACGCGAGCACCAGCAAGCATGGGTCGCCTGAGAGGATCGATGCGAACGCATCTCTACAACTCGCAGCTTCCAGCCTGTAGTCCCGTCGTTTGCGGGCGGTCGAAAGTGTCGAAACTAGTTGTATCCACGGTCGACGAAAACACAGCCACCAGGGTTCCCTGTGGTAAGGTACTTCCACGTGCAGCGTGCTCCCGCCCGTTGCGGCTCAGTCTAGTGCTATAGCGGGGATGAGACGTCAGTGTGCGCGGGGCAGCACCGACGGATCTCGGAGGGTTGTTAAGCCCGCTAGCTTCCGATCACCTAATGGGTTTGAGAAGCGCTATCAGCTCGGATTGGATACGACCTTAGAGGCGTTCAGGCATAATCCAGCGGACGTAGCGTCATACCAAAGTCCGGTCGAACTAGTATTGAGCCAGTGGTCCGTACCTGTGGTTCCTCTCGTACTGCACAGGAATTTCGTTAAGATAGCGGCAAACAGCACACACCAGTAGGGTAAAACTAACCTGTCTCACGACGGTCTAAACCCAGCTCACGTTCTCTTGAAAGGGTGAACAATCCTACGCTTGGTGAATTTTGCTTCACAATGATAGGAAGAGCCGACATCGAAGGATCAAAAAGCCACGTCGCTATGAACGCTTGACGGCCACAAGCGATAGGACGTGCCTTCACGACGCTCGCAGAAAAACACACAATTTATGGTGTAAAATTGCGTGCAAAGGCGTGAAAAGTGTTGCAAATTGTTAAGTTAAGTGCACTTTAGTTGCCTATGGTGAAATACATTCAATACAGGACGATGCTCGCCTGGAAAGTGCAGTGAAAAGTCTCCCCATACATTTTGTATGGGAGCAGAAAAGTGCCGAAAAAACACCCAAAAGGCGATTAAGAACATAAAGTGGCGTTATTATTATAAAGATTAGGCACCTATAAACGTTTTTACGCACGGTGACAGTGTGTTTTTAGCCAAAAAAGTGCGATAAAGTGCGTGCAAAATATAGACACAAGCGGCGTCAGGTGTGTCGTCGCGTGTGAGCGTGTTGACATTAGTGCTGACGTCATCGGCGTCAGTGGCAAAGCTTTCGGCTCCGAGCTTTCGCCTTAGCCGAGACACCGGACAGCGCCATCTCTCGGAATTGACGGGAGCCTTCGTCAGTGGCGTCACCTGGTGGACGGTAGCTGATTCAACGGTAGCGGCGACAAGAACCCGTAACGCTCGGGAGACTTCAACGTCGGTATCAGCGAGCAACCCGGGTCGGTGCATGCGGGTTGCATACCGACAGGCGGAGACTTCGACGTTGGAGAAGGAGGCGAACCTGGGCGCAATTTTATTGGTTTTTTAATATTTGTTTGCTGAAACTAATATTAATTTTTGGTTTCAGAGGCAAATATTCCAATAAATAACACCTCAATAGGCTGGCCTTCCACGGGCCATGGATGGCCGCTACCACCAGGAGCAAGGCAGCGATGAGCTCGGGCAAGAGGCTCATGGTTCCGCTAACGCCGGTGATGGAGGGTGTAGCGGTGAGCGGAGCCACTAGCTCCAGTAAATATGCGGCCAGGCTGGTTACGGGCAGTGGAGGTTCGCCGTCGAGCGACGTGAGACGGCTCATCAGCGAGGCGAAGCTGGACAGCGAGACGTTGCTTGCTGTTGTTAAGAAGCTGGAGGAGCAAGTAACGCTCCTGCGAGTCCAGCTGGAGGCGGCAGCTGAGCAGGCTCGGCAGGACCTTCGCGAGGCGCGTCTGGAGGCACGACAGCGGGAGGAGCGGCTGGTCGCTGACAACCAGCAGTTACGAGAGGAGCTCCGGAAGGAGCGAGAGCTGTTGACGGCGCTGGTGGCGCAGACCATCGGGCAGGGCCAGCAGCAAACCGCTGCGCAGCAGCAGCCGGAACGAGCCACGCAGCAGCGTGGACAACAGCAGGACGCGGTGGCGGCTACGAGCCAGCCACCTTCGACGACGGAAGGCGGCTCCTGGGTCGAAGTGGTGCGCCGTAAGCCGTCACGACAGCAGGCGGCTGAGCAACAGCGGCAGCAACAGTGGCCACAGCTTCCGCAACGGCAGCAGCAACAGCAGCGGCAGCTACCGCAGCAACAACAGCCGCAACGGCCTCAGCCACAGCGGCCTCTGGTGCAGCAGCAGGTCATGCCGCGTCCACAATCTGCGCCACGTAAGCAGGCAAAGAAGAAGCTGCATGCCATTGAGGTCGCCCCAGGGGAGGGACAAAGCTGGACGGACGTTTACCAGCTGATCCGTAGTGCTCCGTCGTTGGCCGAAGATCAGGCCAAACTAGGCGTTGGACGACGCACAACGCGTGACCGGCTGGTCATGGACATCCAGGACGGCGCAAACGCAGATGAAATTCTGCAACGCGTGCAGCAGGTCTGCGCGCAGGCAGCAGCTCCGGCCACCACCCGCTTGGTGACGGAGACGGTGGAGGTCCGCCTTGATGAGGTGGACCCTTTAGCGGTGGCGACGGATGTGGCGACGGCGGTGAAGGAATCCAGCTCGGAGACGGTGAGCGAATCCGCCGTGCACATGGTGAAGGCGTGGAATGGCACGCAGACAGCGTACGTCAGGATGTCTGTCAAGGCGGCGGAGCGGGTGCACCAGCAGCGTGTGCGAGTGTTGCACACCTCGTGCCTGGCGACGCGATTGGCACCACCGACTCGGGGACAACTGCGGTGTTTCAAATGTCTGGAGCACGGACACCTGCGGCACCAGTTCAAAAGCGAGATGGACCGATCGACGCACTGCATCCGTTGCGGCCAACCGGGCCACCTGGCTCGGGCATGCACGGCAGCGGTCTGCTGTGCTGTATGCAAGGGCCCTCACCGGGTAGGACACCCGTCCTGCACCCGGGCCTAAAGGTCTTGCAGATCAACCTCGGGCGCAGCCGGGTAGCGCAGGATCTATTGCTACAGACGGCACGGGAGCAGCGGGTGGACGTCGTCATTGCCTGCGAGCTGTACAAGCCGCCTCGGGATAACGGAAGGTGGGCGGTGGACGAGGCGCAGAGTGTGGCAGTGGTCGCCACCGGGGCTTACCCCATCCAACGCCTGTGGGGTAGCGTCCATCCCGGGCTGGTGGTGGCCACAGTGGCAGGTGTCACCTTTGCCAGTTGCTACGTCAAGCCGAACATCGGGCCAGCGGACTTTGGCGCCTATCTCGAGGCGGTGGAGATGGCGTTGGTTGGCCACCAGCACACCGTGCTTGCAGGTGACTTCAACGCGTGGAGCCAGGAGTGGGGATGTGCCCGCACAACATCGAGGGGCCACTCGCTCATGGGGACGGTGCAGCATCTGCAGCTCGATGTCATCAACCTCGGCAACGTACCCACCTTCATGGGCAACGGGGTTGCGCGCGAAAGCATCGTCGATGTGACGTTCGCAAGCACCTCAATCGCCTTGCCTGGAACCTGGAGGGTGAGTTCCGCCTTCACCCACAGCGACCATCGCTACATCCAGTATTGCGTCGGTGTGCCGGGTCGGCAGGGACAGCAGCAGCAGCATCAGCCATCGCAGACGCACGGGAGCGTGGCTATCGCGACGCACGCCGGGATCCGCTGGAAGACCTCCCTCTTCCTCAGTGAGGGTAACAAGACCGCCCTTGTCGACTGTCGCTTCGCAGAAGCCGACACGTCCGAGGCGCTGGTCGGAGCGTTGACTCTCGCTTGCGACGCCATCATGGAGAGGGTAGGCAGGCCGAAGCGCCATCAACAGCCACGGCTGTATTGGTGGACCCCGGAGCTGGGCGACATGCGTCGGGAGTGCGAGCTTGCTGAGGAAGGGCTTCGTGCTGCCACAGGGTCGGCGGACCGCGACGTGGCGACGGCTCGCCTTTACGACCTGCGACGACAGCTGCAGCGAGCGATACAGGAGAGCCGGAGCGGGAAGCTGCAGGAGCTGATCGACGCAGTCGACAGCGACACATTCGGTCTCGGTTACCAGGTTGTGATGGCCAAGCTGCGTGGCCGCACCCCGCAGGAGACCGACCGAGCGGTATTGGAGCCGATCGTCGACGCGCTCTTCCCGGCTCATCCTGCCTTCGAGTGGCCAGTCGTCGAGCGGACGGACGATGAGGAGGCCCTACGACCCGTCACCGAAGCTGAAATCCTGGCGATGGCCGACAGGATGGCTCCGTCAAAGGCTCCGGGACTGGACGGGATCCCGAACGTCGCGGTAAAGGCCGCAATCAGAGAGCACCCGGCGACGTTCGCCCGGGTGTTCAATGATCTGCTGGAGCGAGGCGAGTTCCCGAAGGAGTGGAAGGAGGCGCGGCTAGATCTGGTGCCCAAACCGGGCAAGCCACCGGGCGATCCTGCGGCGAGTCGACCGCTGCTCCTTGAGGGAGCAGTCCCGAAAATGTTCGAGAGGTGCGTTGTGGACCGCCTCAACGATCATTTGGAGGACAGCAGTGCCCCTCAACTGTCGCCGGAGCAGTACGGCTTTCGTCGTGGGAAGTCGACGGTTCAGGCCATTCAGCGGGTCGTCGAGCGGGGCGAGTTCGCGCGGACATTCCACCGGTCGAACGGACGCGATCCTCGGTGTCTGGTGGTAGCACTGGACGTCCAGAACTCCTTCAACACGGCGAGCTGGAGGGCGATCGCCACGGCCCTGGAAGAGAAACGCGTTCCGGCAGCGCTGAGGAGAATATTGCGCAGCTACTTCTCCGAGCGCGAGCTGGTCTATGAGACCAGTGAAGGACCGGTGCGCAGGAGGGTGTCGGCTGGCGTACCGCAGGGCTCCATTGTCGGCCCCACATTGTGGAATACAATGTACGACGGAGTCCTGCGGCTGGCGTTCCCGGACGGCGTGGAGGCGATCGGGTTCGTGGACGACCTGGTGGTGCTGGCGGGCGGCACGACGCCGCAGGCGGCGGCTGATCTGGCGCAGCAGGCGATCCGTATGATCGGGACATGGATGGCAGAGCGTCACCTGCATCTAGCTCCGGCCAAGACGGAGGTCATTATGGTGTCCACAATGCGGCGGGGCTATGCGCAGCCCTCGGTCGCCATCGAGGGGATACAGCGGCTGCCTACGCAGAGCCTCAAGTACCTGGGCGTGGTTTTGCACGAGCACCTGCTGTGGACCCCGCACGTTGAGTACGCCACGGCGAAGGCACTCCGTGCGGCGAAGGGGATCTCCCGTTTGATGCAAAACCACGGAGGCCCCAAAGTAGCGAAGCGGCGGCTGCTGTCCTCGGTGGTGGATTCGACGCTCCGGTACGCTGCTCCGGTGTGGCATGAGGCCACCAACGTCAAGCGGTGCAGGCGGATGCTGCAGAACGTGCAGGCGCAGTATGCGAGGCCGGTAGCCAGGACCTTCATATCGGTGCGATATGAGGTCGCCACGGTCCTGGCTAGCGTCATACCGATCTGCCTGCAGATCCGGGAGGACGCTCGATGCTACCACCAGCATCAAACGACCGGCGCGCCATTGAGCCAGCTGCGAGGGGAGGAGCGTGCGGCCACACTGCGTCAGTGGCAGGAAGAGTGGGACGCGTTGGCACCAGCGAGCCGATTCACGGCGTGGACGCACCGGGTGATCCCGGACATCGAGGGGTGGAAGAACCGTCGGTTTGGGGAGATGACTTTTCATCTCTCCCAAGTTCTCTCGGGCCACGGCTTCTTCCACGAATATCTGCATGTGCAGAGATTCACCCCCTCGCCGGACTGCGTGCGGTGCCCGGGGGTCGTTGAGTCGGCCGAGCACGCGTTCTTCGACTGTCCGCGCTTCGCTGACGTGCGAACGGAGGTGCTGGGCGAGGGCGATATGGCAATCGTCTCACCGGACAGCCTACAGTCTTTCCTGCTGAGCAGCCGGGTAAATTGGAGCGCCATATGTGAAATGGCCCGGCAAATCACCACGGCACTCCAACAAGACTGGTACGTCGAGCGAGAGACCAGTGCCAACGACGAGATGGTTGCTGCGGCACGACGGCTGGATGCGGCGCATGAAGAGGTGGTGTTGGCGCGTAACAACCGGCGCAACGAGGCGCGTCGACAATCGACGGTGGAGCGTCGCCTGGCGAGGGGTGAGCCTCCACCCCCAACGCATCCGGACGGGACGCCTCTCAGTGCGGAGGAAATCGAGGAGCGCGAGGAGCGGCAACGACGCGTCCGGGACAACGTGCTGTAATATAACTGCTTGTCCCATAGATACAACACGGTCATACGTGATCACCACGGGACAACACACCATGTATAGGTCTACATTTCTTTCAGTACGGATTGGGACAGAGTCCCCAATAAAACACTAGACTTCTTTAGTTGAGCATAACGATCAACTACGACAGTAACAGCGTGTGCACGTAGCTGCGAGTGCCTCCGAGTGACTGCCTAGTCAATTGTCAATCTTTATTTTATAACATAATTACGGGTAAACATCGTGAGAACAAAATTGATGGAAATGTCCATTAACCTAGATATCGAACTAGTTGAAGTTTGATGCTTTTGTTTGTCTGAATTTTGATTGGTTGGTTTAATTGTTTTCTTGAGTTCTAGTTCTTATTTATTGGGCGGCTTAGTTCTGTTTCATATAAGCTATGTATGGACAGGTCGTTTCCTGTTGTTAACTTGAACCAAGTCAAGCAATAGGGTCTATTGCTATATTGCAAAGGGTGCAACTCTGGCGTGAAGCGCACCTGTACTGTCTTGCAATGAGGTCGCGATGGGTTTTTTTTGACGCTGCGTATTGATCGGGTATGGATTGAGTTTGCGTAAGCTCTTTGCGCGGTCGACGCTTCTATGGTGTATGTTTTTTTATGTTTTGCCTATTGGGTTTGTACCTGCAACTTGTGTGCATTGAATGAGTACCTGTAACTTGTGAGCGATTAATGTTTGATTTAATTGCGCCTGAGGTTTATGCTATTTGCGTTAATTGTTTATTGCAGTTCTGGTTCTAATATCTTGATAGAGGAGCATGGGGTGAATTTCAACATAAGACATGGGTTGAATGTTTTTAAGACTGTATAGCAGATATGCTACACCTCCCCCCTTTTAGTAGAATAACGTAAGGAATGATAATGATTGAAGTTATTCTCCTGTATATTTAATTAACCTGTTTTTATGTACTGTTGTTTCCTTTTGTGTGGTACAATTTCTAATGGTGCAATTAGTATTCTCAATTTCTGTTACTATGAATGGTCCTATGTATAATGGATCTAATTTTTTTCTGTTTTCATTTGATAAATATACTTTATCACCTATTTTAATGTGTATGGGGTTTAATTTTTCATTGAATGCAACTTTTCTTTTTTCTTTTGCAGCTATAAGATTTCCTCTGGCTATTTCGTGTGATTTTTGAAGCTTGAATTTCATTTCATTATTGTATTGTTCAATATTATAAATTGGATCTACTTTTTGTTTGTATATTTCTTGGGGTAAATGAGCTGTTCTGCCAAAAACTAATTCAAATGGAGTATAGTTGGTGTCTGTATGGGTTGTGGTGTTGTAAACGAATTCATAAAATTTTGTCCAATTATCCCAATCATCATGGTGGTCGTTGGAAAATGATCTTAAATATTCGTTGAGACATCTATGATTTCTTTCCAAAGATCCTATTGTTTGTGGGTGGTATGCTGTAGCAAAGGTTTGTTTTAATTCTAAAATTTCAGCGATTTTGCTAAGAATTTCGTTATTGTATTCTAATCCTTGATCTGATTTCATTTCTAAGATGTTTCCGAAAGTAAGAATAAAATTTTCGACTAAAGCCCTTGCTTTTGTATTTGCTTCCTTGTTAATAATCGGTATTATTACTACATATTTAGTGAGTTCGCATTGAATTGTTACTGCGTAACGATTATTATTGTCGGTTTTGGGTAATGGTCCTACTGTGTCTATTGAAATTACGCTAAATGGTTTCGAGGGAGTTGTCGTCACAACTGTTTCCTCTTTCGTATGCCTATTTGTCTTATTAACTATGCATGCTTGACAATTTCTCACAAACTTTTTTATATCTTCCTTCATATTTTTCCATCTGTATTTTTCTCTTAATTTCAAATATAGTCTGTATTGGCCTTGTTGGAGCGTTGTTTACGTCCAACTGTTTACATCGCCAGAAACCTCCGACAAGTGACAGTCGGAGGAACGTAGTAATCTTAACGCAAAAATGTAGCCCGAACCACTAGTTCCGTAAAGTTATAAATATGAGGCGAAAGGGTTTTTTCGCTCTCTTACAACTAAAACTCCACCACGGATCGGTAACTATAAAGCGCAAGGGAAAGAAATTATCCGAAAACGATCGCGAAAGAACATTGGTGCCGTGACCAGGATTATTAACCTGCCTACTCGCGAGTTTCGATAAATTTAGCGTCCTTTTTTTTGCGCGCGTTCACTACTATCCCGTAACGATATCCCTACACTCAAGCGCACACAATTTGCTGTTTCACCAAAATGCCCGTGCAACCAACGATCCTTGCGTCGAGAAGAACAATTTTGCTCGCCACCTTGGTGCGACATGAGGAATTTTTGCGTGATTTTCTTCCCGAGCGGGACTCAAATGCGGTAGAGGTTCGACTTACGAAAGTCCAGCAGCTGAGTAAGGATTTAGAACGAATTCAGCAGCAGCTAGAGGAAGTTCCCAGCACTAATGAAGAAACGATACACAACGACGCGTTAAGGCAAGATTTTGAGCCTCGTTTAATTAACGTGGAAGGTGAATTAAAGGCGAAGCTAAGAGAAATCTCACGAAAGGAGGCGTCTCAGCAAAAGGCCACCATCTCCCTTAAGGGAATGAAATTGCCCATCATCACACTTCCGGAGTTCGATGGAGACTATATGAAGTGGCTTACATTTAGGGACACTTTTGAAAGCTTAATACACGAAAATGAGGATGTACCCGATATACAAAAATTTCACTACCTACGCGCAGCCGTGAAAGGCGAAGCGGCGCAAGTAATCGAGTCCATAACAATTAGTGCAGCTAACTACGAACACGCATGGAAGATGATAACTGAACGATATTCTAATGAATATTTGTTGAAAAAACGCCACTTGCAGGCCATGTTTCACATGACGCCGATCAAGCACGAAAGTGCATTGACCTTGCATCAGCTGGTCGATGAGTTCGAGCGTCATAAAAATACGCTCCATCATCTGGGAGAAAACACTGACGCCTGGAGTAGCATTTTAGAACATTTGTTGTGCACCAAGTTGCCACATTTAACACTACGCGATTGGGAGGAAAATGCATCTTTGGACGATGACCCGAGCTATGAAAAGTTGGTAGTTTTTCTACAACGTCGGATGCGCGTTCTTGAAACCGTGTTAGTAAACAACGCTAATACGTCACAAATTGATGCACCAACACATACAAGGCGACCGAATTTTACGCGCGCTACAAGCCTTGCGACAACTGATCGAGACGCACACGCATGTCACTTATGTCACATGCCGCACAACATCATGAGATGCCGGCGATTCGTCGCCATGGATCCTGTACAACGTTATAAGACAGTTGTTGATGAACGTTTATGTTTAAATTGTCTGCAGGACAATTACCGAGCGCGTGATTGCTCCTCGAAGTACACATGTCGACACTGTGGTTTACCGCACCACACACTACTACACTCGCAACATAGCTTGCACGGCACGGTTCCCTCTGCAGCCACTCCGTCAACTGCGCGAAATAAAGTAGGGAGTTCATCACACATCACACACGATCACCAAGCAAATACACAAAGACACTATGTAGCAGCACACGCGAGCAAACAGACGTACGATCACGTTTTTCTCCAAACTGCCGTAGTACAAATTGTTGATGCGTATGGTATCACTCATCCAGCCCGAGCACTTTTAGACAGTGCCTCGCAGCCTGATCTCATGAGCAGCCGACTTGCTCATCGATTAGCTCTAAAGCATGATACTGCTAACATCGCCCTTATCGGAGCAGGGCACTCCACCACCCCCGTTAGGAAATTGGTGCGGGCGAACATCTCATCCCGAACGAGTCCGTATGAGATGAGTTCCGATTTCTTGATCGTGGATAACTTGATAGGGAATTTGCCGGCACATGACGTCCATGCCAACGATTGGCAAATACCACCAAATTTTGTGCTTGCTGACCCCCAATTTCATAAATCCGCACCGCTCGATCTCATCCTCGGTGCCCGGCATTATTATGAGTTCTTCAAAAGCGGGGCGCAGCATAAACTCTCACCAAACCTTCCTGTTCTCATCGAAAGTGTGTTCGGGTGGATTGTAACCGGCTCGGCAGCTGCGATGAATCCTATTGACCATTCGTCGAATGCATCTTCTATTGTTTGCATGAGTACTCTTGAAGAATCTCTCGAACAATTCTGGAATGTGGAAGAGTTACAGGTTAGAGACTGTTATTCACCCGAAGAACAACGATGCGAAACGTTCTACACAGAAACTACCCAACGCGACGAATCTGGACGGTATATTGTACGTCTACCCCGCCAACCCGACTTCGATGTAAAACTCGGCTTATCCAAAGCAACAGCGTTACGACGCTTCGAGTTGCTGGAAAGGAGGTTGGAACGCGACCCACAACTCAGAACCGATTATCATCAATTTATGAAGGAGTATTTGGAGCTTGGCCACATGTCACCGATAACTGTTAGTAGGGAAGAAGAGCCAGCTTACTACTTACCTCATCATCCTGTTTTCAAGGCATCCAGTTCAACAACTAAAGTGAGAGTAGTATTCGATGGATCTGCAAAAACGAGTTCGGGTTATTCGTTAAACGAGACACTCTGCGTTGGTCCCATCGTTCAGGACGATCTACTAGACATAATACTACGGTTCCGTACTTACAAGGTTGCACTTGTGGGTGACATCGCAAAAATGTATCGACAAATATTGTTGCATCCCGAAGATCGTCGATTGGTTCGAATCTTTTTCCGGTTTTCTCCGCAAGCTCCGATGCAGATTTTCGAACTCAACACCGTTACTTATGGGCTGTCACCATCCTCATTCTTAGCCACGCGTACTTTGGTTCAGCTTGCAGATGATGAAGGCGCTCACTTCCTGCACGCACAAACTGCCCTAAACGAAACTTTTATGTAGATGATTTCATTGGTGGTGCAAATACCGTAGATGATACTATCCGCCTTCGGCAGGAGCTGTCCGATCTACTTGCTAAAGGGGGACTCGAATTACGCAAGTGGACATCAAATCATCTTGGCGTTCTTAACGGTTTAAGTGCTGATCAAATTGGCACACAATCCTCACTGCACTTCACGCCAAATGAAACGGTGAAAACACTCGGTATCTCCTGGAAACCCGAAGCCGACGAACTGTGTTTCGATTTGAACCTTTGTGCTGAACCCGCAACTTCCACCAAGCGATCCATTTTATCATGCATTGCGAAAATGTATGATCCGCTTGGGCTAATTGCGCCTGTATTAGTTCGAGCGAAGTTGCTGATGCAGGAGTTGTGGTTGCTGAAATCCGGCTGGGATGATCCCGTTCCCGAGCTAATCTACAACAAATGGACGACAATTCGTGATGATTGGCAATCGTTATCAAAATACAAAACTAATCGTCATGTTCTTTTACCCAATTCCAAAGTAGAATTCCACACATTCACCGATGCCTCCGAAGCAGCCTATGGAGCATCTATCTACGCGCGTTGTGAGAACACGGAAGGGGAAATACGGATCAGCCTACTAGCATCGAAGTCCCGAGTTGCACCTCTTAAACGCGTCACACTACCAAGACTGGAACTTAGCGCTGCTGTTTTGGGCGCCCAACTCCAGCATCGGGTCCAAAAAGCAATGCAGATCAACTGCGGCGAGTCCTTCTTTTGGTCTGATTCTACCGTAACGCTAAAATGGATAGCGTCTCCGCCCAACACTTGGAATACGTTCGTGGCGAATCGTGTTGCTGAGGTACAGCGCTATTCCCATCCTCGACAATGGCGACATGTTCCTGGTACCTGCAATCCTGCCGATTTGGTTTCTCGTGGAATGTCGGCAGCGAACTTCACCAAGAGCCGATTATGGCACTTCGGCCCGGAATGGTTAACTCTTTCACCATCGTTCTGGCCCAGCGTAAATCCGGATTCCATCGACGGAGTGGATCTAGAAATCCGTCAGGTGAGTGCAAGTATCGTTTCCACCTCAACTCATCCATGGTTCGATATTTCATCATCCTTCACTAGGTTGGTACGCATAATTGGGTATTGCGTACGTTTTTCGCGCAATACCAGGCAAAAGGCGGGAACACCACACATCGTAGCACCACTAAGCATCACGCCAGATTATTTGCAAGCTACCAAATCCGTGCTTTGCAGATTAGCACAACAAGATGCATTCTCCGTTGAAATTAAGCAATTGGAAAAGGGAGAAGCATTATTAAAACAATCATCGTTACGCAAACTAAGCCCCTTCATCGACGACAAAGGCTTAATACGAGTGGGAGGACGGCTTAAGCTTTCGCAGTTACCTTACCAATCGAAACATCCTGCGGTGCTTCCTAAACAGCATAAGTTTACTCGGCTTGTGGCTGAGCACTATCACAAACAGCTTATGCATGCTGGCGGAAGACTCCTGTTATCCCAGATGAGAGAACAGTATTGGCCACTAGACGGACGACGGTTGGTGAAGAGCGCCGTGAGGAACTGTTTCCGCTGTATACGCCAGGATCCAGCTCTCGCACAACAACCCATTGGTCAACTGCCCACTTCACGTATTACACCTAGCCGGCCTTTCTCCATCACTGGAGTGGACTACGCCGGTCCATTTTACTTAAAACCAGCGCATCGACGGGCTGCAGCGGTTAAGAGCTACCTGTGTGTATTTGTTTGCTTCGCCACGAAAGCTGTTCATCTTGAGCTCGTGGGAGACCTTACAACTCCAGGATTTTTAGCCGCCCTACGCCGTTTTACTTCACGCCGCGGTCTACCATCCCACATCCATTCCGACAACGGCAAGAACTTCGAAGGAGCTGCACGTGAGCTAAGTGAACTTTTTGACATGTTCAGCGACGAGCAACAACGTAGCATCATTGTCACTGATTGCGCGGACAGAGGCATCACTTGGCACTTCACCCCTCCGAAGGCTCCACATTTCGGTGGACTATGGGAGGCAGCGGTTAAAACAGCGAAGAGGCATCTCTACCGGCACCTAGGTGGCACTAGGCTCTCTTACGAAGGCTACTGCACCGTACTTCAGCAGATTGAAGCCGCAATGAACTCGCGTCCATTGTTACCCATGTCTGATGATCCCGACGAACTAGCGGCACTAACACCAGGACACTTTTTAATTGGCACATCGATCCATGCTGTTCCCGAACCGGATTATACTCACCTGAAATCCTGCACTCTCGACGATCTACAGAAGTGGCAATTGCTTGTGCAACGATTCTGGAAACATTGGGCCACAGAATATCTACAAGAGATGCAAAACAGTTACACGCGGCCGGGCAGCAACAACAACAACA
This sequence comes from Anopheles moucheti, assembly GCF_943734755.1. Classification (NCBI taxonomy): domain Eukaryota; kingdom Metazoa; phylum Arthropoda; class Insecta; order Diptera; family Culicidae; genus Anopheles; species Anopheles moucheti. The sequence continues at coordinate 1,184,100 of NW_026453515.1, forward strand.
TACTTACAGGCAGGTTGGTGATACTAATGGACGAATCTTTACCCACTACTCTTTGGCCTCTAGCACGCATTGCACAAGTACATCCTGGAGAAGATAGCATCGTTCGCGTAGTGACACTAAAAACAGCAAAGGGTACAATAACTCGTCCAATAACAAAAATCTGCATCTTACCTGTGAGCACCGACAACGAGGACATCACGTGCTGAAAGGTTAACTTCTTTGACATTCGTCAAGGGGGGGGAGGATGTTGGAGCGTTGTTTACGTCCAACTGTTTACATCGCCAGAAACCTCCGACAAGTGACAGTCGGAGGAACGTAGTAATCTTAACGCAAAAATGTAGCCCGAACCACTAGTTCCGTAAAGTTATAAATATGAGGCGAAAGGGTTTTTTCGCTCTCTTACAACTAAAACTCCACCACGGATCGGTAACTACAAAGCGCAAGGGAAAGAAATTATCCGAAAACGATCGCGAAAGAACAGGCCTATATGTCCTCCCGAAGGGGTCATATGATAATCGTTGATTATTCTCAGCCTTTCTTCCCTTTCTGTTATCCATCTAGTTGGAATGTACAGAATGATGTTACAACCTGAAATGGATTTGTTGGCAATTTCCTTTACGGTTTCATGGGAATAATATTTGAATAAGCTGTCTTCATTAGACATAGCTATTTTGTTTCTTTTATATCGTTTTGCAATTTTACACATTTTTAGAAGAGCAAACTCTAATGTTTGACTTCCATTTCCATGTGAATTTTCTTTTATGGGGATTATTATCGACCCTAGCGCTTTATTCTCTTTGTGATTATATATTTCGAGTTCTATTCCTTTCATTGTTTTTGTCGACTTTAGTTTCAATAGTTTGGATACCTCTGTGGGTTTATCTGTTTGCCACATCGCTGGTTGATCAATCCGCGATTGGTTATCTTCCTTTTTATGACACTCCTTTTTTGTTTCGTTTCTGGTTTGTCATTGCTCTGGTTGTTACCATTAATATCGTACTTTTTATTGGTACGGTTTGAGCGGCTTCTTTGTTTTTGGGGATTGATGCTTTTAATTCCTCAGAATCAAGTACTATTCTTGAGAGTGCATCTGCTGCAACATTAGCTTTTCCCGCTAAAAATTCTATTTCAAAATCAAATTCTTCTAAATCTAATCTCATTCTAGTTAACTTAGAAGTAGGGTTTTTCATACCAAATAAATATACTAGTGGTCTATGGTCTGTTCGTATTTTGAATTTTCGACCATAAACGTAAGGCTTAAAATAATTGATTGCCCAGTGTATAGCAGTAAGCTCTTTTTCGATAATTGGCTTATTTTTTTCTCCTGGTGTGAAACTTTTACTCGCAAACACGATTGGTAAATCGTTTCCATTCGTAATTTGTGATAGTACTGCACCACATGCCATATCCGATGCATCTGTGGTAATTATAAACTGTTTGGTAAAATCTGGGTATTGCAAAATTGTAGGTGAAAGTAGAGTTTGTTTCAATTTATCGAAAGCTTCTTGGCATTCATGGGTCCATTCGAATTTAACATCTTTCTTAATTAAGTTATTGATGGGTTTTGCAATCTTAGCAAAATTCTGTACAAATTTACGATAATAATTACAAAATGCGACAAAACGTCTTGCTTCGTCTGCATCGGTTGGAATAGGATAGCTTTTGATTGTATCAAATTTTGCGTCATCCGGGTAAATTCCCTTATCTGTTATTTTATGACCTAAGTATGTTACTTCTGTTTTAAAGAATCTACACTTATTCGGATTAAGCTTTAGATTATATTTCCTAAGTCTATCAAAAACCTTAACTAAGTTACTGATATGATGCTGTACACTACATCCAGTAACGATTATATCGTCTATATATACAAAAGCAAGTTCTGGTGTTAGCCCGGCCATGGCTATCGCCATCATTCTCTGAAAACTATTTGGACTAATATTCAATCCAAATGGCATTCTGGTAAACTGAAAGTGTCCAGACGGGGTTGAGAATGCTGTAAACTTGCGTGAGTCATTTTCGAGAGGGATCTGGTGAAAGCCTGACATCAAGTCTAGAGTACTAAAGTACTTGGCTCTTCCTAGTTGATCCAGTATAGTGTCAATCCGTGGTAATGGAAATTTGTCTGGTTGGATTTTCTTATTCAATTGTCGAAAATCTACGACTAATCTCCACTTTTTATTAACGTCATCCGATTTCTTTGGTACCAAAAGGATCGGTGAGTTGTAAGATGATACAGAATGTTCTATTATGTCATTTTGTAACAACTTTTGGACTTGTTTGTTTATCTCTTCAGTTTGAGAATGAATCTGTTTGTAATTGGGTATGTAGGATGGAATGTTATCTTTAAGTATTATGTCCTGACTGTAGAAATTGTTTGTAGTGATTGGATCATTTTCGGTGCAAAAAATATCTGAATATGTATTTATGATTTTTCTAAATTCTTTCTGTGCATATGTAGGAATGTTTTCAATCTTGATGGTTTCTAAAATACTGTTAAGACGGCTATTATCTTTCATTGGCTCACTACGAGTTGTATTTAGGATGTAAAAATTTCTCAGTGGTTCTATTGTAGGGCAAAAATTATTTTCATTGATGACTACATTTTCGTTAGTTGTATTTATAAATTTTACAAATGGATTAGTTTTGGAAATAATTGTATTTCCGCAAAATACACCTGCTTGGATTTGTTGAGAGAAAAATATTGAATCTTCTGTCAATGTTGGTAAATAAATCCTGCGTACTACCTCACTTCGCATTGGTAGCATAAAATTTCTTTCTCTATTGTCTTCGATTGGGTGTGAGATTGTTTCTCCTTCATGCATGAAATTTAATAACCAGTGTTCATAATCAATGTTACATCTGTGTTTTGTAAAAAAGTCTCTTCCTAGAATTCCGTCTGCATTTAATTCAATATCTTTCGTTATCAAATGGAATTTATGTTCTAATGAGTTATTTTCAAAATGTATTATAGTCATGGTTGTGCCTAGAGTGCTGATTGTTTTGTTTGAAATTCCGGTCAGATTTATTCTTTCGTCCGTATATGCTTGTTGTTTAGGTTTGACTTTATCAACTTTAAATAGTGATATGTCAGCTCCTGTGTCCACAATGAGAGTTGAATACTCATCATTAGCCATATCAAGTTTTATTTTGACATAGTTACATGCAGATAAATTTACTGCAAGGATTGGCAATCTGTTGTGGACTGTGTTCGATCTTCTAAAAAATTGTTACCTCTGTTGTTACGGTAAGTTTCTCTGCCTTGGGCCATATTGGAATTCAATCTAGAATTCTGTCTCCAAAAATTTTCGGCCTCTTGTTCCTCTTGAGCAATGTAGACTCGTCTAGCATTGGTGTTATTTCCATTGTAATGGGTTATAGCTAGCCTGTCTCTTGGGTTAATATATCCCGTGTTTCGAGGATTGGAACTAAATGCTCCATTCCTGTACCTGTTCTGTTGTTGATTTTGCGAAAAATTGCGTCTGTAATTGTCGCTGTTTCGCATTCTATTGTTAGGGTTTCGGGGTCTTTCATAATTGTTTTGTGGATATCTGTTATTGTAGTTGTTATTACTATTAAATCGCGATTGGTAGCTGTTTTGAGAGTGGAAACGGGATGTGTATCTATTTTGCCTATTGTATAGCACTTGAGCGTGCGTGGTTGCGCTTTCATTTTCTAGCAGTTTTTGTACTGCTTCTGATATTGAGGTAAAGGGTCTGGCTTTCAGTAATATTTTTGTTTCCTGGTTTGTAGTTTTTTCTATGAGGGTATCTACTCCTACTTTGATTACCATTTCGTTTGCTATTTTGCTTGGTATTTCTTGCTGTAAGTAGACTTCTTTCAGTTTCATTGTGAGGAGTTCTATCTCATCACACATTGCTTTCGGTTCCCTTTTCTTAACCGCTTTTAGTTCTGCTATAATTTTGTGAGGATCTGTTTTTTCCTCGCATCTGCTTTTGACATCTTCTATTAGTTCCTTAAATGTTACTATACTTTGTGGTAAACCAATTCTTGCTTTACCTGCTAATCTTGTTTTTAGGAATCTTACTAGCATTGCTTCTTGTTCAACTGGTATAGAATCCTTCACTAGATGTGCTGAATCAATGAAAGTGTTTAATTTGTCAGCCTCTCCATTGTATACCTGTACCAATGCTGTGGCTGTTTTCATATCAAGAGTAGCCATTTTTGCTGTTTTATTCCAAATTACAAGTTTTAAAATTATTAGTGCAATTGTTTTAAACGATATTAATTTTGTTCCTTCTAGTTTTTGTAATATAATTGCTCTGATATCAGCAACAATTTCTCTTGCTACTTTTAGTGCAAATTTTTGTTTATCTTCCTCCAAGTCGTCTACTAATGTTATAATGTTGTTATATACTAATTTTACTTCGTGCAATCTATTGGTTAATGTAGAATGCCTGTAACGTCGATTAGGTGCTTTTTTAAAGTTGCTTAAAATGTTTTTCAACCTGTGTATATAATTGTCAATAATGTCCATTTGCACCCGTTACTGAATCGTTTACTTTTTCCATGACCTTTAACTTTTGTTTATGATTATTTCTGATTTCATTTTAATATAAAAATCGCTTATTTCATACTTTACTCAATATAGCGTGTTTGATGGTGCTCGATGTCATTCTCGTCGCTTGTAGCTGTTCCGGATAATCCTCATCCATATGTACATGTATTTCTTCCTCGTTGGAGACTCCTGTCTCTTGGGATCCCGCCGGTCAAGTTTATGATCCGTGGTCTCGCCTTCCACTAGTTTTTACTTTTTTTTTTAACTTGTTTTACTACACTATAGGTGTCTTATACCCATTGTCGATTTACTCTCGGGCTGCGTTTGCAATTTGTATAGCTCTTACAGTCTGTTTTTTCATTATTGCTTTATATGCTTTCCATAGTGCATATACTAGTTGACACACACACAATATTACGATTAACCACAGTTTCCAATCATGGTTCTCGTGGGCTTGACTGTGATTTTCTAAAATGTTCATCACTTTTACTTGGGCGTCCCCACTAAACGAAGGGTTATGGTCGAATTTGTCGAACATTGTGATAAATTGAAGTTCCCCTGTTTTCGACACTCTGATTTCCTTCTGCATTTTACTTTCAATTCACTTTTCTAGCAGTTCACTGTTTGCGCCGAAGAGAACGGCATTTTTCTTTCCTTGCGTTCTACTTTATCACTTTTAATGTCACTCTTCTGTCATTTTTTTTTTTAAAGTCACTGCCTTTTGTTCACTTTTCCACTATTATTAGATTAAAGTCACTGTATCTTCTCTGTCACTATTGATTTCGGAATAACCGCACTCGAATTTTGTGTACATGCTACTTGCATGTATCATCTTGCACATATCTTTCACTAAGCGAGATGAAAGTTTTTATACGTCGTTTACACATTTTCTGCGCACCATTGTAATTATACATATTACACTGTAATAATCTGATTTCTTAAAAACGTTACACTGCCGTTGTATGTCATTTTTAGTGTTTCGCTACTAGTAAACGTCTAGCTCTTTTACACACCGAATAAAGTGTTTGTCACGTCTGTTATTTATGATCCGTTCTCAATAACAAGTCTATGATTCTATGCAGAATGATTGGTTCTCTAAACTCACATCCAGCGATTTATAATTGAATTCACGCACTTTTCCATTGCAAGATTGCAGATTAAACTCATTTCATGTTACAACCACGGTTCTCAAATTTGTCTAGCATCCGTAGAGATTTGTCGCTAAACAATTTGGTATGCACCTAGTCTGTTTCTCCGCTACTCATTTGCCATGTTTCACTTTGGATCTCCTATTTCTGCACTTGTGACGTAGCTTTCAATCCACGTAAAGTTTTTTTTTTCTTTTACACTCGTACTTGTCGATTCCCGCTGATCATACTATATCTGCACTTTACATTCTGAAGACCACAGACGAATGCCACGGGCACTGTACTTGTCAATTTTTTTTTCAACACTTTTCATCGCTCGTTTTAGGTCGATCACTGTTGCGTTTTTCTTTCCGACTATTGCAGCTTATGGTCACGGTCGCCATGTAATATAACTGCTTGTCCCATAGATACAACACGGTCATACGTGATCACCACGGGACAACACACCATGTATAGGTCTACATTTCTTTCAGTACGGATTGGGACAGAGTCCCCAATAAAACACTAGACTTCTTTAGTTGAGCATAACGATCAACTACGACAGTAACAGCGTGTGCACGTAGCTGCGAGTGCCTCCGAGTGACTGCCTAGTCAATTGTCAATCTTTATTTTATAACATAATTACGGGTAAACATCGTGAGAACAAAATTGATGGAAATGTCCATTAACCTAGATATCGAACTAGTTGAAGTTTGATGCTTTTGTTTGTCTGAATTTTGATTGGTTGGTTTAATTGTTTTCTTGAGTTCTAGTTCTTATTTATTGGGCGGCTTAGTTCTGTTTCATATAAGCTATGTATGGACAGGTCGTTTCCTGTTGTTAACTTGAACCAAGTCAAGCAATAGGGTCTATTGCTATATTGCAAAGGTTGCAACTCTGGCGTGAAGCGCACCTGTACTGTCTTGCAATGAGGTCGCGATGGGTTTTTTTTGACGCTGCGTATTGATCGGGTATGGATTGAGTTTGCGTAAGCTCTTTGCGCGGTCGACGCTTCTATGGTGTATGTTTTTTTATGTTTTGCCTATTGGGTTTGTACCTGCAACTTGTGTGCATTGAATGAGTACCTGTAACTTGTGAGCGATTAATGTTTGATTTAATTGCGCCTGAGGTTTATGCTATTTGCGTTAATTGTTTATTGCAGTTCTGGTTCTAATATCTTGATAGAGGAGCATGGGGTGAATTTCAACATAAGACATGGGGTGAATGTTTTTAAGACTGTATAGCAGATATGCTACAGTGCGTCGGCATCGTGCGAGGCGCAGGTTGGAAGAGAGCGAGACGCCTAGCTCCACAGATTATCTGTGGGCTCTATTCGGGGTTGAAGCGTTCCCTGAGGAAGCTGGGGACGAATTCTCAATGCCATCAGGGCAATAAAACATCAAAGGCCGCTGAGGCAAGAAGAGGCGCGAACGCCCATTAGTAATAAGCGTCTAGGGTTGGGAAAGGATGTACAAAGGCCGTATAGGCACAAAAGAGGTGCGATCGCCCAACATGCGACAAGACCGGGCTAGAAATGGAAGGATTTGCCGGCAAGGCAAAACAAGGTGCGATCGCCTACAAAGGCAGTAGGGCCCCCCCCAGCTGATCCCTCGCGGGTAGGCTGGGCTGGGTGGGCTTGTTAGTAGGGTGGGGAATATGAAATACTTTGTTTTATAACACACCTGAAATACAAGCACTTTTGTTAAAAAAAAGCCAGTTATCCCTGGGGGTATCAAACGACGAGTTTTGAAGAGGGGAGTCGGGATAACACCCTCCCACCATCCCACCACCCACCCCCACCCCCCTAGGGCGGAAAAACCACCCACCGAAGTGGTTTTTCGCGATTTTCCGTGGAAAATTTCATCGCCACCCCAGCAAGTGGGGTATCAAAAGAAGCGACTCGGTGGGACGAGTCCAACGCGCACCCCCTCGCCCTCCTACCATCTTCGCTTACCTCGCCAGGGCGGAAAAACCTCTCCGGTAAGTCGTTTTTCCCGTTTTTATACCCTTTTCTTGGAGTAAGTGGCCCGGCTTATAAGCTCAACATGTCGGGGCTGGGCGAGGCGGCCCAACCCCCAACGCAGAGGGTTCTGCGATCGCGGTCACGGTCTGTTTCAGTACCGCTAACAACGGGTCTAGCCGTTGTGGTGCAGCCTGACCGGCCTGACCCCGCCTGGTGCCATCACTGGTGGTTGCGCCGACGGTGTAGCGAATTGTAGCGTCGCATTGCCTGGCCTGATGGCCCGCAACACCGCACTTCAGGCACACTGCCTGCCGGTCGACGCCTTTGCAGTTTGCTGCAATGTGTCCGCGTTCCAGGCAACGATAGCAGCGCTTCTCCTTGCCACTCTGGACCTCCAAACGACGGATGTGGCAGCGCGTATTCCCGATGGTCACCGTGTTGCCCTCCATGCGCTGGGCGGCAAGACGCGGAACCTTGACTCGGGCCCGTTGAGTGCCCTCGAGTCGACGCCATTGGTCCACTGCATCCTCTCCGACGGTGGTGCCAACAGCAACGGAGATCGCGCTTGCTGTTTCGGCCGGTTTCGCCAGCATGTCGATGTCGGTGATGAGCAGCTGGCTCATGTCGCACACCACTCGCACCTGAGCCTTGTCAACCAGGCACTTTTCGATGGCCGCCTTAACTGCAGACCCATCTACTCCTGGCCGCAGATACAGGGACAAGGTGTGATCATCCACCCGTCTTGCACGGGCCACATCCTTGTCCACTTCGGTTTGCTGCCGAATGCTCGCGTACATTTCCAGGTACGTAGCTCCCTTCACCGCAGTGACACGAATAATGTCCGGCCGTGGCTTATTGCGGTAAACCTGGTTCATTGGCTGCTGTTGTGCGCTGCGCTGCTGATCGAATTGCTGCTGCTGCTGTTTCGGCTGCTGTGGACGGGTGATGCCCCGCTTCAACACCGTGGTCCACTTCTCGTTCGGCGGAGCCGGCTGCATAGGCTGCTGCTGCTGCTGCTGTTGCTGCTGATGTTGTTGCTGCTGCTGCTGCTGCGGTTGCTGCCATTGTTGTTGGAGCCGGTGCTGCTGGTGGAATTGCCGCACCTGTGGGGGTCTATAAAAGTCTCCTACATGCTGCTGCAGTTGCTGCTGCTGCCGTTGAACTGGTCGCTGCTGCTGCAGCTGCTGTTGTTGTCGCTGCTACTGCTGCTGCTGTTGCTGTTTCGCTGGCTGCTGCTTCGCTGGCTGCTGCTGTTGCTGCTGCTGCCGTGCCTTCTTCTGCTGCACCCGCCAACCACCACGGCTACGCCTGCCCTTGGCTGGCAATGGCGCGGGAACTGAGGAAGTTGTTAGCGGTGTATGCTGCTCGTGCATGGTGACCACCGCCCGTGTACCTTGTCGATACATCTCCAGCTTCTTGCGCGTGCTGGAGAGCTCAGCAATGAGCTCCGTCAGCTGCGCTGTCATTCGGCTCATGTTGGCCTGCATGGCCGCAACCTGTTCGTCGCGGCTCTTCAGCTGCTCAAGCAACGCAGCTAGCGGTAGCTGGCTCGCAACTTCCACCTGCGTCGCGCGCGCCGGCGATGATGAGGCTGTCTCCTCCAGCTGCTCCTCCCTCTCTGAGGCCGCCGCGACCGTGCAGTCCAGGTCGTCCTCGTCCTCATCGCTCGATGTGTTTACCATCTTGTCCTTTACAGGGGACGGCAGGGGGTACCGTGACATATCATGTCGCTGCACCACAACGGCTAGACCCGTTGTTCGCGGTACTGAAACAGACCGTGTCCGCGATCGCAGAACCCTCTGCGTTGGGGGTTGGGCCGCCTCGCCCAGCCCCGACATGTTGAGCTTATAAGCCGGGCCACTTACTCCAAGAAAAGGGTATAGGGTGGACTGGGGGAGCGCTCGCACCAAGGACAAGGGGGTGGAGCTGCTGGCAACTACAAGTCTCCTGGACCTTGCGGTGCTGAATCGTGGCCAGCGACCAACCTTCGTGGGGAATGGAGTAGCTAGCGAGAGCGTGGTCGACGTATCCTTCGCGAGCTCAGCGATTGCTTTCCACAGCGAGTGGCGGGTGATGGACCAGGCGTCAGCTAGCGACCATCGCTACATTCGCTACACCGTCGGCGCAACCACCAGTGATGGCACCAGGCGGGGTCAGGCCGATCCATCTCGTCGTGCGACGGCTGCAAGACGTTCGGGCATCATGTGGAAAACGTGCCAGTTCCAGCCAGAGGCGTTCAAGATTGCGTTGGAGGCAGCCCACTTCTCGGAAGCCACTCCAACGCCGGAGAATCTTGTGGCAGGACTGACGCGGGCGTGCGACGAGATCATGGTGCGGGTTAAGGCCCCATCATACCGTATTCGTCCGCACCTGTACTGGTGGTCTGCGGAGATCGAGCAGCTTCGTGACTTCCTCCAAGCCGCTAGCGAGCACGCCCTTTCCCGAACGGATCCGGTCGAGAGAGCCGCAGCGGCTGCACAACATCTGGAGGCGAAGAAGGAGCTGACTCGCGCCATCCGTCGAAGCAAGCTGCAGGTGATGGAGGAGCTGAATTCGCTCGCCAGCGACCACGTGTTCGGCGACCTTTATAAGATCCTTCAGGCACGACTGCGGGGAAGTCGTGCTCCACCTGAGACGGATCCAGCGGTCCTCCATCGTATAGTGGAGGATTTGTTCCCGCAACATCCGCCGTTCGAGTGGCCTGCGGACGTCAGCAATGCCACCGTCCTCCTACAGCCGGTACGTCGCGTCACCCACGAGGAGCTGCTGGCAATCGCGGACAAGCTGCAGACCAGGAAGGCACCGGGACTAGACGGTATCCCGAATGACGTGCTGCGAACCGCCATCAAGGAACATCCGGAAGTGTTCCGCAAGGTCTACCAGGACTGTCTGGACCGGGGACATTTCCCAGATGCGTGGAAGCAGCAACGCCTCGTCCTGCTGCCCAAACCGGGGAAACCACCAGGCGTATCCTCGTCTATTCGGCCGCTGGGCATGATCAACGGACCAGGCAAGGTGTGCGAGAAGTTGGTGCTGGATCGTATCAACGACCACCTGGAGGATCCGGCTACTCCACAGCTCTCCCCTGCCCAATACGGGTTCCGACGCGGGAGATCCACCGTGATGGCGGTGCAACGCGTAGTGCAAGCAGGTGCCAAGGCGATGCAATTTCACCGGACCAACGGCCGCGACAATCGGTGCCTCATGGTGGTGTCCCTCGACGTAAGGAACGCGTTCAACACCGCCAGTTGGTCCTCGACGGCAGCAGCGCTTCAGCAGAAGGAAGTTCCGGCGGAGCTGCAGCGGATACTCGCCAGTTGGTTTGAAAGCAGACAGCTCGTCTACGACACCGACGATGGCCCAGTCACGCGGAGCCTCTCTGCTGGCGTTCCACAGGGGTCCATTTTGGGCCCCACACTGTGGAACGTCATGTATGACGGCGTGCTGGGTCTTGAGCTGCCCGAGGGAGTGGAGGTCGTGGGTTACGCCGACGACCTGGCATTGCTGGTACCCGGAACCACCCCTCAGCAGGCCTCCCAACTGGCCACTGCGGCGATTCGAACCATCGGTGAGTGGATGACGACGCATCGGTTGGAGTTAGCACCTGCCAAAACTGAGGTCGTCATGATCTCCACCATGAGGACGGACCCCGAAGGATACAACATTGACGTCTTGGGCACGCAGCTGAGGTCTGCGAAGACGATCAAGTACCTCGGGGTCATACTGGACGAACACCTTTCCTGGCGACAACACGTCGAGTACGCCTGTGCGAAGGCACTACGTGTGGCCAAGGCGGTCTCGCTGATGATGCGCAATCACAGCGGACCAAAATGCGCCAAGCGTCGTCTCCTCGTGGCAGTGGTGGACTCAGTGCTGCGATATGGTGCCCCCATCTGGCACGCGGCAATAGAACGGCGAGCCAGTCGCCGCCTGCTGGTGCGAACACAGGCGGAAAGTCTGCGGAAAGCGGCGTTTGCATTCAGATCGGTGCGGTATGAAACCGCGGCCGTCCTGGCCGGCGTTATACCGATCTGTTTGCTCGTGCAGGAGGACGCCCGCTGCTACCATCGGCAACGCGATTCCGCAGAGCAGCAGGACAACAGAGAAGCTCCATCAGCGATAGAGATCCGGCAGCAGGAGCGGGAGACTACGCTACGGATGTGGCAGGAGCAATGGGATGCAGATGCAGAAGCGCCAAACGCGTCGCGCTATATCCGCTGGGCGCACCGTGTCATCCCCAACATCCGGCCATGGCACTCGCGGAACCATGGAGAGGTGAACTTTGCGTTGGCGCAGGTCCTGTCCGGTCACGGATTCTTCCGTGACTACCTGTGTCACCAGAAGTTTGCTTCGTCCCCGGAATGTCCCCGTTGCTCCGAAGAGGCGGACACGGCGGAGCATGCTGTGTTTCGTTGCCCGGCGTTTGCTGCCTACCGCCAACGGCTCCTGAGTGGAGGTGACTTCGCGGACCTCAGCCCGGACAACCTGGTCGGGTACCTCCTTCGGGACCAGGCTTCCTGGAGCACCCTCACGGAGCTGGCCACACACGTAACATCGGTGCTTCAACGGCAGTGGAACGAGGAGCGTGCCAACCTGGCGGCCGCCAATGCTGCCAGCAGTCAGCCGGAGGATCCGGCAATTCGTCAGGCCATCTTGACTGCTCGAAACCAGCGGCGGAACGAAGCGCGACAACGTGCCCGCGCCCTTGCCCGAGAGGAGCGACTACGCGCTGCCCCTCCCACATCACCACCGACGTTGGTGATCCTGGCCAGGCATGCCATCGTGAGGGAGCGAATGCGGCGATACCGTGCACGGGTCCGGCAGATGCAACAACAGCAGCACGAGCAGCAGGAACAACAGGAGCAGGATCTCTCGTTGGCGCAGCTGTTCAACCCCGCGGAGAGCAGCAGTGACGCATCGCGACGGCAGTCCATGTCGTCCGACGAGCAAGCGGCCGTCACTGCTGCCACAACGTCGGGACGCTAAGGATTGTCGCGTTCATCTCGGCGCGGTACGACAGTACCACCTCAGCGTAGTTTTCTTTTTCGACAGCGACATTTGGATGGCTACAAGCGGAACCAAGGGTCCGAGCGTTAATGCCCGTTATAAGGGCCAGACCCCATTCCTCACCATGCTTCGCGGCAAAATGTGAGGGAGACGAGGGCTGCGCACATCGTGGGGTTTAGTCGGTAGGAATCCGGCATGCGGTCTCGCCCGTATCTAAGAAGATTCCCCACGATGTAAAAAAAAAAAAAAAGCCAGTTATCCCTGTAGTCGCGAGCGAGAACTCGAGCCGAGCAGACGTGTTTCTTCCGTGCTCCTGATCATCATGTGTGTGTGTGTGATAGTGCAAAATCATAAATCGCGAATAACGGCCAAACCCCGTGCGCTAGGGGCCTGGATTCTTGTGTCCGACCCCCGATTCTGGCCCTGGACCTTGTGGCCAAATTTGGCACCCCTACATGCCAAGGGGGGGGAGTTTTTCGGAGACTGGTTTTTCACGAATTATAAGGATTTGCGTGAACGGATTTTAAAGTGCGATACATCAAAAGAAGCGCACCAGCGGGACGCATCTGGCAAAAATAAAGTTAAGAAAATCGTCAGACTAATTTGGCCGCTATAAGCGGTCAAACAAGAACTTCAATAGTGAGTGACGTAGTGAAGTGATTCGCAATAAGACACTTTTGAAAGGTGCGGGCAAGCAGCGCGCAACTTTTGACGTTTCGTTTGTGAAGATCGGTTAAGAATTCAGTGAGTTATTAAGGATATAGTGCTGCCGGAGGGGCACCTTGGCTGCTGAAAACCAGAAAACACGTGGTTTTCGTCGCCGGGAACCGGTTTTTTGAAGGCCGAAACTCCCGGACGGAACTCCCGGCCGGTTTTCACCGGTGATCTGTCTGGCGAGCGCTGGGCCCACGGAAACCAGGCCAATTACATCAACTTGGACCGATTTGGACGTGCGGCACCTCGTTGGACGCGTCTCGACGAGGGTAAAAGGGAACTCCCCATCTCGGCCCACCATCTTCCACCCCCCGCCAGCCAGTGGCCGATAACTGCCGGCCAGGGGACAGCTGGTTGGCCATTCCGAGTTCGTGGTCGCACCTCATCGTGCGGCACCTCTAACAACGTCGCTTGATCTCGGGAGAAGAATCACCACCCACCCGACCACCCACCACCCACCCCCCACACACCAGAGCGGAAAAAGTGTCGGATTTGGTGGTTTTTGCGGATTTTGGCGAGGAAGGAGCGGAGGTAGAGCCTCGGGGTGTTCTACGAAAGTGTGCAGGAGAGGTTGCTCCATCTAAGCCCCCACCCACCCGAGGCACTTTCCTCCCCCTGGGCGGCGGACAGCAACAAAGGCAGTTTTGGGGGGGTCCATCGATCACGCGGTACCCCATCGTGCGGCACCTCTAACAACGCCGCTTGATCTCGGGAGCAGAAATACCACTCTCCCGACCACCCACCACCCACCCCCCACCCACCAGAGCGGAAAGAGTGTCTGATTTGGTGGTTTTTGCGGATTTTGGCGAGGAAGGAGCGGAGGTAGAGCCTCGGGGTGTTCTACGAAAGTGTGCAGGAGGGGTTGCTCCATCTAAGCCCCCACCCACCCGAGGCACTTTCCTCCCCCTGGGCGGCGGACATCAACAAAGGCAGTTTTGGGGGGGTCCATCGATCACGCGGTACCCCATCGTGCGGCACCTCCAACAAGCCGCTTGATCTCGGGAGAAGAATCACCACCCACCCGACCACCCACCACCCACCAGAGCGGAAAGAGTGTCTGATTTGGTGGTTTTTGCGGATTTTGGCGAGGAAGGAGCGGAGGTAGAGCCTCGGGGTGTTCTACGAAAGTGTGCAGGAGGGGTTGCTCCATCTAAGCCCCCACCCACCCGAGGCACTTTCCTCCTCCTGGGCGGCGGACAGCAACAAAGGCAGTTTTGGGGGGGTCCATCGATCACGCGGTACCCCATCGTGCGGCACCTCCAACAACGCCGCTTCATCTCGGGAGCAGAATCACCACCCACCCGACCACCCACCACCCACCCCCCACCCACCAGAGCGGAATAAAAGTCAGATTTGGTGGTTTGTTTGATTTTGGTTCGTTCTTGGGCGATCTTCGTGGCAGTCCGCTGCTGGCGTCCCCCCGTGGAGGGGGAGTAAATCCAGCTTAAAGCGCGGTCTCTTACGGTACGACGATGATGTCCTCAAGTCGGAACCTGCGGTCACGGTCGGGATCGACCGATAGCCGAGCACCGGTGGGCTCGAAACCGGTGGTGATACTCAGCAGAGTACCAGAAGGGAAAACCACAGCCACGAGCGGTGTTGCTCGCACGAGTGGCGTTGGTACGGCCACGGCTGCTAAAGGAGCCACGTTGGAGAGGCTCATCGAGCGTCTGGAGGACGAGCTATCCCTCTTCCGCGTTCAGCTGACGGAGCAAGCTGAGCAATATCGGAAAGACCTCGCGGCGATGCAGGAGTGTCATCGTCAGGAGGTGATCCACTTGCGCGAGGAGAACCGTAAGGAGCGGGAGATGGTCTCCGGGCTCCTTACGCAACTGGTTGCTGCGCAATCACAGCAACAGCAGCAGCAGCAGCAGCAGCTGGCACAACAACGAGAGGGTGCGGTGACGGCTACGGTGGTGCCGTCTCCGGACCAGGAAGGCGGCTCCTGGGCCGAGGTGGTGCGCCGTAAGCCGACACGCCAGCAGCCGGCCCAGCAGCATCGGCAGGTGCAGCAGCAGCAGCAGCAGCAACAGCAGCAGCAGCGGCAACAAACGCAGCAGGGTGGCGCAGTGTATCGCCCTCTGCAGATGCGCCAGCCGCAACAGCAGCGTCAGCAGCAGCAGTGGCAGCTGAAGGGTCAGCTGTTGCACAGCCGACTGCAGCAGCAGCCACGTCAGCAGCAGCCGCGACAGCAACAACAGCAGCAGCAACAACGTTGTCCGACGCGACGCAGTGTGCGTCCGGACACGATTGAAGTCGCACCGGCTGAGGGGGTAACCTGGACGCAGGTTTACCTGAAGCTGCGAACGGCTCCAGAACTAAAGGAGGTCCGCGCGGACATTGGGATGGGTCGACGAACGGCTCAAGGCCACCTCCGCGTCCCCATCAAACGGACCGCCGATAGCGAGGCGCTCGCTGCGAAAATCCAGGGCGTCCTTGCCGACATGGGAGTAGCTCGAGTGCTTACAGACATGGGAGAGGTCCTGGTTACCCATGTCGATTCGCTGGCCACCGTCGACGACGTGAAGGAAGCGATCCGGGCCAAACTCGGAGTGGCACCGGGCATCACCTTCGCCGACGTCTGGGAGCTGAGCGACGGAACGAAACGCGCCCGTGTCCGCCTACCGCTGGTGAAAGCGCAGCTTTTACACGAGGCGAGGCTGCCACTGTGCCAGTGCATTAGCACGGCGCGTGAAGTCCCCCGTCGCCCTGTCAGCCAGCGCCGTTGCCTGCGCTGCTTCGACATCGGCCATATCGTGCGCGACTGTCGGAGCGAGACGGATCACAGTGGAAAGTGCTTCTGCTGTGGCATCGCCGGCCATTTGGCGAAAGACTGCACCTCGGAGGCCAGGTGCCTTAAGTGTGGTGGCCCGCACAGCTTCGGCCACGCAAGCTGTGGACAGCCGCCAGCACAATGCGAGTGAAGCAGCAGCTGCGGGTGTTGCAGGCGAATCTGGGCGGTGGACGCACTGCCCAGGACTTCGTCCTGCAATCCGCTCGGACGGAGCGGATCGACGTGTTGCTGCTATCGGAGGTGTACCGGCCTCCGGAGAACAACGGAACGTGGTCAGTCGACTCGTCGGGGGGAGTAGCCGTGGTGGCTACCGGAGCGCACCCCATCCAGCGTGTGTGGCGCAGCCCAACGCCTGGATTGGTAGCCGCTCAGATCGGCGGCATAGTGTTTGTCAGCTGTTATGCTCCCCCCCGGCTCACCATCGGCGAGTTCGAGCACTTTCTGGAGGCTCTGGAGCTGGAGGCGCTCCTCCACCCTCACGTCGTTGTAGCGGGCGACTTCAACGCCTGGCACGAGGAGTGGGGAAGTGAGCGCAACACCGTGCGAGGCGAGGAGCTGCTGTCCACCATCCAGCAGCTCGGGCTGAGGATCCTCAACCGAGGTTCAACCCCAACGTTCGTCGGGAACGGCGTTGCCACTCCCAGTGTCGTCGACGTGTCGTTCACGAGCGAATCCATCGCTCGACCCGACACCTGGGCAGTGGCCCCCGACTCGTTGGCGCGATTTTACACGGCGTCCGACCACCGGTACATCCTTTTCACCGTCGGGCCGTCTTCCTCGCCTCAGCACCAGACCGAGCGGTATCAGCAGCGTCAGCAGCAGCAGCAGCACCACCACCATCGGCGGCAGCAGCAGCAGCAGCAGCATCGACATCAGCGGTGCAACCATCAGCCCATCTCCCATCGCCAGGGCAGGAGATGGAAGGCCTCGCAGTTTTCGGCCGAGGCGTTCCGGGTGGCACTGCGAGCGGCGAGCTTCGAAGAGCGAGCGGTCAGCCAGGAGGGAATGGTCGATGCCATCTTGGAGGCATGCGACGAAACGATGGCGCGGGTCACCACGTCGCATCGTGACCCCCATCGAGCCCTCTTCTGGTGGACACCGGAGCTCACGCGCCTCCGCGAGGAGTGTGTAGCCGCTCGCGACCGGATGGTTGCCACGGTCGACCTGCAAGAGCGCAGCCTTGCAGCAGCGCACCACCGAACTGCGAGGCGAACGATGGAGAAGGCGATCCGGGCCAGCAAGCGGGCAGAGTTCGATGAGCTCATCCGACTCGCGGAGGACAATGAGTTCGGGGCAGGTTACCGTGCTGTCATGTCTCGGCTTCGTGGCAGCTACGTGCCACCGGAGACGGACAGGGAGGAGCTGCAGCGCATCTCCGGGGACCTGTTCCCGACTCATCCACCTGTCGACTGGCCGGCAGAGGAGGATACCGAGGACGGGCAGTCGCTGACGCCCGTCACCACGAGCGAGCTGCTGGACATCGTGGGGAGCATGGCCAACCGGAAGGCGCCAGGTCTGGACGGGATCCCCAACGCAGCCGTCAGGACAGCGATCAGGGAATACCCGGAGGTTTTTCGCCGCCTATACCAGGACTGCCTGGATCGTGGCACGTTTCCTGCGCCGTGGAAGCGACAGCGCCTGGTGTTGCTGCCCAAGCCAGGCAAACCTCCCGGGGAAAGCTCCTCGTACCGGCCGTTGTGCATGCTCGACGCACTCGGCAAGGTGTTGGAGCGCCTGCTCCTGTCCCGGCTCAATGTCCACCTTGAGGATCCTGACGATCCACGGCTGTCGGAGCGGCAGTATGGCTTCCGGAAGGGGCGATCCATCATCAGTGCGATCCAGCGGGTTGTTGAGGCTGGTAGGACGGCCATGTCCTTTCGCCGGACGAACCAGCGGGACAACCGCTGCCTGATGGTGGTCGCTTTAGACGTCCGCAACGCGTTCAACACCGCGTCTTGGCAGTCCATCGCCAATGCGTTGCTGGAGAAAGGCGTGCCATCCGCGCTAAGACGGATACTTAGGAGCTACTTCGAGGACCGGCGGCTGATCATCGAGACCAGCGAGGGCCCTGTCGAGCAGCACATCAGCGCGGGAGTTCCGCAAGGGTCCATCCTGGGCCCCACCCTGTGGAACGTGCTTTACGACGGGGTCCTGGGAGTGCCACTGCCACAGGGGACGGAGTTAATCGGCTATGCCGACGACTTGGTCCTGCTCGTCCCGGCGGTGACTCCCGAAGCCGCGGCCTCGAAGGCGGAGGCAGCGATCGCGATCGTCAGTAGCTGGATGTCCCGTCACCGTCTTGCCCTAGCGCCGGAGAAGACGGAGATGACGGTGATATCGAGCTTGAAGCGGCCTCCAGCAGTCAGCGTCGTCGTCGATGGTGTAGCGGTTCCTGCATCCAGATCCATCCGCTATCTGGGCGTGTGGCTGCAGGACCATCTGTCCTGGCTCCCGCACGTGGAGAAGGCTGCGGCAAAGGCGGAGAAGGTTCCCCAGGCGGTGACACGGCTTCTGCCGAATCACAGCGGCCCGAAATCGTCAAGAGCCCGCCTACTGGCGGCTGTAGCGGACTCCATCCTTCGCTACGGAGCCCCAGTATGGTCGGAAGGCTTGGAAAGACGACAATGCCGCAGGCTTGTCAGTCGAGTACAGCGCAAGACGGCGATTCGGGTTTGCAGAGCGTTCCGAACGGTGCGCGGTGAGACGGCAGTGCTGCTGGCCGGGTTGATCCCGATCTGCCGCCTTATCGACGAGGACAGCCGGGTGCACCGTCAGCTGCACCAGCAGGATCGAGAGGGGACCAGCGAGCAGGTCCGAGCCAACGAACGAGAACGCACCTACGCGATCTGGCAGGCAGAGTGGGACTCTGACGCCGACAGCGACGAGGCTAGCCGGTACACGCGTTGGTCACACCGAGTGGTCCCCGACGTCAAAGCCTGGCAGTCACGAAAGCATGGAGACGTGACGTTCCAGCTGGCACAGGTGCTGTCCGGTCACGGATTTTTCCGAGACTATCTGTGCAGCATGGGCTTCACGTCGTCCCCGGACTGCCAGCGCTGCCCCGGTGTGGCCGAGACGGCCGAACACGCAGTGTTCTGCTGTCCGCGGTTTGCTGCGGTGCGCGAGGAGCTGTTGGGCGGGCCGGATCCGGTGTCTCCCGACAACATCCTCGGTTGCCTCCTGGAGAGCCCGGAACGGTGGAGCCGTGTGTGCGACTCCATCCTTCGCTACGGAGCCCCAGTATGGTCGGAAGGCTTGGAAAGACGACAATGCCGCAGGCTTGTCAGTCGAGTACAGCGCAAGACGGCGATTCGGGTTTGCAGAGCGTTCCGAACGGTGCGCGGTGAGACGGCAGTGCTGCTGGCCGGGTTGATCCCGATCTGCCGCCTTATCGACGAGGACAGCCGGGTGCACCGTCAGCTGCACCAGCAGGATCGAGAGGGGACCAGCGAGCAGGTCCGAGCCAACGAACGAGAACGCACCTACGCGATCTGGCAGGCAGAGTGGGACTCTGACGCCGACAGCGACGAGGCTAGCCGGTACACGCGTTGGTCACACCGAGTGGTCCCCGACGTCAAAGCCTGGCAGTCACGAAAGCATGGAGACGTGACGTTCCAGCTGGCACAGGTGCTGTCCGGTCACGGATTTTTCCGAGACTATCTGTGCAGCATGGGCTTCACGTCGTCGCCGGTGTGGCCGAGACGGCCGAACACGCAGTGTTCTGCTGTCCGCGGTTTGCTGCGGTGCGCGAGGAGCTGTTGGGCGGGCCGGATCTGGTGTCTCCCGACAACATCCTCGGTTGCCTCCTGGAAAGCCCGGAACGGTGGAGCCGTGTGTGCGAGGCCGCACAGCGGATAACGGGCGAGCTCCAGGATGACTGGAATGCCGAGCGGGAGATGCTTGCCGCGCAGGAGGGTGCGCCGTCCCAGCGGGACAACTCAGTTGCGATAGCCCGCAACCAGCGGCGAAATGCGGCTCGACGAGCGGCCACTGCCGCACGGCGAGAAGCGGCACGAGGTGGGCGTCCGCCATCGCCACCCCCATCCCCCACGACGGAGGCTCGCCGGGCAGCGGTTCGCGAGCGGGTGGCTCGATGGCGTGCCCGGCGACGAGAGAGCCAGGTCAACATCGCCGGCAACCTGTTCGGGGAGCAGGACCGGGTCGAAATCGGCAGCGAAGATGAGGAGCAGGACAACTCCTTCTCCGGCCTCACGGCGGCCGAAGCTGCGGCAGCCGTAGAGGCGGAATCCTCCTCGCGATAGCGATAGGGTTTCGCTTGGTGTAATGTGGCCCAGCGGGGCAGTTGCGTCTGCGTTTAAGCAGAGAGAGAAAAGAAAGAGGAGAATGTGGAAATTTTTCCAAAAATAAAAGTAAGGTGCCTACGTGCACGGAAGAGAAAAAAAAAATAGAACACATCACTCCACCTAAACCCACGTGGGTGAATGGGGTGATGGGAGAGGAGAGGTTTTGTAGACCATATGTAAATGTGTTGAAATAAACAAAACCTTGTATTTATAAAAAAAAGCCACCCCCTGGTCAAACAAGCGCTCGAACCTGTATGCAACCCCCTAATTTCGGTTCACATGGCTTCAGCCTCTTGCAAAATTAGGGGATTCGTTATATGAAAATAGGGGAACATTAGGGGATGCAGCTACGTGCTCCTGAGGGTGTGTGAGTGAGCGTTTGCAGCCCAGGGGTATGCATGTGTGTGTGAGATCGCTCGGAATGTGTATGTAGTGGTGATTTTCGTTTTCTTTCGCCCAGCTGATTAAATTTTATTTGTCAGTTTAATAAAAAAAATATGATTATTTTTTATTGACTACATTTTTACATTTTCCTTAAATATAAGCTTTAACAATAAAAATTTAAAAATAACCCTACTTCATTCATTGAATGTTTTCGTACCGCTTTTAACCGTATGCTCTATAATTAGCAGGATCATTTTAAAAAAATCTGAATAAAAAAAATTAAATTCATTCCGCATTCCGAACGCATTCCGACGTCGCCAACAACGGTAGATGGTATGCAAAGGAATTCATTGCATTTCTCGACATCTCGGCAACATCTCGTTGGTTACCATCTTCTTAATACGTGTCCTTCATCATATTTTAGGCCATGCTTCTCCTCGATATGGGATATGTTGTTTTTCTCCTTCCATGATGATTTCACTAGAATTGAAAAGAAAATATTGTCTTGTATTAGCACTACGAAAGTAATCAATAATGTGCTCATTCGCTCAACAATATATCGTAATCGCAGTCGTATTGCATGGTTTAGTAAGAAATGTTTCAGGTAGGAAGCAAATTTTTTTCATTTAGTGCTACAACCATTGAGACGACGGAAAAAAGAAACATTCTTCATACAAACTTCCACCACTTTGATGCAAAGATTTATTTAGTTATCATATTTACCTTTTACGATCTGCAACGATGAATTTATTCGTTGTATTAGATCAAACGATCGATTTCGTTTTCTGTAAATAGGATGAAATTTTAAGAGGATAAGATAATTAAATAGATAATTTATAATAATATATTAATTACACATTAAGTAAAAGTAAAATGATATTTACTTACTTTTAAGCTATGCTTCTGTCCTCGTTGTACGCAGCTGAAGCACATGCTACCGTATGTCCAAGGTTGGGTATATGGGCTAGTCCAACCCTTTGGGCTGTGAGTCCGCGATCCGCTATGCTGCGCCAATCTGGCGCGATGGACTGTTGATCCAGGAGTGATTCCGTATTCTGTAAATAGGATAAAATGATTAGATCTTATTGACATGATGGGAAAGAATGGCAATCTAAAATTGCAATTAATAATAAATAATTACCGCTAAGCTGATAAGACGAGCACCATTTCTGGTATTCCATATACGCTTCAAAAGGTCAGTTTTTAGTATCACACATCTCCTTGGTTTAGCATCTCCTTGGAAGGGTTGATTGGATAACGACGAATGCTGCACGAATCGATGATCACAGTATTACCGGACATCCCCTGTCGAAATATTACGCAGGAATAGACATTTTAATTTAAACGGTAATAGACCCACGGTTTAACCACGGCGGATCCGCAATCCCTATTCATATGATGAAAAGTCGGGAAAAACGATCCGGAAAGCAAACATAACACAACAAGCATATCTCAAGCTCATTCTCGGGTCACGGAAACTTATTATCAAATATACACAATGATTATTATGAACATTTTCTTCTGATTCATTCGCAGTGGCTAGCGAATTGGAGATAATTACGCTGTGGTTCCCGATACAGAACTATTTCACTCGATCTATGAACCGTTCACCTAACCTCACTTCTCACCAACAACACCAAACTAAGCGACGTGCATAGAATCGGTTCATTGCGGCCAAAACCGCAATTCAATGCACAGCCATGAATTGGAAGAACACTGGTAGATCATTTCTCACTTGATATATTACTTACCTGATTAACTACCAATGATTAAGCCCGACGATGCTGACACCGAAACAGAGCCGGAACCCTCCATTCCATTGAGTTCTCCTACGTAGTTATTGGCAACAGCACGGGTACCGGTATGGTTCCGGAATGGCATGGGTACCGGAAAAACTCGTTTGCTACAAAAAATATTGAATATAGGTAGATTTTCACACTTTTTTCTCACTACCTCCGTTTTTTGTTCCTCCAGTTGTTTTTTTCACTACCTCCGATGGACCTGTCAATTTTTCGCAAGACAAAAATTAGGGGATTTTTGTATAGGACGGGGATTCAGCTACAGGTGTATATGAGTATGTGTGAGTGAGCGTTTGCGGCACAAGGGTATGTATGTATAAGTAAGATCTCTCGGTTAATCTTCCAGCGCATTGTCAAAGTTTAAATTTCAAGAAATTTTTAGTGGTTTGGTACATACGTTCTAGCGCAAAGCAGCGAAGTACACGCAATTAGATCAAACTTAACATTTAATAATAAAAGGTAAGGCAAAACTTGTAAAAATTACGGCACTTATTACTACAATGTGTAAAATAACACACTTATACTGTAATTTACCTTATTTCAGATGAATTCTCAACAAACAAACACTGCTGAATCCGAAATGGCCAAGGAGGTACGATTGTTGCGGAGCATGGTCGCGCACCTTAAGGTACAAAATGATTCGATGAATATAAAAATCGACCATCTCACTCAATTGGTACAGCAATCGCTAAATGCCGGAGCCAGCCAAAACCTCAGCCAAACTTCGTCAACCTGGAGGACAGTTGAGTCATACGATGAGTTGCACGAACTCAACACAGTTCTGGAGAGTGGAAATAAACGGGATGAACTAATACAATGGCTAAGCGGAAACATAGCGGAAGGATCG
The DNA here is from genome assembly GCF_943734755.1 of Anopheles moucheti. Lineage (NCBI taxonomy): Eukaryota > Metazoa > Arthropoda > Insecta > Diptera > Culicidae > Anopheles > Anopheles moucheti. The sequence goes on from NW_026453515.1 coordinate 1,207,555, forward strand.
ACGAAACAACGTGCTCGTGACGCCCTCCATCTAATCGTAGAGCAAGGCATCCTGTTGAATATGTCTTGGACCGGGCGAGGGAAGGGGGTAACAAAAATAGGTTTAAGTAAATTTAGTAATATTTTATTAGTTTTAAAAACATTTGGTGGTAATTGTAGCGACGATAGTATTAAAGAGTGGATGCAGTTGATATTGCATCATTCAGACAACTTGAAAAAAAGAAAATATATAAATAAGTCTAGTTGCCATAAGCGTAAATGTAATAATAATCCATAAGATGTATAGTTTTTAGTTTTGTAAGTTTTTAAGTGATAAGTTAGGAAATAAGAAAGAACTAGTCAAAATAAGAGAACTCGGTTTACATGAAATTTTTTGCGATTGTGATAGCTTAAGATATTACAATATTATTTATATATTATAGTTAACATGAAATTATATTTGTTGGTTACATGCACATGAATGTAGTATGATTAATTACCGAGTAGATACCACAATAACAATCCGAATGGGAGGTATGCAGATGAACAATTCAAAGTAATTAGTTGCTTATAAATTTGTTCAGCATGTGGTCGGGCAGTTCTACCTGGTCCATAATTATTATCGACGTCCGGAGAAATTGAAGAAATGCTCCGTATTTGATGAAAACGTTATACGTGCATGTACAATTTTACCCATCTCCTTCAGTCCCATCAAATCTAGTACGTGTATTTCGGTCTCCTGTGCGATTAACGGCGGATTGCTTGGCGGCAAGTTTGCGATTGGTGCAATTTCTCGTACACGGATGTCTGTCCCCAGGCCAGTAAAAGCAATGTGTATGCTGTAATAACGGATAGAAACAAGTGAGTAATTACCAAGATATAAAATAAAGAATATTATCTTACTATACTGCGTTGTATGTTTTCCAGCCTGTCGCCTAATCTTACGAGTGCAGATTCAGCTACCATGCAGTTGATTAGCAATGCTCGTTGAAGAAATGTCGATTTTAATGGGATTCGAATTGAGCAATGAGCGCTAATATCAGCGCTTACGATCATCGATAGGCAATGCACTGCTGTACCTATAGAATGATAAGTTAGGATTAGTGATCGAATGGACCCCCATAATGTGATAAATGTAGTATGATTTTTTTTTTTTTTTTTTGACGGGGAGGGGAATCTTCTAAAGACACCTGACAACCAACTCACCATCCATGGCTAGTGTGGGATTCATCGATCGCAATCACTTGATACAAGAGTTACGATCGACGCCTACCCACTAAACCCCTCCCCGACCTGATTCGGAATCCCAGCCGACACGAGTATTATTCCATGCGTCGTGTAGTTTTCCGCTGTTCTAAGATCGTCCCGAAGATTATGTGTACTGCTTTCTGTACTCCGTCTCATAAGGGTAACCTATTTTGTTTCTTTTCCCACCACCAATATACTACAAAATAAGAAACGAAACTAAAAACGATGCAACTACGATTAGTATTTGATTAGCTATTAGTAAAAGTGTGTAATAGAGGAATGAATAAGACGGATGCGGGTGTTTCATCTAAAAATTCATCTACGTTGAAATAAACAAGAGGACGAGCAGGTAAGTTAACGGCTACTAATTTACATTTGATTGCTTGAATGGTTAGTCTTACTGCTCTGGACGGCATAAAAGAATTCAATTTATAAATGTTAATTTCACTAGATTTTAATTGTATAGGAGCAACATCATCTACTGCATTAACATTGAAATAATCTACTTTGTTATCGTACTGAATCCCATGAATGATGAACGAATTTTGTGGGGTTAACTCTACTCTCACAAATTTAACTATTCCATTCGCTCGTGTTAATATCCATTGATCACAAAAAACTGGCTTTAAAACAAAACTAGCTGTAACATGCAACCCACAACCATCCGTAGTAACACATGGATATACTTTTCTATTTACACTAATGTCTACATTAATGGATGCAAATAATTTTGATCTACCAGCTACTTGTTCTAAACATTTAGACCCTTTTCTCACACACCTTTTGAGAAATTGCAAGAAATTTTCAAAATCGTACGCTGAAAAACTATCTAATTCACCTAAAGCTACAACATCTTCATGCACGTGGAGGAGATTATGTATGTTACTCGTCATATGAGTGCGACCATAGAAAGTTGGGAACTGTGATACAAATTTGTGGAGCATTCTACGTGCAAGAGGATAAAGGGGTTGATATGTTAGAGACGAATAAATAGTTATACTACAAAAATAGAGGAGATAATGATCAAAACCATCCGGGTGCATAAAATCTCTATATATCACAGGGCTAATGTAATGCGCAAAGGATCTAAATTCTGTAGCTTTCCAAAATTTTAAAGTTAAAAGAGATCGGAATGGTCGGTGTATTTCAGAAGGAAGTTTGGTTTTAATTAAAAAATGTGAAATGTTTTCCTTCTGATCAGTGGTCCACCGATCAAAAGAGGCCATTCTATGGGCATCTAAGCCTACCAACAATTTACGAGTGCCGCCCAAATCTATCAGGTGACACCGATCAGCAACTGGAAAATTTGTTATCATGTCTAAACCAATAACCTCTTCTAATGGCGAACGTTTAGACTTATGATGATCTCTATCAATTTTTGCCCGAAAACTGGCATCTGTGCGCGGTGGTGCTATGGCATAATCAAAAACTACCTTACGTAAAGAATCCACACGCTCTCCAACTACGGTGCACTTGGTGCATCCGTGTTTGCCCTGAAATCCTAACACCGATTTTATCAAAGCCCGCGCCGGTGAATCGGTGACAAAAGCCTTTACGCAAATAGGAACTGTCTTATGGCCAAACTGCATACCTGGGGAATGCAATACGTTTAATTCGGCCACTAGTGGCCGAAGAAATTGCTCCAAATTTTTTGGTTTGTTTTGGCCGCTGTATATACCTGCAACCATAACTGGACAATCAGGTATTTCATTTATTTTAAAAAGAATGGGCCAAAATTCGGTGGGGCTGCTCCTGAAGAGAGGAAGACCATCAATTGAAATTTGTAAGCTGAATTGATTTGCTTCCGGAATGGTATCCTTAAACAAATTTCTAAGAGCAACCTCAATCCCTGGATACCATAATCGTCCCCTTGTTATGCTTTGTATTTCGTTGCTAACTTTGGGAATTTTTAGCAACGTACGTGCATCTTTGGGAAGTTCAGGGTGACCAAACTTTCTTAATATTGCCAACAGCAAATTAAGAAAGCTGCGAGAAAGATGCCCTACAATTGCCAAATACTTTAAAGCATCTTTCAAATTCTCAACACTATTGAGGAAGCTATAAGCATCCCTCCAAAAATCATCAGCATTTTCAACTGGTTCATCTATATCATCAATAACTCTATCGTTAGTATTAATATCGTTAGTATTAATATCGTTAACATGCATATCATTAGTATAGTTAGTATCATAATCCATGCTACTTTCATTACCTATGCCACCACCAATGTTTTCTAAAGATGAACTATTCGGGTCATTCGCTTCATCTGTAAAGAAAAGAAACAAAAAAAAATTAGTCAATTGAAATTTAACAAAAGTAGTTTAAATAAAGAATTTGCGATCACCACAAACCACTTAACAGATTATATAAACGAAATGGTGGAAGTTCACTTTTTATATTCGTTAGAACGGACAGGCCGTTCGAAATTATTATCTCACTGGAATGAGCCGGATGGTCAGTCGTTTCTACGCGGGGTTTTTTTCCGGTTGGGTTTTTTCACCCTGTCGTATGGGACAGGTGCCTCTACCAAATACACCACCGGGTCACGTAAAGGAAACACATGTTCACATAAACAACATAATACCTAAAAAAGGGAGCGGCCGGCGAAATCCACTTTCACTACACTTTTTTTCTTTTCACTACCCTGCCACATATGTAACACCAAAGCTAAGCGTTTGCTAAGTGCTGTACAAAACGTAAGCCAGTTTATTTATCCGCTAGCACAAACACAATGTGGAATTTTTTTGCATTGATTAACATTAAGATGATAGAAAGTGGCTATCAGTGCAAAAACAAATTTAATGGTTCAATTTAGGAACGCGGTATGTTCCCACACACAACACAACACTTCACTAACGGAAACCGTAATTAAACGCACAACCGAATTAAGAACACTTGTAACACACTGGTATTTTTAATTATTTAACACACTATTGCAAACTAACACACTATTTAAAGTTCCACATTTTGTATGTACTTAATTAAAGTGTAGAAAAACGATTACACTTACCACAGCTCATGCCCGCTGATGCCGGCACCGAAACAGAACCGGAAGCTTCCAATGCATCGAATTCTTCCTGATGTTCTCTCTCTACCTCCTCGAGATAGCGACGGCGCTTCCGATACAGGGATGATTTTGAAGTCATGATTAAAATTCGTCCGTTAAATCTCCTTTTTATCTAAAATGATGCGAGAGATTAGTTAGTTCAGCTCGGCTTCTGGTTTGTTTATGTTTACCCGGCATCCTTGGATTTGTTTTTTTGCCTACACGCGTTTCATATGCACCAACACAAACATACATGTAAAATGACTGTGTACAGACACGTTCGGGTGGATCGAAACTGGTCGTTGGTCGTCTTTAGAGTAAGACAGGTATATTTGAGAAAGAGAAGGCAATATGAAATCTTGAGTGCAACCAGAAATGTGTGGACCAAGTGAGGTGCGCGGGTAGAGGAACGTGTGAAAAACTGCTCGAAATGTCTAGGGGGCAGTTATCCCTGTGTGACATTCGAGCAGTCGAGCTGTTCGGACGTGGTGTATTTTGCTCCGGAGTGAGTTAAAAATTGTGGCGTTAAATTACCTTGGAAAGTCTCGAATTTGTACATGATCAGTCCATTAGAGGGTGTTTAGAGTGACTTTAGTGAAAACCGGACGAAAATCGGTGCATTAGTGGGCCAAAAAAGTGAAAAACATTGCCCCATACATTTTGTATGGGGAACAATTTTGGCAATAAAACCGTGCTAAATTGGTGAAAATCAACGCGGTTTGCGTTTAAAACGCATAAATAGACGCCAGTGAAGTGTTTTCAACTTATTAACAGTGTTTGCCGGCGAATTTTAGCGTAAAATACGGAGTGGCAAATTTGCGCAAACATTTGGAACAACAACAACAACAATAATGTGTGTGTGTCGCGAGTTTGCGCAAAAATCCGGTCCAATCGGGCCGGATGAGGTGGCAAACGATAGATTCTGTGTCCCCGATCGGCCAATAGCCGAAAACCGGAAGAAAATCGGTGCAGAATTGGGAAAAAACAGTGACGGCAGGAACGCGCATGGTGCTACCGCTGCGGCACGTGTTCTGGTAGTGACAGTTGTAAATACAAAAACTTTAATAACTTCGCGAGTTTTCGTTCGATTTGGCTGCGGTTTGCACTGTTGTGCTAGCTTAAGTGCATTTTATACGATCCGTGCATAAAAATAGTGAATAAATAATTTTTGACATTTTTGTGACAACCCGGGACGACCCAGCAGACAAAAATTGATAGGCGAGCAGTCCCCAACAGACAATTTTTCTAATTGACGGTTTCTGCTCGAAAACTGCTCGAAACCAAAAAGGACGCAGAAAATTCTGGGAAGCTGTGGGGGGTCATCGGCAGCTCGAATCTGCTCGATTCGGACAGTTTTTATCGAGCTCGAAACTGATCGAATTCCCGATTTTTGCGGGAAATTGCGGGGAAAAATCAGGGAACGACTGCAAAAATTCGGAAAGGCGTTTGCAAGCAGGGAAACACCCCCCCTGACCACTAAGACCTGCTTTGGTCTCTAAAATGGCGACAACTCGTACATCGCGTCCTCGGTCGGAATCGACAGAGGAAAGGCCGGGGCGATCCCTTTCGGCGGTAGAGCCAAAGGTCATTCTCACCAGAGCCTCGGCGTTGGCCTCAAAGTCGGTGAACCCGGACATGGTCGAACTGCGAAAGGTGCTCGGGGAAATGTCCCTCGCCAACGAGCAGCTTCGGGCCATGGTGAAGGAGCTGCAGCAAGAGCTGGTGATGCTGCGTCAGCGTACCGTGGCCAACGAAGAAATGGCCCGGGAGGAGCGGAAGCTGGCCCGCGAAGAATTTAAGCTGGCGCAAGAGAAATTCCACCAGGAGCTGCAGTGGAATAAGGACCAGGCCCGCCAGTGGTATGAAGAGACGCAGCGTCTCAGAGGCGAGCTGGCAAAGGAGACTGCGTGCCACCAGGAGCTGCTGGCACAGATGCTTGGTTGTGGCGGTAACCAAGCTCTGCAACCGCAGCAGCAGGCGCAGCCAGCTGTTGCGCAGCAGCACCCTCAGAGGCAGCAGAAACAGCAACAGCAACGGCCTCCGTCGAAGCAGGCGACATCGCAGAGCTCCCTGCAGCAACGGCAACAGCAGCAACAACAACAGCAGCAGCAGCGGATGACGTATGCTAACGTGGCGGCCGAGACATCCGGCACGCAGGCTTCCCAGGGCGGTTCTTGGACGGTGGTGGGGCCTCGTAAAGCACCGCAGAAGCCGCAGCAGCAACAACAGCAGCAGCTGGCCAAGCCGCGACCACAATCTGCGGCGGCGAAGCATTCGGCGAAGAAGAAGCTGGACGCCATCGAGGTTGCCCCAGGAGAGGGACAGTCATGGACAGACGTCTACCAGATGATACGGAGCGCTCCGTCGTTGGCCGAAGATCAGGCCAAACTAGGCGTTGGACGACGAACGACGCGGGACCGGCTAGTAATGGACCTGCAGGATGGCGTCAACTCAGCGGAAATCCTGCTACGAGTCCTGGAGGTCTCCGCGCAGGCTGCACCCTCGGCCTCCACCCGCTTGGTGACGGAGACGGTGGAGGTCCGCCTTGATGAGGTGGACCCTTTAGCGGTGGCATTGGATGTGGCGAAGGCGGTGACGACCACCAGTTCGGAGTCGGTGAGCGAATCCGCCGTGCACCTAGTGAAGGCGTGGAACGGTACGCAGACGGCGTACGTTCGGATGACGCTCAAGGCGGCGGAGCTGATGCACCAACAGCGAGTACGAGTGCTGCACACCTCATGCTTGGCGACGAAACTGACACCACCGACGCGGGGCCAGCTACGGTGCTTCAAATGCCTGGAGCACGGACACCTGCGGCACCAGTGAAGAGCGGGACGGATCGATCGACGCACTGCATCCGCTGCGGCCAACCGGGCCACCTGGCCCGAGCTTACCCAGCGGAGGTGTGTTGCGCGGTATGCAAGGGCCCTCACCGGGTAGGACATCCGTCCTGCACCCGGGTCTAAAGGTCCTGCAGGTCAACCTCGGGCGCAGCCGGGTTGCACAGGACCTGATGCTGCAACGGGCGAGGGAGGCTGGGGTACAGGTCGTCTTAGCGTGCGAACTGTACAGGGTGCCGCGGAGCAATCCGAACTGGGCGGTCGATGGCGACCACAGCGTAGCTGTTATCGCTACCGGCGACTACCCGATCCAGAGGCTGTGGGGAAGTATTGTGCCGGGCTTGGTGGTGGCCACCATAGCTGGAGTAGCTTTTGCTAGCTGCTACGCCCCCCCAAGCATAGGCCTTGCGGATTTCACCGACTACATCGGAGCGGTGGAGATGGCTGCGGCGGGACACTCGACGGCGGTTGTGGCGGGCGACTTCAACGCGTGGAGTCAGGAGTGGGGTTGTGCTCGGACCACAAGAAGAGGGGAGATTCTCCAGGGAGCGATGGACCAGCTGGGTCTCGCAACGCTTAACCGTGGTAGCGAGCCCACCTTCCGCGGGAACGGAGTGGCTCGCGAGAGCATTGTCGACGTGACCTTTGCGAGTTCTTCCCTCGCACGCCCTAACTCCTGGCGGGTCTGCCGCGAATACTCGGGAAGCGACCACCGGTACGTGGAGTTCGTACTGCAGCCGGGTGGGCAGCATCAACATCTTCAGCAGCCTTCCCGTAGCGTCCGTACGAGCAGTGGAGCGATCTTGTGTGCTGGGATCCGATACAAGACTGGTCAATTCAACCCGACCAGCTTCAAACTGGCGCTTTCCGCCAAGGGGTTCCCTGAGGCAGACTCCCCTCAGCGCCTGGTGGACAGCTTGTCGGCCGCCTGCAGCGATACGATGCAGCAGATTCGAAAGGCTACTTACAGTCGGTCGCCTAGGCTGTACTGGTGGAGCCAGGAGATCCATGACATCCGTGAGCAGTGCGAGGGGATGGAAAGGCGCCTGAGTACCACAGTCGACGCAGCAGAACGGGATGCGAGCCGGGCCCAGCTGGCTGATCTCCGCAAGACGCTCCAGCGCGAGATTCAGGACAGCAAGGAGCGGTGTATGCAGGAGTTGATCAACAGCGTGGAGAACGACGTCTACGGGCTGGCGTATAAGGTAGTGCTGGGCAAGTTGCGAGGCCGCACTCCTCCCGAGTCGTTCGGTTCTTGAACCGATTGTCGACGCCCTGTTCCCGAGGCACCCTCCTTTCGAGTGGCCAGCGCTGATGGACAACGAGGAGGAGGACGCGGTGCGCCCTATAACTCGCGAAGACGTGCTCGCAGTGGCAGAAAGGATGCCCCTATCCAAGGCGCCAGGTTTGGATGGCATCCCGAACGCGGCCGCTAAAACTGCGATGCTGGAGCACCCGGAGGTGTTTGCCCGGGTATACAACGATCTTCTGCAGCGGGGCGAGTTTCCTAAGCCGTGGAAGGAAGCGAGGCTGGTCCTGATTGCGAAACCGGGAAAGCAACCGGGGGAACCGTCGGCGAAACGACCGTTGTTGGTGATGGGGGTCGTCCCGAAGGGATTTGAGCGCCTGGTGCTCGAACGCCTCAACGACCACCTGGAGGACGAAAATGCTCCCCGCCTGTCGCCGAATCAGTATGGCTTCCGGAAAGGTCGATCAACCGTTGAGGCCATGCAGCGGGTTGTAGCTAAGGACGAGTTCGCGAGAACATTCCATCGCACCAACGGGCGTGATCCTCGGTGCTTGATGGTGGCGGCGCTGGACGTAGCCAACGCATTCAACACGGCAAGTTGGAAGGCGATCGCCCTGGCCCTCCAAGAGAAGCGGGTTCCGGCTCAGCTCCAGAGGCTCCTGAGGAGTTATTTCTCAGAGCGGGAGCTGGTGTACGAGACCAGCGAAGGCCCGGTCCGGCGCGAAGTGACAGCTGGCGTTCCACAGGGGTCAATCCTTGGCCCGACCCTGTGGAACGTCATGTATGACGGAGTCCTTCGGCTGGAGCTTCCTGACGGCGTGGAGACGATAGGGTTCGCCGACGACCTTGTGGTACTGGCCAGTGGAACCACACCGCAAGAGGCTGCTCAGCTTGCGGAGAGCGCGATAGCCGTTATCAGCGAGTGGATGACGGCTCACCACCTGAAACTCGCTCCCGACAAAACGGAACTGGTGATGGTGTCCACCATGAGGGCGGGCAACACACTTTACCCTGTTTCCATCGAGGGGGTGGAGCGGTTGCCGACTCGCAGTGTCAAGTACCTTGGAGTGGTGCTGCAAGACCACCTGTCGTGGCGGGCACACGTCGATTACGCCACGGACAAGGCGGTCCGTGTGACGCAGGGGGTCTCGCGATTGCTGCAGAACCACGGCGGTCCTAAGAGTGCGAAACGGCGTCTTCTCGCGTCGGTGGTGGACTCCACTCTTAGGTATGCGGCGCCGATCTGGAGCGGAGGACTAAGCAACCGGGAGTGCTGCAGGAAGCTGCAACGCGTGCAGAACATCTACGCGAAACCGGTTGCCCGCACCTTCGTCACGGTGCGGTACGAGGTGGCGACGGTCCTCGCTGGCGTCATACCGATCCGGTTGCTGGTACAGGAGGATGCCAGGTGCTACCAGCAGAGACAGAGCGGGATATCTACCGGCGAGCTGCGAGCGGAGGAGAGAGATGCCACTATGCGCCAGTGGCAGCAAGAGTGGGATGAGTTGGCGCCTACAAGCAGGTTCACCCGTTGGGCGCACAGGGTGATACCTGACCTGGTATCATGGAAGGCCAGACGTCATGGTGAGATGACGTTCCACCTGGCCGTTCTATCCGGGCATGGCTTCTTCCATGATTACTTGCACAACCAGCGATTCGCGCCATCCCAGGATTGCTCCAGATGCCCGGGTGTGCCGGAGACGGCGGAACATGCTATGTTCTTCTGCCCCCGTTTTGCGGAGGTGGACGCTGCGCAAGCTGAACTGGTGGCCTTGCGCAACGAAAGGCGAAATGAGGCTCGCCGGCAGCTCACTATCGAGCGACGAGCTGCGCGGGGGGAACCTCCACCACTCACCCACCCGGACGGGCGATTGCTTACCTCGGACGAGTTAGCAGAGAGGGAGGCACAACAGCTCAGGACGCGGGACAAAGTAAGGCGTCACCGAGCCAGACGCAGACTCGAGAACGTGGAAGCACCAGACTGCAGAGATTATCTCTGGGCACTGTTTGGTGTGGAAGCGTTCCGAGAAGAGGACGAACTCAGCGATAACGCAACATAATTGGTGCACTAGGTTGCAAACAAAGGCCATGAGGCAATAAGAGGCGCGAACGCCCAGTAGTTGTTAAACGTTGAGCGGGAAAATTTTGAACTATGGCCGTAATGGCAAAAAAGAGGCGCGAACGCCCACTAGTGTTAAGTATACTGGGCTGGAAAAACGGAACTATGGCCACAATGGCATAAAAGAGGCGCGAACGCCCAGTTAAACTATAAGTGCTGCTAATAAGCTAGGGCGGAGAATACAAACAATTGGCCGCTAAGGCCATATTAGGCGCGAACGCCTACGCAGGCAGTAGGGCCCCCGGCAGTCCATCCCTCGCGGGTAACGGCTGTCGGGGGGGACGTCCCGTATATTTAAAATTCGTTTGGAATAAACGGTGACATTTGTTATAAAAAAAAGCCAGTTATCCCTGTGGTAACTTTTCTGACACCTCTTGCTAAAAACTCATTAATACCAAAAGGATCGTAAGGCCAAGCTTTCGCTGTCCCAGAGTGTACTGAACGTTGGGATCAAGCCAGCTTTTGTCCTTATGCTCAGCGTGTGGTTTCTGTCCACACTGAGCTGACCTTTGGACACCTCCGTTATCGTTTTGGAGATGTACCGCCCCTGTCAAACTCCGCACCTGGCACTGTCCATGACATGGACCGAATAATTTGTTCAGATGTCTTCGAGCCGAGCGGCGCCAGGGACCGGGAGCGAAAGCGATCGCCGCAAACGATCGAACGGCGACAGAACACGCGGAACACCGACGTACGCACGCTTGTACCCTTGCGGGCCACGGCGGCGTTCGGTGACCGGTGACGACGCGCGACGACGATGCGACGACACACGCCCCGGCGGCACCTCCCAGCGACATGCTGAACGCTGAACTAGAAACACGGCGCATTGGGCAGCCGCAGGCGAGCCGCCGCTGACACCCCCCGCAAAGGGAGTGGGCGTACGACCCGGACCTGGGGCCCGCGCTTGTTCCACCCGATCATGTAAGTAAGGCAACAGTAAGAGTGGTGGTATCTCAGAGGCGAGCCCCCCCGTAAGGAAGGACTCTCCCACCTATGCTGCACCTCCTATATCGCCTTACAATGCCAGACTAGAGTCAAGCTCAACAGGGTCTTCTTTCCCCGCTAGTGCTTCCAAGCCCGTTCCCTTGGCTGTGGTTTCGCTAGATAGTAGATAGGGACAGAGGGAATCTCGTTAATCTATTCATGCGCGTCACTAATTAGATGACGAGGCATTTGCCTACCTTCTTCTTCTTCTTTATTTAGTCGAGGGGGAAGATCTCATAGAGAACCAACATTCCAGAAGGGGAAGCCTGCTAATTGACAGGAACCACCACGGTCATGGCACTGCCCGATTTGCATTATGCACCTACGGACTAGAAGCCCCTCTATCCTCGGCAATACTAGCGGATCGCCTGTAATGGCATTAACTTCACTAGTAGAGACCTTAGGGCACGCTCGAAAACCTCAATATCGAACCTCCCACGGCAGCACACTGTGGCCCTAGGTTAGAGGGCCAGGCGAAAATAGACAGCTCACAGCGCACGCAGTTGAAATTCAAGCAACTGACATGCGCCGGTACCATCGCCGACCACGTTTAGCGCGGCCGACTCCTAAAACGCACCTCTGTGTTTGGCATGAATCCAACTACACGTCCCTTTGGCAGAACCCAGAGGAAGGCAGAACGGAATCACGCCTAACACTCTATGGTGCCTTGGGTATGACCACATATCGTTTCGGGCACATGACACTAGCGGTCACATGCCGTTGCGGTACGGGTCCTACACATTCCAAACAGACCACTTCGGACTTGCATTTGCAAGCCTGGTGGCCTGTTTCGCCGCACCTCCTACAGAGGTTACGGCGATCCTCCTTAGTGCAGCTATAGCTGATGTGCCCCACGCACCAACATCTATAGCATCGCACTATAGTCCTACGCTCTCTTATGCGGCTCACACTGCATCCAATGGGCATTGTGCCCATCTTCAGCAGCTTCGCCGCCTCTGAGATCCCGAGCTTAACATTGGCAACCTGGGTGCCAGCAGCATGACCCTTGCGGATACGGATGCTGCTTAGCGGCACGACCAGATTGGCCCGCTCCTTAAGAGCAATGGCGACCTCCGCTAAGTCGGTGATCTCGTCTAGATCACACAATTCAACGAAAAGCTTCGGTGCAAGGACCGTAGTTTTCGTCGAATTCTTCTCCTTGACCGCCCCGGCAAGGAGTGGAGCGACGGCGCTAGCCGACTCTCCCTTCTTGAGAGTGATCAGCAAGCCACCGTTCTGAGCCCGGCGGACTTTGCTGATCTTCTCTCTCGTACCACTAAGGCTCTCCTGTTCACGGAGGCCTTTCAAGATCTCCGCATAAGATGCGGGATCCTCCAACTTGACGAGGACGGCTTCCGGCCGAGGTCGTATGCGCTTGACCTTCGGCTTCGGAGGTTTCGGTGAAGGTTCCACCACCCTCTGTGGCTTTGCCTTCACAAGCCCCCCCTTAGCCTTAGGCTTACGCGCGAGCGACCCTGGCTGGTTGTTCGCCCTCTCCTTAAGGGCTGAGGGAGCCTTCGGCTTCCGGCCCTTTCGTGTTTGGCACACGAACCCCTGCTCCCCGGAATGCCCCGTGCTGGCTGGGCCTGCTGTTGCCTGGGTGAAAGCTGTCACCCCAGCAGACGGCGTAGCACGATTGCTCTATCGAGCGCTGGCCTTACTCACCTGGTCTGTTGTTGGTTGAGCAACAGCTTTTGCCCCAACAGGTGGCTTTCGGGCCTTCCGGGAAGCCGTGACAGACGCTCCAAGTTTTGACCTAGGAGTCACGGTCGCCGGGATCGGGGCCGTTTGTGTGCTGGCGCACACGGCTCCGGTCCGTTTATCGACCGCCTCGGCATAATTGATCGGAGGCCGGCTTCCCGCTGCTGTCTGAGTCTCCTCAGAGACCAGAGCAGTGGGTCTAGCCGATTGCCGCTTGAGGAGTTTGATCTCCTCAAACAGCGCCTCCATTACGCCGAGAGTCTCCTTCAAAAACTCGGCGTTTGCCACCGCGAGGGTGTCGTCCACAAGGGACTCCACGTAAACCCGAAACAGGTCGAGGTAGGACGGCGTCCTTTCCTCTGCATCAACTTCGAGCTTAACCTCGCGTGCCAACATCTCCAACGTAGATTCCGTATCCACTGTACCCTCCACCGGAGTGGAGGGGGAAACCGCTGCACTCTGCATCGCCTTAGTGGCCGACCGGGTGCAGGATTTTATCCGAGCGTTCGAGTTATCATCATGGATATCATTCATTCCAATAGGGTCCCAACTCCAGTCCGCTATCCGAACCTGCGGCTGTAGTCCCTTATACGACCCCGTGGTTATCTATGCAAGCAGGGAGGCTACGCGAGGGTTGACGACTGTCCTCATGAGACAGCCGTTCAGAGCCAGGTCAGGGTAAAGCAGGGCCGGAGCTCACCTGCACCTACAACTACCGGGGGTTAGCCCGGCAGCAGGCCCGGAGCGCTACTGGAGACTTGCCAGGTTTTAATAGGACGGCGACAGACGCACCATTAGCCCTCACGCCGTTTCAGTTGGATCGGGCTAAGGGATTCAACTTACTAAGGGATCGGAATGGATTGTCCGCCAGCCCCGCAAATTGGTCTACGTGAACCTTCTACCCGTTAGGGTAGAAGTCCTTTAGCGTTCAAGACGGCTCCTACCGCTCCACTTGGTATGCAAACTGGTACGACAGTACCAGCTACACTCCGCCCGGGGCCACGAGGAGGTGGGAGTCGGATTTTCCCGGGCGCATTTGGCTACCTTCTTTCTTTTCTTTTGGATTGTCGGAGGAGAGAATCTTCATAGAGAACCCACTTCCTTGCCAGGGAAGCCTGTTAAGACAGGAACCACCACAGTCAGGGAACTGTCCGCTTCGCCGAAGCGCCTACGGACTAACAACTCCTCAAGCCTCAGAAACCCATGCCGGATGGCCCGTTAGGGCATTTACGTCAGCATGGGCCCTCTGGGTACATATGCCCCACGGCGCCGCTCGATGATCATTGGTTAGATGTCAGGCGTTCGAGATGATCACGGCATCCACACGGGAGTAATGAAACTATCCGTGCTTCAGCCTACTCTCCTCGCGATGGGCAAAGCACGGTCCACGTATAGACTACATGAAGAAGGGGCTAATGATGCTCCTCCATGGTTCCACATAGTCACCCTTCGCGCACTCAACCTCACGAGTCTGTTGCTGCAGTGGCGGGATTGCCCACGTGGCGCACCCCTACAGCGGCGCATACCACGATGTCTACGACCGAAAACTTCTCACAAGGAGTATGTTAACGGCCTCAAGCGTTCAAACCCCAAGTAGACACCGATTAGTATACTTGCCGCACGATACACCTGTCAACTACCACCGTTGACTTATGCGTTCAATAGCCGGTTGGTGTACCTGCGACCACTCAATTTTTGTGAAAGGGGGGTTCTGTGTGTGGGGAGCTAGCAGTGAGGACTTTAGGTAAAGTTGAACAAAAGGGATCGTAGCCTCCCTTCCAGTACCATTCGTCTCACTTTTGCTAGCTTGGCCATGATACCTTGACCTTAAGCCCACAACAGAGAGGAGATACGGCGCATTGGCACCCTGGTGGCACCGCGCTTATCCCCAACCTTTGCACTGCGCTTCATACAGATCAAGGTCGTAGTTGTATAAGCGAGACTCCGGATAACTAGTCCATTAGGAGAACTCACTGGCCTACTGCCGAGGATACGGCGCATTGGCACCAGGCGGCACCGCGCTTATCCCCTAACCCTGCAAAGGCCTCACATGACTGGGGAGGTGGTGCGCAGTCAATAGCGTTCGAAAACAACTACTCCCAGGATTGCATGTTTTTCCCCGGCTGGAACCATGATATGGCCTACTTATAGCGGTTGGATCGTTAAGGGCCGGGCCGGAAGCCTCCGGTTCCCGGTTTACACCCGTTCACGTTAACCTCTATATTTCGGCCCCACACCTACAGGACACGACGCATTTCAGACTGGACAATGAAGTCCAACTCCAACATCCTCCATGCTCGGTCCTGCTGCAGACGCGGCATAATTGGGTTTGAACGTAAGGCTGCTGCGCCACCATGGGTGCAGCCCACCATACCGTTCCCAACACTCACGCCTGCGAAGACACAACGGATTTACGGGTTGACCTTTCATGTGGCACTGCAATTACCCGTGCTTGCTTGGATTTCTCCACGTTGACGTCCGAGCACCGTGCAGATGCCTCCACTTCCAGTTCCAAATATCTCGCGGTCTCCTGCAGACACAACGGATTTTAGGGTAGACCTTCCAGCAGGCTCCAACTGCCTTCGAGTTCCTACATCTCGCGGCCCGCAACCGTCCCAACTTAGTTAGGGCATACCGAGTTAGTGAGGCCCATTATGTCCGTATCCAGCAGCGCCACGGGATCGGACTTTTGCCGGTGACTACTCGCGTTAGGTATCAGATCGCACGAGCACTTCACCGACGGGAGGATAAGCACACCTCCCCCTGCCGCATTTGGCTACCTTTTTTTTTTTTTTTTGTTAACGGGGAGGGAACCTTCAAAAGGTACCCACCTAGAGGGGCATATCGCGGCTAGACACCGCCCCTCGAGATGGGTTTTGTGGAATTCATCATGAAGCTTGACCCGTGAAGCGAATCAAGCAACCGATGCGACCGCACTAAACCACTCCTCGACCTGATCCGAACCCTGCCGATGCGCTGATGTGCGTAGTACTCCATGCGGGGTCGTGTGTGCGTAGCACCCTTGCTGTTGCGCACTGCTGCGTCGTCCTTCCTGGTTGTCCTCGCTGCTGCTGCCGCTTCGTGTCTTCCGTCTGCTGCTGCTGCTGTTGTTCAGAATCCACCCGTCCGTGGCCGCCACTCTCGGGTGGGTCCTAGCTCCTGCTGCTGCTCTGGTTACTCGTCGCTACCGCTGCTGCTTCTGTTTTCCGTTGTCCTGGTGTTGTTGATGGCGGGCAGCCGCTATTGCTGCCTCCGTTGATCCGCGTTCCTTCGTCGCTGCTGCCGTCGTCTTCTGGCCGTCGGCGGACTCTCCTCATTCCACCTCACTTGGAGGCTTTTGAAGATTGTCCGTTCGGCCGTCCGGACTGCTTCCCATGTACTGCGGCTGGCACACATTTACGTGGCAAGGTTGTCCATCGTCAAGCGGGTGTGGCTCTGTTGCTGCATCTCGTGTTGTGCTCGGGCGAACCGTGGACAGTGGAACATCACGTGGTCGACATCTTCTACGTCATGCTCACACACCGGGCAGTTAGGCGAGCCCTCCAGGATACCTTTGTTGACGAAGTAGCTCCGCAGGAACCCGTGTCCCGTTAGGACTTGGGTAAGATAGAAATCTATTTGCCCGTGCTTGCGGCCAACCCATGAACTGATGTTCGGGATCAGCCTCCTTGTCTTCAAACCTGGCGAACTCTGTTGCTCAGCGCCGGCTGTCCACTGGCGTTGCCAGCGCTCCATGTTCTCTGCTCGCTGCCGCTTCCGTATGTCTGGTACTGGACCTCCCCTCGCTGCCTTTTCGTCGTGGCAGCGGATGTCCTCCTCTAGGAGGAGAACTAACGGGATGGTGCTTGCAACCACGCAGGCGGCGTCGTATGAAACCGTTTGGAATGCGCTGGCCACTCGAAGCACTCCGGTGCGATGCGACCTCTGGACTGTGGTGCGGTGAGTGTTCCTCTGTAGAAGCTTCCGTCCCCACGCTGGCGCAGCGTAGCGGACAATGCTATTCCCGACGTTCACCAGGGGTCTCCTTCTGCTGCTTTTTGGGCCACACTTGTTCGGCATCAGGGCGGTCAAGACGTTCGTGATACGAGTCGCCTTGTTGCAAACCTCCTCTAGATGTCGACCGTGGTGCTGTTTGCGGCAGAGCTCAACCCCGAGGTACTTGAGCGTCTCCGTGGATTCGATCGTGTGTGTCCCCGCTCGTAGTTGGCCTATCTGCGGGGTGTGATGGGTGCAGAAGATCATGTAGCCGGTCTTGTGATGGGCCAGCTGCAATCCCACTCCTCCCATCCAACGCTCGATCGTCTCCAGGTTCCTCGTAGCAAGGGCGCTGATGTCCTGCGTGTCCCGTCCAACGAGGGTGAACGTCACGTCGTCAGCAAACCCGATGATGTCCGCACGCTTCCCGAACAGCTCCAGACGGAGAAGGTCGTCGTACATGACGTTCCACAGTGTTGGCCCTAGAACCGAACCCTGAGGCACGCCCGCCGACACTGGTAGCGAGACCAATCCTTCGTCCGTCTCGTAGTGGAGCGTGCGATTCTCGAAGTAGTTCCGCAGCATCGCCAGGAGGTACGGTGGCGTGTTCGTTCGCTGCAGAGCCTCTCCGATCGCTGTCCAGTTGGCCGTGTTGAAGGCGTTCTTCACGTCGATTGTCACCATCGCACACAGTCGGTCGTTCTTGCCCTTCTTGTCGAGCGCGACCTTTCCGTTGGCGAGCACCCTGTTGATGGCGTCCATCGTAGAGCGTCCCTTTCGAAATCCGTACTGGGCGTCAGACAGACCACCCGTCGCATCAAGATGCTCCGTGAGTCTGCGCTGAATGAGTCGCTCCAGTACTTTCCCGAGGACGCTCAGTAGGCAGATTGGCCGGTACGACGACGGTTCCCCGGGTGGTTTCCCCGTCTTGGAGAACAGCACTAACCGTTGCCTCTTCCATTCGTCCGGGAAGTAGCCTGTCCGGATGTAGTGCTGAAACGTTCTCCTGAAGACACCGGGAAAGGCCGTCATCGCCGCTATCAGGGCCACGTTCGGGATATTGTCGTCGCCCGGGGCTCGCTGCGGGTTGAGCGATTTTGCAATGCTCAACAGCTCCTCCTCGGTGACGGGATCCCGGTCGATGTGATGCGATGTGATTCCGACAATCTGGCCGCTGTGGGCCACTCCATGGGCGGTCGCTCCGGAAAAAGTTCGCCGACGATGTGCTGGAGCTTCGCTGGGTCCCGTTCCATCGGTACGCGCGCTCCAGTCCACTGCTGCTTCCTGATCTTGTAACCCGGCCCGAATCCGTGGGGCCCTAGCTGTTCAGGTAGCTGTTCGCCGTACTCCCTCTTGCTTTGCTTGACCGCTTGCTCCAATGCTGCTCTGGCTGCTGTACAGGCCGGCCGTCGTTCCTCTCGCTGGTCGTCCGTCCGTGCTCTCCTGAGCCGTCTCCGCATCCCGATGTAGTTGCGGCGTAGCTGGGCAATCTCCTCGTTCCACCAGTACACCGATCGTCGTCTTCCTCGGGTCGCAGGCAATCTCGGCATCGTCGCGTCGCAGGCGGTTGTCATGGCCTGCGTCAGCTCGTCCGCCAAGAGGGTGTGGTTGTGGATGTCCAGCGAGCCCATGACTTCAACGAAGAGGTCCTTGTTGAAGAATCGGGTCGCCCACCTACACTCCGCCGTTTGCTGCTCCCTCTGTCCCAGGTTCTGTTGTGCCGTCGTCCGCTCGACCGTGAACTTGATGGTGTTGTGGTCGCTCGGATTTTCGTCACAGACGCGCCAGTCGTTGTCTCCCATGAGCGACGGGCTGCAGAAGGATACGTCGACGATGGAGCTGCGACCACTGTGACCGCTCCATGTTGGATGGTTGCCCCGATTCAACAGAACCAGTCCCAGCGACGCCGCTGCGTCCATCACCACCGCGCCCCTGTGCACCCGCTCTCCATCGTTGCTTCTGCGTTCCATGCCCCACGCTCTTGACCAGGCGTTGACGTCGCCGCCAATCACGGTGTCCCGGTTCCGCGGTATCACCGACGCAATCTCTGTCCATTTGCGCCGGAAATCCTCTACAGTCGAATCGGGACCCACTGGTGGTAGGTACACGGAGCAGAAAACGATGCCACGCATCTCGACCACGACGAAGCGATCCCGTCGATTCTCGATAATGCGTTGGATGGGGTACCTTCCTGTCGATACTGCTGCCACATTGCCCGTCGGATCCGCAACCCAGTTGCCGTTGTTCTCGGGAATCCGGTATGGGTCCGAGATCAGCACTATGTCGCAGCCTTCCGATCGGGCCGTTTGCAGCAGCATGTCCTGGGCCAGCTGGCTGTGGTTGAGGTTCTGCTGGAGTACCTTAACCATTGCAGGGCCGGCTGGTGACCCCTCCTCCTACTTGGCGGCAGTTGCGCTGGCCGAACGAGTGTCCGATTGCGTCCGGGCCCTTGCAGACGAGACATTTCCGCTCCTTAGTGCACGGTCCAGAGTGCTTAGGCTCAGCACATCGATGGCATCTGCTGGACCGATCCTTGCCGCGGCAGTTGGTGGCGATGTGGCCAAACTCATAACATCGGTAGAACTGGCGCTTCGTCTGGGCGTCAGACAGACCACCCGTCGCATCAAGATGCTCCGTGAGTCTGCGCTGAATGAGTCGCTCCAGTACTTTCCCGAGGACGCTCAGTAGGCAGATTGGCCGGTACGACGACGGTTCCCCGGGTGGTTTCCCCGTCTTGGAGAACAGCACTAACCGTTGCCTCTTCCATTCGTCCGGGAAGTAGCCTGTCCGGATGTAGTGCTGAAACGTTCTCCTGAAGACACCGGGAAAGGCCGTCATCGCCGCTATCAGGGCCACGTTCGGGATATTGTCGTCGCCCGGGGCTCGCTGCGGGTTGAGCGATTTTGCAATGCTCAACAGCTCCTCCTCGGTGACGGGATCCCGGTCGATGTGATGCGATGTGATTCCGACAATCTGGCCGCTGTGGGCCACTCCATGGGCGGTCGCTCCGGAAAAAGTTCGCCGACGATGTGCTGGAGCTTCGCTGGGTCCCGTTCCATCGGTACGCGCGCTCCAGTCCACTGCTGCTTCCTGATCTTGTAACCCGGCCCGAATCCGTGGGGCCCTAGCTGTTCAGGTAGCTGTTCGCCGTACTCCCTCTTGCTTTGCTTGACCGCTTGCTCCAATGCTGCTCTGGCTGCTGTACAGGCCGGCCGTCGTTCCTCTCGCTGGTCGTCCGTCCGTGCTCTCCTGAGCCGTCTCCGCATCCCGATGTAGTTGCGGCGTAGCTGGGCAATCTCCTCGTTCCACCAGTACACCGATCGTCGTCTTCCTCGGGTCGCAGGCAATCTCGGCATCGTCGCGTCGCAGGCGGTTGTCATGGCCTGCGTCAGCTCGTCCGCCAAGAGGGTGTGGTTGTGGATGTCCAGCGAGCCCATGACTTCAACGAAGAGGTCCTTGTTGAAGAATCGGGTCGCCCACCTACACTCCGCCGTTTGCTGCTCCCTCTGTCCCAGGTTCTGTTGTGCCGTCGTCCGCTCGACCGTGAACTTGATGGTGTTGTGGTCGCTCGGATTTTCGTCACAGACGCGCCAGTCGTTGTCTCCCATGAGCGACGGGCTGCAGAAGGATACGTCGACGATGGAGCTGCGACCACTGTGACCGCTCCATGTTGGATGGTTGCCCCGATTCAACAGAACCAGTCCCAGCGACGCCGCTGCGTCCATCACCACCGCGCCCCTGTGCACCCGCTCTCCATCGTTGCTTCTGCGTTCCATGCCCCACGCTCTTGACCAGGCGTTGACGTCGCCGCCAATCACGGTGTCCCGGTTCCGCGGTATCACCGACGCAATCTCTGTCCATTTGCGCCGGAAATCCTCTACAGTCGAATCGGGACCCACTGGTGGTAGGTACACGGAGCAGAAAACGATGCCACGCATCTCGACCACGACGAAGCGATCCCGTCGATTCTCGATAATGCGTTGGATGGGGTACCTTCCTGTCGATACTGCTGCCACATTGCCCGTCGGATCCGCAACCCAGTTGCCGTTGTTCTCGGGGATCCGGTATGGGTCCGAGATCAGCACTATGTCGCAGCCTTCCGATCGGGCCGTTTGCAGCAGCATGTCCTGGGCCAGCTGGCTGTGGTTGAGGTTCTGCTGGAGTACCTTAACCATTGCAGGGCCGGCTGGTGACCCCTCCTCCTACTTGGCGGCAGTTGCGCTGGCCGAACGAGTGTCCGATTGCGTCCGGGCCCTTGCAGACGAGACATTTCCGCTCCTTAGTGCACGGTCCAGAGTGCTTAGGCTCAGCACATCGATGGCATCTGCTGGACCGATCCTTGCCGCGGCAGTTGGTGGCGATGTGGCCAAACTCATAACATCGGTAGAACTGGCGCTTCGTCTCCACCTTCCGGAGTCTGCAGCACCGACTTAGCCCGACGACGTGCTGCGTCTGCAGCACCTCCTCCGTCGCGGCCACCTCTGGGCAACCAAAGAACGCGACCAACGTACCGTAGTTCGACTTTACGGTCGTGACCTGATCCGCGTAGATGGTTACTCCCAAGGCGATGCTAAGGTCCGTGGCGATGTCCTCTTTAAAGCAGCTGGGCGGGATGTTCGTGCAAGTGAGCCGAACAGTGGGGGTCCGCGGACGGGCTTTCGCCTTGCCGTCGAGCGCCGCGGACACCTTTCTCCACATGTCCAGAGTTTCGGTGTGGGTCTTGCAGGACAATTCCAAGAGAAGATTCCCTTGGAAGTTGGTCCGCACTCGCTCCACTACCTTCCTGTCGTCGCCAAGCTTCTCCTTTACTACGCGCAATATCTCGTCCGGCGTGGTGTCGTTAATCGCCCCCAACTCCAGGGCGTCCGGGACTCGATACGCGCGTTTCTTGGGCTGCGTCGGTGGCTGCTGGTGCTCCGGCTGCTGCTGATGTTGTTGACCAACTTCTGCCGCTGCCTGCTGCTTCCGCTGCTTCTTCCTCATCCGCCGTTTAGCTTGCTTGCTGAGGACCTTCGTCCATCCGGATTCCGGTTCTTTTGGATGGTCCTCCTGTTGTCCGTTCTCGTTTGCCTTATTTTTGTTCCTGGTCCGTCGCCGTTTGTTGGTTTCGTTTGTGTTTGTTTGTTCGTTTTCGACTATTGCGGTTGTGGTGTTGTGTTGGTGGTCTGGTGTGCTGGTCGGGGCGTCCGTTCCAGCATTGGATGTTGCTGTTGTTGTGGCGGTAATGATGTCGTTAGGGACGTCCGTATTCCGTTGTTTTTGCGCTTGTTTGAAGATTTTCAGCTTCGACAGGATTTCCATGTTTGCTTGGATGAGGATGGTAGCCAACTGCAGTTCGCTCGCCGTCGTCTCCACTGTGGCGCTGGGGAGTGGAAGCGTCGTGAGAGGCTCGGAAGGCGACCGGGTTTCCATGTAGGTAGACTCGGTCTCCTCCCCACCGTTTCCCTCGCGCCCCCGCACTACCAGCGCCGCAGCGAGGTCCAGTTTGCGTTCTGCCCCCGTTGGTGCTTCCTCGGCAAATTCCGTCTGCGTTGTCGCATTCCGCTTTTCCGGTCGCTGCTGAATCTCTTGGAGCGCCTTAATGGCCGAGCCCAAGACAGTCTCCCAGTGTCGCGGCAGGGTGGCAAAGCCCTTAGCCTTCTGGCCGTCCTGAATAGTGCGGACAAGGCCAGTTAGCAGCGAGCTTGCCCTTTGTGCCGGATCCGCTGGTCTATTGTCGTTCTGGCACAGACCCGAAGAGGCTCCTCCGTTGCTCTCGACCGACGATGTAGCCGACGGGCCCGCGCACTCTTCGATGACCGGCTGCATCGTCAACCGCTTAGCTGGGCCCATTCCAATTTCTCCATAGGTGCGGTGGAATCCGCTACTGGAAGGGCGTTGGCGGTCGACGAAGAGCCTCGTGTCATTCGCCGAGTGAACAGGGTCTCTTGCCTGGCTATCATCTTCGGGGGAGCTGAAAGGCGCGGAATGGTTCTTCGGTTCAGTGTTTTTTCCGGGGTCGTGGTCAGTGTAAGTCGGGACTTGGTTGTGCTTCTAGTCGTAGTCGGCATTGTAGGAGGTTGAAGGATATTCTGTTTAGAGAAAAGAAAGAAGACGGAGAACTAAAGCCTGAAAAGAGAGGAGAGTGTAGTATCGAATTGAGGAGGGAGAAGGGTGAGGATTTATGGAAGAATAACGGAAGAGAGAACTAGAACCTTAAGAAGAGAAAATTGGAGAAAAGGAACGTGGGAAAAAAAAATAAAA
Source organism: Anopheles moucheti (assembly GCF_943734755.1). Classification (NCBI taxonomy): domain Eukaryota; kingdom Metazoa; phylum Arthropoda; class Insecta; order Diptera; family Culicidae; genus Anopheles; species Anopheles moucheti. Next base: position 1,230,938 of record NW_026453515.1, read on the forward strand.
CCTGGAATGAAAGGGGGAGTGTAGTATCGAGTTGATGCGGGAGGAGGGGGAAAAATCTGGAGAAGAGAACGAAAGGAAGAACTAAATCCTGAAAAGAAAAGGAGAAATTTGGAGAGAAAGAACTGAAAAAGAACTAAAATCTGAAACGAAAGGAGAGTGTAGTACCGGATTGATTGGGGGAAGGGGAGAAGTTTGGAGAAATGGAGAACTGCAGCTTGATAAAAGGGAGAAAATTGGAGAAAAGAACGAGAACTAAAATCTGAAACGAGAGGAGGGTGTAGTATCGAGTTGAGGAGGGAGAAAGGTGAGGATTTATGGAGAAATGACGGAAGAGAGAACTAGAACCTTAAGAAGAGAAGATTGGAGAAAAGGAACGTGAGAAAAAACTAAAACCTGGAATGAAAGGGGAGTGTAGTATCGAGTTGATGAGGGAGGAGGGGGAAAAATTTGGAGAAGAGTACGAAAGGAAGAACTAAATCCTGAAAAGAAAAGGAGAAAATTTGGAGAGAAAGAACTGAAAAAGAACTAAAATCTGAAACGAAAGGAGAGTGTAGTACCGGATTGATTGGGGGAAGGGGAGAAGTTTGGAGAAATGGAGAACTGCAGCTTGATAAAAGGGAGAAAATTGGAGAAAAGAACGAGAACTAAAATCTGAAACGAGAGGAGAGTGTAGTATCGAATTGATTGTGGAAAGGGGAGAGATTTGGTAGATAGAGAACGGGAGGAAGTATTAGAGCCTGAGGGGAGTGGGAATTGTAGTAACGAGATCTGCGAGGGAGCAGTGTTCCGTACTTAGGTGATATTTGAGAAGGAAATAGATAAGGATGGTAAAGTAGAAGAAGGTGTAGATAACGAGTTCCGGAGGAAGAAAGCTAGGTTCTTAATAGGGGAGTGCGCATGGCCTAGTTAGTTTGTTAGGGTTTGGAAGAAGTAAGGAAGAAGCAGTAAATAGTGTGGAGAGATGGAAGGAGGGATGAAGTTTGGCCAACAAGAAGGAGAAGTAGCCAAGTATAGCGGATAAGGAAAAGGAAGTAGAAGAAAGTAAGGTAGGTGTTGATTTGGTGAAGAAGGGGTTGAGTTGCCGACGGAAGGATAAGCTCGAAGTATGACTTTTACCGAATGAGGAGGGTAAGTGGCAAGGCACACAATAACGATTGTGTGGTAACTATTGTGTCTGGTGTCGGGGAATATCCCAATGGGTACGGAGAAGATAATTAATACCCCTAATAACAATTCACCACAAAATTCACCAAAAACTTGCCTGCGTTTCAGCGTTCTAAGAGAATGGTGGAATGGTGAAAATGGTGAATGGTGAAAAGGGGACGGTGAATAGCAGGCTGCATGACAAGCGAAGTTTACAAAAAAGCGGCCATTAAGTTGTTTACAGTTTTGATTTTTTTTATTTCATCGTCTGTCTCTTTTAACATTGGGTTCTCTGTTGTGTGGGGGGGGGGGGGGGGGGCGGCGGGGCGTTGCTCTTTTGTTTCTTTGCTGTGGATTGCTGCTTTGCTTTCTCTCATCGGTATTGCGTCGTGGTTTTGCTCTCGCTCAAATTGTTTGCTCCATCCATCGTAGTACACATTATCGTGTTTGCTTGCTGCTGAGAGAGGAATATTCAGATAAATTACAAGGTTAGTATTAGCAATGTGAACCTTACCGGTTGCGTGAGTGGCGTCGTCCTGTTCCATCGGTTGTTTGGTATCTTGCGGGCTCGTAAGTTATTAGTGCATAAAATGATATAACCTCGTGTTGCCATTTTAGGAATGGAATTGGAAAGCTCTTCCCCGACATCAAGTGAACTGTCCACTCCACGTTTACGAATGCTGAATCTACGAACCAGCCGACGGAAGTACCCGAACATCTAGTATGCCTTTCTGCTGCTTAAGTTTGATGTAGTTCATCTGCTACCAATACTTGCTTGATGATATCCATTCCTTTTACATCCGATAATGGTGTTTGCCGTTTCTGATGGCCTATTACGTATTTGTGCCTTACAAGGAGCGTTGTAAGAAGTAACTCTTGAAAGATATAAATCCCGTGTAAATAGAATAATGTCAACCAGTACATATGTTGCAAGTGATAACATTTTACCTTTGATAAATGATCGTGCCGGGGAATCTGCAATGAACGCCTTGAAGCATATACCGAAGGATTTGTTGTTAATTATTACTCCTTCTTCTAGTATGTGATTCACAGTCACAAGTGGGCGCAGATAATCTTTCACATTTTACGGTTTTGATAATCCGCAAAATACTACAACCACCAATATAGGCGCTTCCGGGACGTTATGAAGCTGCATCAAAATCGGCCATAGTTGTGTTGTTCCGCTGTTATATAACGGTAAACCATCAACGAAAAAGTTTATTGATATCACATCCACAACAGGTGTCCAATTTCTAAAAATAAAATCATTGCGAACGTTATTGAAAAAAATAGAAGTCACCGATAGCAGTGTTTAGAACTTACCGAAAACAATATTGCATTGAATTTTGAATGCCTTGGTACCATAGTTGTCCGCCCATAGCTACTTGATAGCTACTTGATACCATAGCTACGGTCGAAATTGTATTCCCAACTCCTATTGGAGTCTTCAAAAAAGTTCGGGAATCAATTGGCAGATGAATATCCGTAGTTTCGCGAACTAGTACAAGCAGAGCAGTTAAAGCGGAATGAGTTATTTTATGCGATAAAGCCCATACTCTCAAACGCTTAGAGAACGCATTATGAGTTAGGGTACTATCATCCTCAACAACTGGGTCCGATTCATCTTCATCCTCATCGGTATCCGTTATGATGAAGTCTGAAACATCACTATCCTCGTCATCCTCGAGAATTTGCAGTTCCTGCTCTTCTTCAATTGGTAAATAATCCATGGATGTTAAATCTTCCAACGACGATGAATCATCGATGCTTTGTTCGGCCACAGGAAGAACACCTTCCGAATCTACAACAATATAAAAATGTTATCATTTACCATAAAGCAAAGTTCGCCGAGCATAAAATGTTTGGTAGTAAATAGCAATAACGCGAAACACTCGAACAACAAATGTTTTCTTCAACACTCTGAATGATTTTATCACTATCACTTGTGTGGGCTTGAAATCACGATCAACTTGTTATGCGTGAGAGGTTTAATCTCGCTTATCTTGTGCTTCCCTGCTTGTACTTGGACCGGGTTGGTTCTCAGGCTCCAACAAGATCCGGATCTTGCCATCTTTGCCAAAGATCGCTTCGTGAACAGGCCACTCTTCTTTCCATCCTTGATCGCATACATTTTTGCACAATTTCAACGGATTTAGATCACGTCAAATGAACGTTGATGGTTGTTTTTGCACCGTATTTTGGTTAACCTTGTATGCGCGCTCGCTTGGCCCTATTTTCGTTTATTAGTTCAAGTGTTCATAATTACACGTGTCCGGGTATGCTTGCTGACCGATGGAACCTTTGGGTATTTTATTGCATTACCCTAATTGCGGTTTAATGTTTTGGCTACATAATAATCGTTTTCCTGTTTTCTAAGTTTCTTATGATTACCTTCTTTGATAAGGTACGCTTGCTCAAGATTTTCGTTCGCGTTCGTAACAGTTGTTTTGAAAAACACCTGGTTGATTTGTTGACAGTTTTTGTATTTTCCCTTCTTCTTTCTTGCTTCTTCTGAATTAACCACAGCTTTCACAAGCGTTTGAATTCACCATCCAATTCACCATTCACCACATTCGATTTTGCTTGCAAATCAATTCACCATTGTTATTAGGGACAGGGGTAAGTAAAGGTGGTACCAATGTTCAGGTGCGTTTTGTTACAGTGTGCAGGGTGTGTGTTTTAGCGGGGAATATCTCGATAGGTATGGAAAAAAATATTATGAATGAAAAGTGTGATCAGGGGCCGGGTAAGGCGGGAAAATGTGTGGTTTATTATTAGGGATGTGTGTGGATGCGGGAATATCCCGGTGGGTATGAACGGAGAATTATGATCGCGCAAGCGTTAGCGGTTGGGGTAGAAGAGTGGAAAATGCTTTATTGTTGGTATGGAATATCCCGACAGGTAGCGGGTACTGCGTGCGTGTAGGTGTGAATGGAGGGGAAATGGCAGATAGCCAGGTACGTTGTGCGATGTGTGTTGTGTGGTTGCGGGGAATATCCCGGGGGGTGCCCGCAATTTTGTGAATGGTGTGTGGGGATTCTATGTACCTTTTTGTGATGGAATTGTATGTTAAAACAAATAGCGAGGGTGTGGTGGGCGTAATTATTTTAGGGTGTTTTGTGCGGTAGCGGGACAATATTGTCAAGAATGGGAGGTAGCGTCCAAAGGGGCTGTGGGTTTTTTGGGATGTGGGAAAGCTAATGCTATTTTCTACTTCTTATTATCTAAATGTTTGCCGTTTGGTGAGGTGTTGGCGTTGGGAGGATGCTTCGTCGCTTTGATGAATAAATCTTCTCGCAATCGTATAAAACAGCTCTCCGCAGCACACACACGCACACAAAAACACGGCACTAGCACGCACTAAAATGGGACTGGTTTAGCAAAAGGCCGTACCAATTTATGGTGTCTACGCCGTCCGTTGATTATCCAGTATTTAATTGTAGAAGACAATAAATCAATGGCGATCGACAAACGCGGACACCTCCCACTTGCACTGCACTGCACTGAACAAAATCATTGTATTCTGCCGCTGGGTTTTGAGAAGCTTAGCCGTTATTCGCTGAAGGCGATTAGAATGCCGCCGAAAGAAGGAGAAACAACAGAACGGCAAATTTTAATTATTACTTATTATTTAGCCAAGAGCGGAAAAGGATATGCCGACGGAAGAAAGCTACAGCAAAATTTATGAAAAGCCGTCGGCAGGACGTCGCAGAAGGCAACTTAAGACAATCGGCTTTATAAGGGCAATTAAAATCGGCGGCGTGACACGGAAGGCGCACGCAAAACACCGTAATGCAGAAGGCAATATCACAGTCACAGTCGGCAGAATAAACGCTCACTTGGATCACTACGCACAACACTTCACGCACCGGCTCATTCACATACACAATTGATGAAAACGGTTCGGCACTTTTCACTGTTGTACGCACGATCACACACAAGCACTGACTTCACTTCCAGGTCGATGATTTACACTGCTTAGAGCACTTCACTAATTTCTACCGACGGCAGGCCGAGGGTAGAAAAAGCTTCGTAGAACTCCTAACCAAGTCGAGAGCGGGGTGAAAACACGTCTGCTCCGGTCGGCTGTTTGCAAGCGTCGGGGTTTTATGTGCTTCATGAGTCTTACAAACAATTTCTCGCGGGCCCGATAAAATCAGCTGGCGCGCTAGATTTGGCCCGTGGGCCGGGCTTTTCCGACCCCCAATTTCTTTTAGCTCATCCACGGGCATATCGGTTATCCATTTAAAACGATTTTCGTCGTTTTTTTTCTCATGCAGTTGGTAAGAGTGAAACTCCGTGCTGATTTCATCTGTTGACAAACAGCCTTGATATCTTCTATATTTTTAATGCGGACTACAATGCCTTTGAAGGTAGCTGCTGTGGTGTACCGCATGACTCCAGATGCCATGACCTTCTTGTGGATGTCCAGAACGTTTGAATTGGCGACCGTTATTGGTGGGGGTGCATGCTCCGACTTAACATAGCCGGAAGGTTTGGGAGCTGTGTGCGTACCTACGCGCCCTTATGTTTTTTATTTGTTTATTCCTCAACACGGATACGAAAGAAAAACTGTCCCATTTTATCCTTGCCGATCTTCATTATCACACGCACCCACGCCGAAGAGAGCCCGCAGATAGTCGGTGCACGTTGGTGACTCGGTGTTTTCGATTCTTTTTCTCGCCCGGTGTCGACGCACGTTGTCACGTACTCTTCGCTGACGTTCCTCACGCTCCCTGATCTCTGCCTTGGTGAGTAGTCGTCCATCAAGGTGCGTAGGAGGGGGAGGCTCGTCTCTCGCCAGACGGCACTCCACTGTCAGCTGTCGCCGCGCCTCGTTTCGCCGGTCGTTGCGCGTCGCAACCACCCTTTTTTTTTGTTAACGGGGAGGGAACCTTCAAAAGGTACCCACCTAGAGGGGCTTATCGCGGCTAGACACCGCCCCTCGAGATGGGTTATGTGGGATTCATTATGAAGCTTGACCCGTGAAGCGAGTCAAGCAGCCGACGCAACCGCACTAAACCACTCCTCGACCTGATCCGAACCCTTCCGATGCGCTGATGTGCGTAGTACTCCATGCGGGGTCGTGTGTGCGTAGCACCCTTGCTGTTGCGCACTGCTGCGTCGTCCTTCCTGGTTGTCCTCGCTGCTGCTGCCGCTTCGTGTCTTCCGTCTGCTGCTGCTGCTGTTGTTCAGAATCCACCCGTCCGTGGCCGCCACTCTCGGGTGGGTCCTAGCTCCTGCTGCTGCTCTGGTTACTCGTCGGTACCGCTGCTGCTTCTGTTTTCCGTTGTCCTGGTGTTGTTGGCGGGAGCCGCTATTGCTGCCCCCGTTGATCCGCGTTACTTCGTCGCTGCTGCCGTCGTCTTCTGGCCGTCGGCGGACTCTCCTTATTCCACCTCACTTGGAGGCTTTTGAAGATTGTCCGTTCGGCCGTCCGGACTGCTTCCCATGTACTGCGGCTGGCACACATTTACGTGGCAAGATTGTCCATCGTCAAGCGGGTGTGGCTCTGTTGCTGCATCTCGTGTTGTGCTCGGGCGAACCGTGGACAGTGGAACATCACGTGGTCGACATCTTCTACGTCATGCTCACACACCGGGCAGTTAGGCGAGCCCTCCAGGATACCTTTGTTGACGAAGTAGCTCCGCAGGAACCCGTGTCCCGTTAGGACTTGGGTAAGATAGAAATCTATTTGCCCGTGCTTGCGGCCAACCCATGAACTGATGTTCGGGATCAGCCTCCTTGTCTTCAAACCTGGCGAACTCTGTTGCTCAGCGCCGGCTGTCCACTGGCGTTGCCAGCGCTCCATGGTCTTTTCTCGCTGCCGCTTCCGTATGTCTGGCGCTGGACCTCCCCTCGCTGCCTTTTCGTCGTGGCAGCGTGTAACTCCGTAGCCTCCGTGGTCATCCCAATTATAAGTTTACTTGCACCTTTTGATTTTATTTACTTTGTTGGTTTCACCTTTTATTTTATTTATGTTCGATTTAGTATAAATGCGCGTTACTAATGCGGATAGAACAGATGCGTATAAAATGATTCCGTCTGACTAACTGATTTGCGACTGCTTTTGGCTCCGCGCCAGCCTCCTTTTTATATAAAAATAATTACATTGTCCTTATGGGCGTATTTAGCCCTCTAGCTCTGTAATGCGAGAACATATTTAACTTTCTCTTTCTAACGCGTGCATTATGCGTACGTGATTTTTCACAGGTGCGTTTTACATAATTTAATGTTGGTAACAATTCCTATTGTCCTGCTGCGCAATTGGATGAACTCTCTCTAATTTACATAGTTTACCTTATCGCAAGTCCTATAAAAATATTACCCTGTTATGACTAAAATTCCCATGCTACTTTTGGAGGTATTCAATGTTATAATCACTTTTGATCTTAGTTTTAATTGCCAGAAAAATATCTTCATGTGTATGTATTGAGGACGCCACTTCTCATGCTATCTCATTAGCTATCTTGTTCTAATTTCTGACTGCTTCAATTCACTTTGATCCTAAGCGGTTTGTGTCTAGGATGATCTGAAATTCATGTGGCTTTATTGCGTAAGACGTTTACTAATCATTGTGTCTTAGCTATTTTAAATTATTTTTGCGTTATTAGTCAAAGGTGTCAAACCTGCATGTTACAAGCGGATGTCCTCCTCTAGGAGGAGAACCAACGGGATGGTGCTTGCAACCACGCAGGCGGCGTCGTGTGAAACCGTTTGGAATGCGCTGGCCACTCGAAGCACTCCGGTGCGATGCGACCTCTGAACTGTGGTGCGGTGAATGTTTCTCTGTAGAAGCTTCCGTCCCCACGCTGGCGCAGCGTTGCAAACCTCCTCTAGATGTCGGCCGTGGTGCTGTTTGCGGCAGAGCTCAACCCCGAGGTACTTGAGCGTCTCCGTGGATTCGATCGTGAGTGTCCCCGCTCGTAGTTGGCCTATCTGCGGGGTGTGATGGGTGCAGAAGATCATGTAGCCGGTCTTATGATGGGCCAGCTGCAATCCCACTCCTCCCATCCAACGCTCGATCGTCTCCAGGTTCCTCGTAGCAAGGGCGCTGATGTCCTGCGTGTCCCGTCCAATGAGGGTGAACGTCACGTCGTCAGCAAACCCGATGATGTCCGCACGCTTCCCGAACAGCTCCAGACGGAGAAGGTCGTCGTACATGACGTTCCACAGTGTTGGCCCTAGAACCGAACCCTGAGGCACGCCCGCCGACACTGGTAGCGAGACCAATCCTTCGTCCGTCTCGTAGTGGAGCGTGCGATTCTCGAAGTAGTTTCGCAGCATCGCCAGGAGGTACGGTGGCGTGTTCGTTCGCTGCAGAGCCTCTCCGATCGCTGTCCAGTTGGCCGTGTTAAAGGCGTTCTTCACGTCGATTGTCACCATCGCACACAGTCGGTCGTTCTTGCCCTTCTTGTCGAGCGCGACCTTTCCGTTGGCGAGCACCCTGTTGATGGCGTCCATCGTAGAGCGTCCCTTTCGAAATCCGTACTGGGCGTCAGACAGACCACCCGTCGCATCAAGATGCTCCGTGAGTCTGCGCTGAATGAGTCGCTCCAGTACTTTCCCGAGGACGTTCAGTAGGCAGATTGGCCGGTACGACGACGGTTCCCCGGGTGGTTTCCCCGTCTTGGAGAACAGCACTAACCGTTGCCTCTTCCATTCGTCCGGGAAGTAGCCTGTCCGGATGTAGTGCTGGAACGTTCTCCTGAAGACACCGGGAAAGGCCGTCATCGCCGCTATCAGGGCCACGTTCGGGATATTGTCGTCGCCCGGGGCTCGCTGCGGGTTGAGCGATTTTGCAATGCTCAACAGCTCCTCCTCGGTGACGGGATCCCGGTCGATGTCCTCTTCCGACAATCTGGCCGCTGTGGGCCACTCCATGGGCGGTCGCTCCGGAAAAAGTTCGCCGACGATGTGCTGGAGCTTCGCTGGGTCCCGTTCCATCGGTACGCGCGCTCCAGTCCACTGCTGCTTCCTGATCTTGTAACCCGGCCCGAATCCGTGGGGCCCTAGCTGTTCAGGTAGCTGTTCGCCGTACTCCCTCTTGCTTCGCTTGACCGCTTGCTCCAATGCTGCTCTGGCTGCTGTACAGGCCGGCCGTCGTTCCTCTCGCTGGTCGTCCGTCCGTGCTCTCCTGAGCCGTCTCCGTATCCCGATGTAGTGTCGCAACCACCCCTTCGTGGGCCGTCGGGCCGTCGCGACTATCTCCTCATTCACGCTAGTTTCCCGCTTCACGTACCACTCCTGCTGTAGTGCCGTTTTGATGAGCCGGGCCACCTTACACGGCACTCCAGTTTTCCTGGCTGCTCAGCAGAAATGCTTGTAGAGTGTCTGCCGTGACGATGGCCGCATCGCCTTCGCCCTGCACCTCCTTTCGCACATCTGCGAGTCGCGGGTAGTCGAATCATGTCTGCCTGTTGGTTCGTCGTTGGAATATATTTAAGAATGATTTGCTTTTCCTTCACTAAATCTTTCAGGAAGAATAATTTCACGTCCATGTGCTTCAATCTTCCGAACCTCCTGGAGTCTTCGACGATGTTAATCGTTGATTGATTATCTTCAAAATGAGTCACAGGAAAATGCACCTTACATCCAAAATCGCGAAACAAACGCGACATCCACAATCCGTGACGAACAGCAACACACAAAGCAGCTAGTTCAGCTTCCGTCGAAGACAGTGCTACAGTTTGCTGTTTCCTAGTGATCCACGCCACAGTTGATCCAAACGTTTTGAAAACGCTTCCGTTCACTGACCGTCTATCGTTGGGGTCATTAGCCCAGTCTGTATCCGAGTATACCTCCAGATTTTTTCCTCCACCTCGGCGATATATAAGACCCACATTTAGAGATCCTTGTACATAGCGTAGAATTCTCTTCAAATGTGACCAATGCTCATCCGTCGGACAACTCCGAAATTGGCTGTAGAAGTTCACTGCAGCAGCCAAATCAGGCCTTGTTGTCTGAGCTGCATACATCAGACAACCTATCAACTCAAGATTAAGGTTGCGTAGTACGGTTTTCCTCTTTGCCTTTAGACAGTTTCATCCGATTTTCAATTGGTGTGGAACAGGGCTTGCATGTCTCTATTTTGAACCGTTGCAAAACATCTTAAAGATAATGCTGCTGATGAATCTGCATCACGCCTTCTTCTCTGTTGTAGCTGACGTTCATTCCGAGGGAACATTTGATTTCACCAATATCGCTCATTTCGAACTCATTCGCCAGACATTTCTTCAAGTCTAGTACAACTTCCAACGTTGAACCAGCAATCACGAGGTTATCTACGTACAAAACGATGATAACAATATCGTTCTTCGTTGTGTGCGTATAAAATCACTGATCATTTAGGCTTCGTCTGAAACCTAAACGCCCACGGATGAAAGTATCGAAACGATCGTTCAATGCTTTAGAAGCCTGCTTTAAATCATATAGAGATTTTCGCAATCGACACACTAGATCTCCATCCTTCTGGAACCCCTCAGGTTGCATCATAGAAAGCTCCTCTTGAATTTTACCATTCAAGAAAGCCGTACGAAGGTTCATTATAATCGAAACCATACTTTTGGCTAAAACCTCTAGCCACTATACGGGCTTTGTAACGACAAGGCTTGCCATTAATACCTCTCTTTATAGCAAACACCCATTTGCATGTAATAGGTTTCCGACCTTCCGGTTTCCACCAACTCCCAGGTTTCATTCTTCTTCAGAGATTGGATTTCTACATCCACAGCGATCTTCCATTTGGACCCTCCTCCTGATTCGTAGCCTTGATCGGAGCCGCCCGTTTTAATTTGCAGTTCTCTCTCAGTTGAACCTTGTGATGTACCGTCGTCAATCACTTTCGTTAAGAAGAAATCATCAGCCCATACCTTTTTCACTGTTGTTGTAGTGATTTGAGAGTCTTCCAAGAATATTACATCACGTGCATGAACTACGAGGGCTGACAATAAAGTAAGGTCTCCAACGCTGCAACTTCGCCGGATCACGCGCTAGGCGAAATCTGGCAACACCGCCGTGTTCCTTGGTTGCCCCACTACCACTTTGCTGCTGGGCTTCCCCGACCGCTCTTGGCTGAGCAGCCGTCAACGATGGAGGTACCCCTCGCGTCAGCGTCCAAGTGCGAATTGCGTACTGTAATACGTTTTTTGAGTGCGAAAAAGGTGACACCTATTGAAATCCATCGTCAACTAGTTGAAGTTTACGGGGAAAAGTGTATGGACATAAAAAACGTGCGTAAGTGGAGCCACGAGTTCAATTCCGGGCACACTAATGTTCACGACGAGGAGAGAAGTGGCCGACCGTCGGTCTCGGATGCGATTGTTCAAGCAGTGGAGGCAGAAATGCTCAAAAACCGCCGTGCGACAATTAGGGACTTGGAAGTGAAGCTTGGAGGAGTGTGTAGCAGCGAAACAATCCGTCATATCCTTGTGAACAACTTGCAGTATCAGAAAGTTTCTGCCCGATGGGTGCCGAAACAGCTGACCGAAGACCACATGAAGCGGCGCGTGGAATGTGCGACCAAAGTTGTGGCCCGTTTTGAAGAGGAAGGCGATGATTATTTGGAAGGGTTTGTTACGGGGGATGAAACATGGGCTCATCACTACACACCCGAAACAAAGGAGTCGTCCAAACAATGGCGCCATACCGATTCTCCGAAACCCAAAAAGTTTAAGGCGATACTGTCAGCCGGCAAGGTGATGGCTACGGTGTTTTGGGATCGCCACGGGGTTTTGTTGGTGGATTTCATACTAAGGGGAACCACTATCAATGCAGCAAGGTACTGTGAGACCCTGGAAAAGCTTCGTCGTTCCATAAAAAACAAACGCCCGGGATTGATGAGCAAAGGAGTGAAATTTCACCACGACAACGCGCGCCCGCACACAGCCAACGTTACCCATGACCTGCTCAAGAAATTTGGCTGGGACATCATCGATCACCCTCCCTATAGTCCCGACGTGGCCCCAAGTGACTACCACATGTTCCCCGCCCTGAAAAAACATCTCGGAGGGAAGGAGTTTGAAAGTGACGCGGAGGTTCAGAAAGAGGTCAACGCCTGGCTGCGCGAGGCGGACGGAGAGTGGTATTCTGCCGGCATAGACAAGTTCATCGTGCGGATGCGCAAGGTGTTGGAAAAAAATGGTGATTATGTAGAAAAGTAGCCAAGACCTTGGCCTTTCCAACGGTGTATCGCTTTTTGTAAATAAATGTCATTTTCTATGAGAAAAAAATGGAGACCTTACTTTCTTGTCAGCTCTCGTATTTTACATTGTTGCGGATTCCAAACTAGATATCCATTCGCGGTGTAGGCAACAAATATTCCTTTCCAAGCTTTGGCATCCAACTTCATACGTTGCTCCTTTGGAATATGTATGTATACTTGACAATCAAATGTTCTCAGCTTCGCTACGTTGGGTTTCTTGCCTACCCATTAGAGATGTGCACACTGAGTAAGAGTGAGTGAGTGATTTGAAACCTTCGAGGGAGTGAAAGAGTATAAATCAGCACGAAGAGTTTTTATGACTCCTTAAACCACTCTTTAAACCACTTCATGCCTATACTCACTCTCACTCTCTGTGCCGACTAGAAACTCACACAGGGGTGAGTATAACTGTTTTATCACTCTTTGGATTATAATCACTCTGCAAGAGTGAGTAAAATAGTATTATCACTCTTTTGAGATTGTAAACGCTGATGATGAGAGAGCATACGTGGTTTGTAACTCTCTTTGGATTTTAATGCCCGCCAGGGGATTTCGGTTACTCGGGAGAGTAAAATGTGTTGTTTCTCTTGTTGGATTGTAAACATTGAGTAAAATAGGAAGAGTATAAAAGAGAGTGACAGTGTTTTATTATTCGTTTTGGAATGAAATCGATGAATAGGAGTAAGTAAAAGTGTTTTATTACTCCTTTTGGATTCAAATAATTCTGTAGGTGTGATTAATATTAAAAAGTTATAATGAATAATTAATTGATGGATGTTATATAGGAATTGTTTTCCATGAATAAATGATGTTGTTATAAAAATATATGATTATTAACATCTTTTTATTTTAAATGGTTTATTATAAAGAAAGTAAAATGGTAAAAAGTTAAAATGGTATATTGTAAAACAATAGGATGCAATCGGTCATTTATGGGCACCGAGAGATAGCAAGATTTTTTTCATGCACCTTGATACATAAAGCCGGAAATAATAGTCGTATTACAAATAGTTATCAATTTAACCAGGAATGCAAACTTGTAAAAATAAATCATATTTCATTAATTTTAACAGTCCTTGGTAAAAAATAGTTTGAATGAAATTATATTTTTGCTGTGATTTACAATAAACAATCTTGATGGATTTATTAGCAAAGCTAGCGGAAAATACATGCACAAAAAATATGCTGATATTACCAAAATTATGTATTAAAAATTTATAAAGAATAATTAATCACACCTACAGAATTATTTGAATCCAAAAGGAGTGATAAAACACTTTTACTTACTCCTATTCATCAATTTCATTCCAAAACGAATAATAAAACATTGTTACTCTCTTTTACACTCTTCCTATTTTACTCAATGTTTACAATCCAACAAGAGAAACAACACATTTTACTCTCTCTTGCTAACCCGAAATCCCCTGGCGGGCATTAAAATCCAAAGAGAGTTACAAACCACGTATGCTCTCTCATCATCAGCGTTTACAATCTCAAAAGAGTGATAATACTCTTTTACTCACTCTTGCAGAGTGATTATAATCCAAAGCGTGATAAAACAGTTATACTCACTCCTGTGTGAGTTTCTAGTCGGCACAGAGAGTGAGAGTGAGTATAGGCACAAAAGAGTGGTAAAAACATTAATGCAGTGTAATACTTTTAATGAATTTCAAAAGAGTGAGTAAAGGTTTCAAATCTTTAAACCCACTCTTTGACTCTGTTTCAAATCTTTGAAAAGAGTGATTATTCTCATCTCTACTACCCATCGTTCGTACGGAGTCTCGTTGCTATCGATGGCACTCGTGGGGCTGCGGTTAAGAAGAAACGCTGCCGTCTGGACGGCTTGCCCCCAAAACCGCTTGTTGATTCCAGAATCCTGCAACATGGTACGAGCTTTATCAGTTAAGGTGCGGTTCATCCTTTCACTTACCTCGTTCTGCTGAGGTGTATGTGGAGTCGTCCATTTTGCCATGATGCCTTTCTGCTTTAGAAATAGCTCGAACTGCTTACTGCGATATTCACCGCCATTGTCACATCGCAAACAGCTGATCCGCTTACCAAATTTTGCAGTGACTGCAGCCGCAGAGTCACGAAAATAGTTATATACCACATCCTTACTGTTCATCAGAAACACAATGCAAAAAGACTCCAATCATCGATGAAAGTGACGAAGTAACAGGTTGGCTGATAAGTCCCCGGTCTAACAAAGAAAAACACATTTTTTTGTCAAAATTCGTTTTTATTATTCAACATAGTTCCCTTCAAGAGCGATACAACGATTATAACGACCTTCCAATTTTTTGATACCATTTTGGTAGTACTCCTTCGGTTTTGCCTCAAAATAGGCCTCAGTTTCGGCGACCACCTCTTCATTGCAGTCAAATTTTTTCCCTGCAAGCATCCTTTTGAGGTCTGAGAACAAGAAAAAGTCGCTGGGGGCCAGATCTGGAGAATACGGTGGGTGGGGAAGCAATTCGAAGCCCAATTCATGAATTTTTGCCATCGTTCTCAATGACTTGTGGCACGGTGCGTTGTCTTGGTGGAACAACACTTTTTTCTTCTTCATATGGGGCCGTTTTGCCGCGATTTCGACCTTCAAATGTTCCAATAACGCCATATAATAGTCACTGTTGATGGTTTTCCCTTCTCAAGATAATCGATAACAATTATTCCATGCGCATCCCAAAAAACAGAGGCCATTACTTTGCCAGCGGACTTTTGAGTCTTTCCACGCTTCGGAGCCGGTTCACCGGTCGCTGTCCACTGAGCCGACTGTCGATTGGACTCAGGAGTGTAGTGATGGAGCCATGTTTCATCCATTGTCACATATCGACGCAAAAACTCGGGTGTATTACGAGTTAACAGCTGCAAACACCGCTCAGAATCATCAACACGTTAGTGTTTTTGGTCAAATGTGAGCTCGCGCTGCACCCATTTTGCACAGAGCTTCCGTACATCCAAATATTGATGAATGATATGACCAACACGTTCCTTTGATATCTTTAAGGCCTCTGCTATCTCGATCAACTTCATTTTACGGTCATTCAAAATCATTTTGTGGATTTTTTTGATGTTTTCGTCGGTAACCACCTCTTTCGGGCGTCCACTGCGTTCACCGTCCTCCGTGCTCATTTCACCACCCAGAATGCAAAAGACAGCCGGACGGGCTAACATTGTCGATTTACGCTACAGAGTTCAAGAGTGCACGTGTTTTTAAGGCATTTTTACTGCATTATGGTCAGCAATTTTATCTTATATGACTTTAAGAAGATTTTAACTAATTTTACAATTACGTTTTATTAACATTCAGACGATTTTTCAACATTTTGCAAGTTTTAGCCCACCTTCGGAGGCATTGCTATTGTTGATGTTGGTACCTTGGGCAGCATATTGGTTGTCACACCTTCACCAAAAAGAAGAAGAAGAAGCTCACGTAAACAATATGAGAGAAGCCGCTGCAGAAACGAACGAGTTTTATCTGCATTTATATGAAATGCAGTTGTTTACATGTTGAAAATAACAGTTAGGAGTCTTCTGCATCTTCTGCCATTGCGAATAAAGCCTTATTCGCTTCTTTATCACCGTCATGTTCGTGCAACCGGTACCACCGTCATGATCATGCTGCCGGCAGAACCAAAGGAATGAAGAAATGAATGTGCTTTTTTACCATGATACAGGTCCATCTTGTACTAGAAGAGGGTCCTTAACCTTTAGATGATCCTTTTACATCGCACAACAGCTCCAGTGCCATCTCGCAGTGGTTAAAATAGGTTACAATTTTCATCACCGCATCCGACCTATGAATGTGCATGTGATATTCTTCGTCGTGAAAGGTAAATTATTATCGCACGTTTGGTTGCAAGCAGAACTCTTGTTACATTATATTTGCCCCTCTGATGTATTCACAATAGTTTACGCTACGATCACACGAAAACAAGACGAGACAAACTCATGACGGTTTGATGACGGTAATGATGATGCTGTTCCACTGGAATCAGTGTCCGAAAATGCATGTAAAATACAGACTATTTATACCTCCATTCAATTCAGGAATACTTTTCGCTGAGGCCGAGGCTTCAACGAAACCAAAATACATACCGACCTTTAACTGCACCATCAATTTGGTGCATCTAGCGCAAATTCATGACGAAGACATACACAGCAGTGCATATATCGCTTGACTCCATCATGGGTGCGTTTATAGCCCTATTTTAACCCCCAACTCAACACAGACGTAAAAGACAAATACATAACATACTGAAGATTGAGACACACGCAATACGAGTTCGATTCTAAATATAGACGGTAAAATGATTGAGGGATGCATAGAAAAAAAAGAACCAAGAGGGAAGGGTGAGAGGGGAAGGGGGGATGGAGCTGAAAATTTTGTTTTTGGCAGCGTTGCCAATTTTTTGGCTGCGGCAAATGTCAAAATCGGTCTAAACCCTCGTTAAAAAGACGTCTTTCGGCGGTCTAACGGCGGGCTGTAAGACCGCCAAAAGACGTCTTTTCAGTGACATTTGCGACCTGGGCACGCTTGAATTTTGCATACCAATCAATTATTGTTGATTTCCCTGGGGCAGAGTCCGGAAACTCATTATCAAGCCAAGTTTTTGCTTCCACTGTATTTTTCCTTCAGAAAACAGTATTTTATCAAAACACGAAATTCCTTTTTTCCATTTTTTTCACAATAACAAAAGTTGCTTGACAAAAGACGCTCTGTCCCATCCCATGCTCCAAAACGTCACATGAAAAGACGTCTTTGCGCGGTCTTTTCGTCCCCGTAGAGACGACGGAAAGACGTCTTAATACAGGGTTTTACACTTTAGTTTAGACTGACAGCACACATTTTTTGACACGCCGCACTCGATTTCTTGTCGCGGGCGCTCATTTTTGATTGCAAGCATCGGATTTTTGATCGGGAGCATTTAATTTCAACAGCCAGATGCATGAAAGCTTTTCGGCCGCATGTTTATAACCCCCCTTGTGAAAGATTGGTTTGAGCTTGTAGCATTTGTTTATATGCAATATTGTTTGTGTTTTTAGTTACTTGATAAGTTTTGGTGCAAAATATGTTTAAAAAATTGTGAGAAGGTTTAAAAAACGTGTATTGGGTAACGTATTTGAAGAATTATGCCCATATCGCTCTAATTCTATGTATGCAACAGATTTATTTAAATGTGCAGCAGTGGATCCTTGGAGATAAACCTATGTCCATAGGATTGGTTCAAAATTGTGCTAACCGACAGAATGGCGCCAGATTTCTAATCTTCTCCAGAGCTATTCACGGACATCGGTGTAATCATTTTGCGTAAACCTCATATATTCCCACGTAATACTGCTGCTGCTAACAATAGTGTTGTGTGTCATTAGACAGGTACGTAATTGTTCATCCGAAATTCTCTAACTCACCCACGATCTTGTTTACAGGTATCACACAGGTATCACGTGTTACACATGAGGAACACATTTAGAGCTACGCATTTCAAAGAGGTACTGTGTATTTTATCCTTGCAATACAACAAGGAGATAATTCTACTCATGATAATCCTACAGCAAACTTGGATACATCGGAGGCTGTACCTCGATGCTGTAACAAAACTACATCTGACGAAGATCGAAATCGTGTTGTTACAGCGTACGAAAATGGTGCATCCGGCAAAGATATTGCAGAAATGCCAAACATCAACACGTTGTGATACCTGTGTGATACCTGTAAACAAGATCGTGGGTGAGTTAGAGAATTTCGGACGAACAATTACGTACCTGTCTAATGACACACAACACTATTGTTAGCAGCAGCAGTATTACGTGGGAATATATGAGGTTTACGCAAAATGATTACACCGATGTCCGTGAATAGCTCTGGAGAAGATGAGAAATCTGCCGCCATTCTGTCGGTTAGCACAATTTTGAACCAATCCTATGGACATAGGTTTATCTCCAAGGATCCACTGCTGCACATTTAAATAAATCTGTTGCATACATAGAATTAGAGCGATATGGGCATAATTCTTCAAATACGTTACCCAATACACGTTTTTTAAACCTTCTCACAATTTTTTAAACATATTTTGCACCAAAACTTATCAAGTAACTAAAAACACAAACAATATTGCATATAAACAAATGCTACAAGCTCAAACCAATCTTTCACAAGGGGGGTTATAAACATGCGGCCGAAAAGCTTTCATGCATCTGGCTGTTGAAATTAAATGCTCCCGATCAAAAATCCGATGCTTGCAATCAAAAATGAGCGCCCGCGACAAGAAATCGAGTGCGGCGTGTCAAAAAATGTGTGCTGCCAGTCTAAACTAAAGTGTAAAACCCTGTAACACCTCATCGGACCAACTGTCATGGCGGCACAAAAAAAAAAGCTGCAAAAATTATTTTTTGTGCCGCTTTTTTCCGAGCTTTTTTTGTGCCGCTTTTTTCCTTCGGTCGTCTTTCCCCAATGAAACCCTACAACAGTCCGGTCCGAATGCAAGCTAGCTATTTATAGAATTGAACTTGTGTATGTCTGATTGTGCAAATGTTGCTAGCGTTTTATTGAATTGTCCTATGCGTCTGTTTTGTTTAAAAGACGACTGTAGAGCTACAAAAGCAACAACGGTGTAGTGGAATGGAAAACGTAATGCTGTTGTATTTCTTCATCAACAAATCGCGAAAAATGCGTAAAATTGATGGTGTACGTACTACCCGGTAAGCGTTTTGATGTATTTATGACCTCGGCCACGAAAAATGTGTTTTCTTTATATGGTTTGAGATAAACACAGTGCGATATTTATGAATCGTTTCAGATACGGTAAACGCTTCCGATGATGCCATTTTACCATCTGACTATGTGGAAAATCTTTCTCCTTCGAAAAACTGCATCGAATCGGCAATAGATTAGAAACATATCCATGATGTGTTATCAACTAACGGAGGATTAGAAAATGTTTAATGTTTTGCAAACCGAAGTAAAACAGGTGTGTCATCGTTCCTGTATTACACAAAAAGTCATTTCGTCAAGGATGAGACCAATAGGGACAAAAGGAATAATATTGTAAAAAAATGTTTGCAATCCTGCAGACCCGGTGGAAGAGATACAGAATCATGATTATACCGGCATGTGTAATAGGGCAGTGCACTCCTTTCTTTCAAATAAAAGCTTGCCTCGTGCAACCGCAGTGCTAAAACACGCTACCTGCAAAATGTACATGTATTTTTCATTCACGGCCTTTAGTGCCACAAAAACTACACAAACATTACCATCAGCTACACAAATTCAACATGTTAAAACAGATTCGGACTCCGAGGGTTGATGGCGTTTAGAGAATCTATTCCGACAAAAAAGCATTGCGATGTGGTGCTGGAACAATCGCTGGGTGTGTCTACACAGGAATAAGGCAACACAGTTGTAGTTCGGGATCCTTTCCTCGTTCTTGTTCATACCAGCTATCCCGTTCAAAAACACAATCATTCTGTAGAAGGATCTTTCAAGCCGTCTGCTTCACTGCTGGCGATCCTATTTAGGATTTATGCATGGGATGCATGGGATGCTACAAAGAACCCACGAAAAGACCGATTCTTTGTGTTTATACTACTAGTTAGCGAGTTCATTTATTTCAAAATCGTTTGTACGGCATATTGAGTGAAAATTCAACGTTAAATTGTACTTACAGTTGATTTCATAATTTATCGTACAAGTTTTATGCATAATCAGACGATTTTTCAACAATTTTCTATTTTAAGCCAACAACTGTGGGCATTGCATTGTTGATGTTGTTACCTTGTGCGTTATTTTGGCTGTCATGCCATATGAAGCTCGAGAAGAAGACAAAGAAGAAGACCATCAAGCTCGTGTAAACAACACCAAGGGAAAAATAAAGAGTTAAATTAACGTGTTTTTGTCGGTAATATTTTAAAATACGGTTGTTTTCTTGATAGAAATATCATTCAGGAGACTTTCCCGAAACTATCCAAATATATTGAGTAGCTGCATCACCTTCATGAGCTGTTACCGATCCTAAATAGGATCGCCAGCAGTGAAGCAGACGGCTTGAAAGATCCTTCTACAGAATGATTGTGTTTTTGAACAGGATAGCTGGTATGAACAAGAACGAGGAAAGGATCCCGAACTACAACTGTGTTGCCTTATTCCTGTGTAGACACACCCAGCGATTGTTCCAGCACCACATCGCAATGCTTTTTTGTCGGAATAGATTCTCTAAACGCCATCAACCCTCGGAGTCCGAATCTGTTTTAACATGTTGAATTTGTGTAGCTGATGGTAATGTTTGTGTAGTTTTTGTGGCACTAAAGGCCGTGAATGAAAAATACATGTACATTTTGCAGGTAGCGTGTTTTAGCACTGCGGTTGCACGAGGCAAGCTTTTATTTGAAAGAAAGGAGTGCACTGCCCTATTACACATGCCGGTATAATCATGATTCTGTATCTCTTCCACCGGGTCTGCAGGATTGCAAACATTTTTTTACAATATTATTCCATTTGTCCCTATTGGTCTCATCCTTGACGAAATGACTTTTTGTGTAATACAGGAACGATGACACACCTGTTTTACTTCGGTTTGCAAAACATTAAACATTTTCTAATCCTCCGTTAGTTGATAACACATCATGTATATGTTTCTAACCTATTGCCGATTCGATGCAGTTTTTCGAAGGAGAAAGGTTTTCCACATAGTCAGATGGTAAAATGGCATCATCGGAAGTGTTCGATATTGCAATTTTCACCAAGGATAGATGTAACCCCGTCGAAGGTCCAGTTGAAACTCGTTTATTCCTAAGTCAATGTACAGTTCATTTAGAATTCATTTGATAGTTCATCTGCTATGTCATTCCCATTATCCGGTTCGTCTATACTTGTTACTTAATTTCCTAGCTTCCTAATCCTAATAATTCAAACATTCCGGCCACCAAAAGAAGTAATTCTTTTCTTAATTAGCTGAGTTCATAGAGTATGTTCCTGAAACTATTAGAATTCAAATATGTATCGAGTTCACTTATTGACCGTCTCACTAATCTGATTTCCCTTCCGTGTCTGCAATCGGAAGAATGGCTAACCGAACAGATGGACGAACGATCTGTTTTCCTGATGCTGTGCGTAACGTAACTACACGAACAACATCATCCTTGCCCGGATGCAAAGCTACAATCCTACCCATCGGCCACATCGTAGGATGAACATTATCCTCCTTTATAATGACTAACTGATTTTCCTTTAGTGTCACTGGTGAACCGTTACAGTGTTTGGCACAGGATTGCAGTTGCTGAAGGTATTCGGGCATCCACCGGGACCAAATGTTCCGTACGTTTTTTTGTACCAACTGGTATTCCTTCAGGCGGTTGTCAGGTGTTTGACTGTGGTCCACTTCTGGTACAGCTTGCAGACTTCTGCCAATAAGAAAGTGAGCAGGAGTTAATGGTTCTAGATCTGAAGGGTCATTAGATAAAGGAGTTAAGGGACGGGAATTCAAGCATTGTTCGACTTGAGCTAGGAGCGTTAACATGCTTTCTTGTGTGATACTTATGGTTCCGATACTTCTGATGATGTGTTTCTTGGCCGATTTAACTGCTGCTTCCCAAAGACCACCAAAATGTGGTGCACGCGGTGGGATGAATTTCCAATTCAGTTCGTTGTTTGTGGTCCAGTTGAAGATTTCTGCGCGGTCGGCTTCGTTGCACTTGAACATTTGATAGACTCGGTGAAGTTCGTGTGATGCTCCCTTGAAGGTCGTTGCATTATCCGAGTGCAGCTCACATATCCTTCCACGACGTGCAATCAGGCGACGAAGTGCTCCAAGAAAGGCCGCTGTTGTAAGATCTCCTACCAGCTCGATGTGCACGGCTTTAGTTGCAAAACAGACAAATATGGCAATGTACGCCTTCGTTGGGCTCCTGTTGCGAATCGTTGCCTTTAACAGGACTGGCCCACAGTAGTCGACACCGCATACAGTGAATGGGGTTGTTGGAGAAACTCTCGATGATGGTAGATCTGCAACACATTGTCTCACCAGAGTTGGTTTGGCTTTAAAGCACGCATGGCAGTTGTGATAGACGGACTTTGATAAACTGCGTCCACCGATGATCCAAAATCTCTGTCGGAGAGATGCCAATAACAATTGAGGGCCAGCATGCAGTAACTGCAAATGGTATGCAGTTGCCAATAATGATGCTAATGGATGCTTCGAATCCAATAAGATGGGATGTTTTGTAGCATCCGGTATATCTGCGTTCCTAAGCCGGCCACCGACGCGAAGGGTACCCGATGGGTCAATAAATGGTAAAACCCATTTCAGCTTCGAATTTCTTAAACATGCCTTGCCATGTGTAAGGTTGTGTAGGTCGTCTGGAAACGAATCTAATTGCGATAACTGACATAAACGCAATTCCGCCTGCTGGAGTTCTTCTACCGTGAGTAGAGGAATGGATGATGATAATTTCTCTACCGATCGAGGGGTGATATCATCGCTGTCTCGGTTGTTTGCACCCTTAAAATCACGCAAACGATGTATGTATCGCATGCAATATGCCATAACCCGCCGAAGTTTGCTATAGCTGCAGAATCTCGAAAACAGCATGTTACGGAAGTCATCTACTGTTGAAATTGCTGCAATTCGCGTAGACACCAATCTTTCTTCGGGAACGTCCAATATTTCCGCCGAAGGAAGTGGATCCTTGGGCCAATTTTCCGGTTTCTCTGCTAACCATTTTGGACCATGCCACCATCGTTGACAAACTAACAGCTTCTGTGCATCAAGGCCACGTGAGACATCATCTGCTGGATTATCAACACCTGGTACATGTTTCCAGCTCTGGATTTCTGTTTCTCCTTGAATTTTAGCGATTCGGTTAGCCACAAAAGGCTTCCAACGGTTTGGAGGGGATTTAAGCCAATAAAGGACGGTCATCGAATCTGTCCAACAGATAGTAACCGTAAAGATGCTGAGTGATCGACTAACCTTGTGATATAGTTGAGTCGCCAGGCGCGCTGCACAAAGTTCCAACCGGGCAATGGAGTGAGTATTAGCTTACGCAACCACCTTAGATTTAGCTGCTAATAGCTGAACAGTGACGCGATGATTTGTCTCTGATCGAATGTAACAACATGTTCCGTAGGCCCTCTGGGACGCGTCAGCGAAGATGTGTAGTTGTACATTGGTAGCCTTGTACTGTGAAATAAACCGAGGAACTTGCAACTCCAGAAGAAGGTTCAATGATGAATGAAACTTCCGCCATTGCTCCCGAAGCGATGAAGGCAATTCTCGGTCCCAGTCCCATGGCTTGCCGTCGTGCTTTAGTGCCCATAATTGTTGCATAAACAATTTTCCGATGAGAATGGCTGGTCCTATCAGCCCGAGTGGGTCAAAAAGCTTAGCAATACATGAACACGTGATCCTTTTTGTAAGGACATCTGGTACTGGTGGTAACTCAACTCTGCACCGAAATGTATCACTTATTGGCTCCCAGGTGATACCCAATGCTGAGACTGCTAGAGTATCTTGCCATTCATGAGTAAGTAGTGTCGCTAGATCCTCCTGTGGGACACTTGTCAGTGCCGCTCGATTATTTGATGCCCATTTTTTCAACACGAATCCCGCCGAACGTAACATTGCGGAGATTTCCCTTTGAATCTTGATGGCATCTGATAGATCTTCTGCCCCGGACAAGAGATCATCCATGTAAAAATCATTCATTACCGAGTTCGCTGCCCGTGGGTACTCGTCCTGATGATCTTGTGCGATCTGCCGCAACGTCCTAGTCGCCAAAAACGGAGCTGAAGCAGTGCCATAAGTGACCGTCTGTAGTTCATAGGTATCTATAGGATCATTCGGGTTCTCTCGATACAGAATGCGCAGAAAGTTTCTATCTCGACTTTCGTGGAGGATTTGCCGGTACATTTTTTCGACGTCCGCGGTGATAGCAATTGCGTGAGATCGAAAGCGCAGCATGATGGTGAAAAGATCTTGCTGGATAACGGGACCAACAAGAAGCTTGTCGTTTAAAGAGACACCGGTAGAGGTCTTGCACGACGCATCGAACACAACTCGAACCTTTGTGCTGGTACTCTTCTCTTTCAAAACTGCGTGGTGAGGAAGGTAGTAGTGAGGGCAATCATCATCAACAGGATTAGGCATTTTCTTCATATGCCCCAATTTCTCGTATTCCTTCATAAACGCAGAATTTGGTCCCTTCATCTGAGGGTTGGCTTCCAAACGTCGTTCTACTGCAAGGAACCTGCGTTTTGCGATCTCTCTCGAGGATCCTAAAACGATACTCGGAATAGGATTAATAGGCAAGCAAACAACATACCTCCCCGATGCATTACGAGTTGTAGTAGATACGTAATGTTTCTCGCAGCTGTCCTCTTCCACCGAATAAACAGGATCATCCGGTATGGTCTCGTTTTCCCAAAACCGTGTCATTATTGCTTCCAATGGTTGCTCGTTCGTTGCCATATGACATATACGAGATGTGTGTGATGACTGCGATGTATTTCCTGCTACAGCCCATCCAAAATGCGTCTCCACTAGCCATGGTCTACCAGGGCCTAATGAACGCTTGTGCCCAGTGTGTAGCTCCCAGAAAGCGTCACCACCTATGACGACATCAATCCTGCCAGGAATGTGATACGTGGGATCCGCTAGTGTCACATTCGTCATGTCCCAGGATGATACATCGATTGGTGAAGTTGGTATGTCCGATGACGGTGTTTCCAATACAAGTAGTTCCAACTGAGTGGCGAAGTGTTGACTTTTGGATCGAACGGTTGCCGTGATCGATCCCCTTACATGTTGAATAGCTTTTCCGATGCCAGAAACGGAAACATTCACCTTGGTGCGGGTGGTCATTAGTTTCCTAGCCAGAGCTTCCGAAACAAAGTTAGACATCGAGCCCGAATCAAGCAGTGCTCTTGCCTCGTGCTGCCTTCCATAATCGTCCAAAATATACACTATGGCCGTTTCCAAGAACACCATTTCGTCCTCCGATTGAGCCGCCATAGTAATCTTCGGTTGTGATGCTTGATGAAGCAGCGTGTGATGACGTTCATGACATGAACGACAAGTGTAATATGACTTACACCCTTTAACCTGATGAGAACCACTGAGGCAGTTCCAACATAATCCCTTTGACTTTACAATGTCCCGCCGCTGTTGTGTATCGTTGGTGAGAAAGGCCGGACAATTACGTAGCAAATGAGCTTCCGAACAATTTAATGGACATTTCAGCGGTTGAGAACTGGTGGTGGAGGTAGGAGAACTGGATGAAGAATCTTGCGTTGCAGCAGCATTTGTAATCGATTTTCGATGCGTTATAGGGTGACGTTGGTTGCCGGCCACCTTGACATCCGCAGGCGTTGCTTCACTACAGAATCTCTTAGCAGATTTTAAAATCTGGATCCGTTCATGTAGGAAATCGACTATATCTTTGTACTGATCCTTATCAAAAGTAACCGAATGTTCCTCCCAGGCCAGAAGAGTAGCAGAATCCAATTTCATTAGCAGCAGATTTGACAGTGGTGTGTCCCAAGATTCGATCGGCTCGCGCAACTTTACCAAACCGCTAACATGACGAGTAAATTCATCCACCAAATGTGCTAAGTCATTGACACAACCCGTTTGCACTGCAGGAAAATGGTGGAGCTTACGATAATACTCGCGAATGAGCGATTTTGAGTTATCGTACCGTTTCAGTAATGAAGCCCACGTTACTGAATAATTATCTGCCGTTAAATTAGTGTGTTCATAAGGAATTGCCGCTTCACCCTTTAACGACGATAATAGATATTGGAGCTTTGCAATCGAAGGGAGTTCCGTAGAAGCGTCTATCATGCCAATGAACCGATCGCGAAAAGAAAGCCATTTTGAATAATCACCATCAAAAGTAGGCAGGTCGATCTTAGGGAAACGGAGGTTCGACACATTTGGTTTACTAAACGCGAACGTGGATGAACTTGGCATCATCGTTGATTCATTCAGTGAGTTCGACTCCCTTGGCAGCTTGTCTCGCAAAAACGCGCGAAGATGTCGGCATCGATCGTCCATTGCGATTCTTTCCTGAATGCTTGCATCGATAGCCTCACAGCTATCGTCCAGCTCCATTAACTGCGTAATCGCGCCAAAATAATCGTCCTTGTACCGTTCTAAGCACTCTAACGCATCAGACACTTCATTTGTGACACTTTCCGTGAACGAGGACTCGAATTTCTCCAACGCCTTTATGTGCTCTTCTGCGATCCTCTTCTTCAGCTGCGCTGCTTTCTTCTTCTTATCCATCGCAAACCGATCACTATCACCGAATATAGTTTAGCACGACTAACACTCCACTCCTAACACAGAACCAATCGAGGAAACGATACGCGCGATATCAGGTAACACTGATGCGTGCGAAGACACTTATGTGTGTGTAACGTGCGGATAGTAGCGTTCGAAGCGTGGTCTACCGATGACCTTGCACAACCGTTGCTCTTGTTGCCGAGCGCACTACGACCCGATACTCTTCATGCAGAGCGTTATCATTTGCTCGTGATGCCGAGCACAACACAAAAATGTTCTTGACACTGAATTACACCTATCCTTAATCCGGCTCGAAGGACCAAAATGTTCGATATTGCAATTTTCACCAAGGATAGATGTAACCCCGTCGAAGGTCCAGTTGAAACTCGTTTATTCCTAAGTCAATGTACAGTTCATTTAGAATGCATTTGATAGTTCATCTGCTATGTCATTCCCATTATCCGGTTCGTCTATACTTGTTACTTAATTTCCTAGCTTCCTAATCCTAATAATTCAAACAGGAAGCGTTTACCGTATCTGAAACGATTCACAAATATCGCACTGTGTTTATCTCAAACCATATAAAGAAAACACATTTTTCGTGGCCGAGGTCATAAATACATCAAAACGCTTACCGGGTAGTACGTACACCATCAATTTTACGCATTTTTCGCGATTTGTTGATGAAGAAATACAACAGCATTACGTTTTCCATTCCACTACACCGTTGTTGCTTTTGTAGCTCTAGAGTCGTCTTTTAAACAAAACAGATGCATAGGACAATTCAATAAAACGCTAGAAACATTTGCACAATCAGACATACACAAGTTCAATTCTATAAATAGCTAGCTTGCATTCGGACCGGACTGTTGTAGGGTTTCATTGGGGAAAGACGACCGAAGGAAAAAAGCGGCACAAAAAAAGCTCGGAAAAAAGCGGCACAAAAAATAATTTTTGCAGCTTTTTTTTTGTGCCGCCATGACAGTTGGTCCGATGAGGTGTTATTAAGATGTCTTTCCGTCGTCTCTACGGGGACGAAAAGACCGCGCAAAGACGTCTTTTCATGTGACGTTTTGGAGCATGGGGTCTCACAAACTAATTGACATACAGACGTCAAATTTTGACACGAATTATTTGAAGGTTGGTGCTATATAAAAATAATATGCATTTAATACTAGCGGCGCCATCTATGTGTCAGACCGGGGACTTATCAGCCAATCTGTTACCTAGCACCACTCATACCAACAGGAGTTACCGGACCACATACATCCGAATGTATGAGTTCTAACACTCGCGACGACCTTTTCTCTTTACGCGATGGATATGGGTTTCGAGTTTGTTTTCCCACCAAACAAGACTCACAAACAATACTATCTTTGTCCGAATGACTGATATTAATCCCAGTAATCTTGTGGTTCCGAACCAATTGTTCAATACTGCGCGTATTCAGATGACCAAGTCTCTTATGCCATATCTCCAAATCTTTGGACACTTCACCTGTCGTTAACATTGAGTTTTCAATTCGCCGTCGGTAACAAAAATCCAGCTGATATAATTTTCCGATCATATAAGAGTAGATCATACGGCCCTTGGCCGTCATAATGGAAAAAAAAATAAAAAAAAAATAATAATTTTCCGACACGTGTTCCACACTCTACGATTTCATCGCCACGATGAATTTCAACTGTTAAATGATTCCGCTGTCGCAACCGACAAAGCTAACGCTTGCTTTGCTCATATGAGCCTTCGATGTGTTTGACACTTTTTCTTTTGCTAGGGCACTCGTTCGGCTTGCTCGTCCCTCCATTTTGCAGCCAAAACACTTTACCTTATTTTTCCGATGTGGTTTTCGAGGTTGCTTTTCACTGGTTGCCGCTTCACTTTTCGGCAAGGACAGGTCCACACGCACTTCATTTTCGTTTCCTCATCCAGCAACCTACACTTAACGAATTCCAGATTTAGAATTACTAATGGTAGCGATTCGATGGTTCATCAAATAACATACTACTTCGAGTTCATCCAACATGGCACCGGTAGCTCTATAGTCCCGCACTAAACGGTCAAGTTTCAAGAAATGTTCCTGTAGCGTCCCACTATTGAAAATTAGAAACACAAACTGCCGCTTCAGAAGCATTCTGCTTGCAATACTGTGCCTCTCAAAAACACGTTTCAAGGTGTCCCACACGTCCTTCGGTGTTTTTATCCAGCTCATATTAGAGCTACGAATCGTGTATCCGCGTTTTCAGTAGCGACTTGCAACGCCGATCCTTTTTGGAAGTGCTTCACGGTTCAGCGCCTCCAATCCATCCGCATCAGTGTTGACACACTTCAAGAACTCTTCAAGAAAACTACACAAACATTACCATCAGCTACACAAATTCAACATGTTAAAACAGATTCGGACTCCGAGGGTTGATGGCGTTTAGAGAATCTATTCCGACAAAAAAGCATTGCGATGTGGTGCTGGAACAATCGCTGGGTGTGTCTACACAGGAATAAGGCAACACAGTTGTAGTTCGGGATCCTTTCCTCGTTCTTGTTCATACCAGCTATCCCGTTCAAAAACACAATCATTCTGTAGAAGGATCTTTCAAGCCGTCTGCTTCACTGCTGGCGATCCTATTTAGGATTTATGCATGGGATGCATGGGATGCTACAAAGAACCCACGAAAAGACCGATTCTTTGTGTTTATACTACTAGTTAGCGAGTTCATTTATTTCAAAATCGTTTGTACGGCATATTGAGTGAAAATTCAACGTTAAATTGTACTTACAGTTGATTTCATAATTTATCGTACAAGTTTTATGCATAATCAGACGATTTTTCAACAATTTTCTATTTTAAGCCAACAACTGTGGGCATTGCATTGTTGATGTTGTTACCTTGTGCGTTATTTTGGCTGTCATGCCATATGAAGCTCGAGAAGAAGACAAAGAAGAAGACCATCAAGCTCGTGTAAACAACACCAAGGGAAAAATAAAGAGTTAAATTAACGTGTTTTTGTCGGTAATATTTTAAAATACGGTTGTTTTCTTGATAGAAATATCATTCAGGAGACTTTCCCGAAACTATCCAAATATATTGAGTAGCTGCATCACCTTCATGAGCTGTTACCGATCCTAAATAGGATCGCCAGCAGTGAAGCAGACGGCTTGAAAGATCCTTCTACAGAATGATTGTGTTTTTGAACAGGATAGCTGGTATGAACAAGAACGAGGAAAGGATCCCGAACTACAACTGTGTTGCCTTATTCCTGTGTAGACACACCCAGCGATTGTTCCAGCACCACATCGCAATGCTTTTTTGTCGGAATAGATTCTCTAAACGCCATCAACCCTCGGAGTCCGAATCTGTTTTAACATGTTGAATTTGTGTAGCTGATGGTAATGTTTGTGTAGTTTTTGTGGCACTAAAGGCCGTGAATGAAAAATACATGTACATTTTGCAGGTAGCGTGTTTTAGCACTGCGGTTGCACGAGGCAAGCTTTTATTTGAAAGAAAGGAGTGCACTGCCCTATTACACATGCCGGTATAATCATGATTCTGTATCTCTTCCACCGGGTCTGCAGGATTGCAAACATTTTTTTACAATATTATTCCATTTGTCCCTATTGGTCTCATCCTTGACGAAATGACTTTTTGTGTAATACAGGAACGATGACACACCTGTTTTACTTCGGTTTGCAAAACATTAAACATTTTCTAATCCTCCGTTAGTTGATAACACATCATGTATATGTTTCTAACCTATTGCCGATTCGATGCAGTTTTTCGAAGGAGAAAGGTTTTCCACATAGTCAGATGGTAAAATGGCATCATCGGAAGTGTTCGATATTGCAATTTTCACCAAGGATAGATGTAACCCCGTCGAAGGTCCAGTTGAAACTCGTTTATTCCTAAGTCAATGTACAGTTCATTTAGAATTCATTTGATAGTTCATCTGCTATGTCATTCCCATTATCCGGTTCGTCTATACTTGTTACTTAATTTCCTAGCTTCCTAATCCTAATAATTCAAACATTCCGGCCACCAAAAGAAGTAATTCTTTTCTTAATTAGCTGAGTTCATAGAGTATGTTCCTGAAACTATTAGAATTCAAATATGTATCGAGTTCACTTATTGACCGTCTCACTAATCTGATTTCCCTTCCGTGTCTGCAATCGGAAGAATGGCTAACCGAACAGATGGACGAACGATCTGTTTTCCTGATGCTGTGCGTAACGTAACTACACGAACAACATCATCCTTGCCCGGATGCAAAGCTACAATCCTACCCATCGGCCACATCGTAGGATGAACATTATCCTCCTTTATAATGACTAACTGATTTTCCTTTAGTGTCACTGGTGAACCGTTACAGTGTTTGGCACAGGATTGCAGTTGCTGAAGGTATTCGGGCATCCACCGGGACCAAATGTTCCGTACGTTTTTTTGTACCAACTGGTATTCCTTCAGGCGGTTGTCAGGTGTTTGACTGTGGTCCACTTCTGGTACAGCTTGCAGACTTCTGCCAATAAGAAAGTGAGCAGGAGTTAATGGTTCTAGATCTGAAGGGTCATTAGATAAAGGAGTTAAGGGACGGGAATTCAAGCATTGTTCGACTTGAGCTAGGAGCGTTAACATGCTTTCTTGTGTGATACTTATGGTTCCGATACTTCTGATGATGTGTTTCTTGGCCGATTTAACTGCTGCTTCCCAAAGACCACCAAAATGTGGTGCACGCGGTGGGATGAATTTCCAATTCAGTTCGTTGTTTGTGGTCCAGTTGAAGATTTCTGCGCGGTCGGCTTCGTTGCACTTGAACATTTGATAGACTCGGTGAAGTTCGTGTGATGCTCCCTTGAAGGTCGTTGCATTATCCGAGTGCAGCTCACATATCCTTCCACGACGTGCAATCAGGCGACGAAGTGCTCCAAGAAAGGCCGCTGTTGTAAGATCTCCTACCAGCTCGATGTGCACGGCTTTAGTTGCAAAACAGACAAATATGGCAATGTACGCCTTCGTTGGGCTCCTGTTGCGAATCGTTGCCTTTAACAGGACTGGCCCACAGTAGTCGACACCGCATACAGTGAATGGGGTTGTTGGAGAAACTCTCGATGATGGTAGATCTGCAACACATTGTCTCACCAGAGTTGGTTTGGCTTTAAAGCACGCATGGCAGTTGTGATAGACGGACTTTGATAAACTGCGTCCACCGATGATCCAAAATCTCTGTCGGAGAGATGCCAATAACAATTGAGGGCCAGCATGCAGTAACTGCAAATGGTATGCAGTTGCCAATAATGATGCTAATGGATGCTTCGAATCCAATAAGATGGGATGTTTTGTAGCATCCGGTATATCTGCGTTCCTAAGCCGGCCACCGACGCGAAGGGTACCCGATGGGTCAATAAATGGTAAAACCCATTTCAGCTTCGAATTTCTTAAACATGCCTTGCCATGTGTAAGGTTGTGTAGGTCGTCTGGAAACGAATCTAATTGCGATAACTGACATA
Source organism: Anopheles moucheti (assembly GCF_943734755.1). Lineage (NCBI taxonomy): Eukaryota > Metazoa > Arthropoda > Insecta > Diptera > Culicidae > Anopheles > Anopheles moucheti. Next base: position 1,263,062 of record NW_026453515.1, read on the forward strand.
AACGCAATTCCGCCTGCTGGAGTTCTTCTACCGTGAGTAGAGGAATGGATGATGATAATTTCTCTACCGATCGAGGGGTGATATCATCGCTGTCTCGGTTGTTTGCACCCTTAAAATCACGCAAACGATGTATGTATCGCATGCAATATGCCATAACCCGCCGAAGTTTGCTATAGCTGCAGAATCTCGAAAACAGCATGTTACGGAAGTCATCTACTGTTGAAATTGCTGCAATTCGCGTAGACACCAATCTTTCTTCGGGAACGTCCAATATTTCCGCCGAAGGAAGTGGATCCTTGGGCCAATTTTCCGGTTTCTCTGCTAACCATTTTGGACCATGCCACCATCGTTGACAAACTAACAGCTTCTGTGCATCAAGGCCACGTGAGACATCATCTGCTGGATTATCAACACCTGGTACATGTTTCCAGCTCTGGATTTCTGTTTCTCCTTGAATTTTAGCGATTCGGTTAGCCACAAAAGGCTTCCAACGGTTTGGAGGGGATTTAAGCCAATAAAGGACGGTCATCGAATCTGTCCAACAGATAGTAACCGTAAAGATGCTGAGTGATCGACTAACCTTGTGATATAGTTGAGTCGCCAGGCGCGCTGCACAAAGTTCCAACCGGGCAATGGAGTGAGTATTAGCTTACGCAACCACCTTAGATTTAGCTGCTAATAGCTGAACAGTGACGCGATGATTTGTCTCTGATCGAATGTAACAACATGTTCCGTAGGCCCTCTGGGACGCGTCAGCGAAGATGTGTAGTTGTACATTGGTAGCCTTGTACTGTGAAATAAACCGAGGAACTTGCAACTCCAGAAGAAGGTTCAATGATGAATGAAACTTCCGCCATTGCTCCCGAAGCGATGAAGGCAATTCTCGGTCCCAGTCCCATGGCTTGCCGTCGTGCTTTAGTGCCCATAATTGTTGCATAAACAATTTTCCGATGAGAATGGCTGGTCCTATCAGCCCGAGTGGGTCAAAAAGCTTAGCAATACATGAACACGTGATCCTTTTTGTAAGGACATCTGGTACTGGTGGTAACTCAACTCTGCACCGAAATGTATCACTTATTGGCTCCCAGGTGATACCCAATGCTGAGACTGCTAGAGTATCTTGCCATTCATGAGTAAGTAGTGTCGCTAGATCCTCCTGTGGGACACTTGTCAGTGCCGCTCGATTATTTGATGCCCATTTTTTCAACACGAATCCCGCCGAACGTAACATTGCGGAGATTTCCCTTTGAATCTTGATGGCATCTGATAGATCTTCTGCCCCGGACAAGAGATCATCCATGTAAAAATCATTCATTACCGAGTTCGCTGCCCGTGGGTACTCGTCCTGATGATCTTGTGCGATCTGCCGCAACGTCCTAGTCGCCAAAAACGGAGCTGAAGCAGTGCCATAAGTGACCGTCTGTAGTTCATAGGTATCTATAGGATCATTCGGGTTCTCTCGATACAGAATGCGCAGAAAGTTTCTATCTCGACTTTCGTGGAGGATTTGCCGGTACATTTTTTCGACGTCCGCGGTGATAGCAATTGCGTGAGATCGAAAGCGCAGCATGATGGTGAAAAGATCTTGCTGGATAACGGGACCAACAAGAAGCTTGTCGTTTAAAGAGACACCGGTAGAGGTCTTGCACGACGCATCGAACACAACTCGAACCTTTGTGCTGGTACTCTTCTCTTTCAAAACTGCGTGGTGAGGAAGGTAGTAGTGAGGGCAATCATCATCAACAGGATTAGGCATTTTCTTCATATGCCCCAATTTCTCGTATTCCTTCATAAACGCAGAATTTGGTCCCTTCATCTGAGGGTTGGCTTCCAAACGTCGTTCTACTGCAAGGAACCTGCGTTTTGCGATCTCTCTCGAGGATCCTAAAACGATACTCGGAATAGGATTAATAGGCAAGCAAACAACATACCTCCCCGATGCATTACGAGTTGTAGTAGATACGTAATGTTTCTCGCAGCTGTCCTCTTCCACCGAATAAACAGGATCATCCGGTATGGTCTCGTTTTCCCAAAACCGTGTCATTATTGCTTCCAATGGTTGCTCGTTCGTTGCCATATGACATATACGAGATGTGTGTGATGACTGCGATGTATTTCCTGCTACAGCCCATCCAAAATGCGTCTCCACTAGCCATGGTCTACCAGGGCCTAATGAACGCTTGTGCCCAGTGTGTAGCTCCCAGAAAGCGTCACCACCTATGACGACATCAATCCTGCCAGGAATGTGATACGTGGGATCCGCTAGTGTCACATTCGTCATGTCCCAGGATGATACATCGATTGGTGAAGTTGGTATGTCCGATGACGGTGTTTCCAATACAAGTAGTTCCAACTGAGTGGCGAAGTGTTGACTTTTGGATCGAACGGTTGCCGTGATCGATCCCCTTACATGTTGAATAGCTTTTCCGATGCCAGAAACGGAAACATTCACCTTGGTGCGGGTGGTCATTAGTTTCCTAGCCAGAGCTTCCGAAACAAAGTTAGACATCGAGCCCGAATCAAGCAGTGCTCTTGCCTCGTGCTGCCTTCCATAATCGTCCAAAATATACACTATGGCCGTTTCCAAGAACACCATTTCGTCCTCCGATTGAGCCGCCATAGTAATCTTCGGTTGTGATGCTTGATGAAGCAGCGTGTGATGACGTTCATGACATGAACGACAAGTGTAATATGACTTACACCCTTTAACCTGATGAGAACCACTGAGGCAGTTCCAACATAATCCCTTTGACTTTACAATGTCCCGCCGCTGTTGTGTATCGTTGGTGAGAAAGGCCGGACAATTACGTAGCAAATGAGCTTCCGAACAATTTAATGGACATTTCAGCGGTTGAGAACTGGTGGTGGAGGTAGGAGAACTGGATGAAGAATCTTGCGTTGCAGCAGCATTTGTAATCGATTTTCGATGCGTTATAGGGTGACGTTGGTTGCCGGCCACCTTGACATCCGCAGGCGTTGCTTCACTACAGAATCTCTTAGCAGATTTTAAAATCTGGATCCGTTCATGTAGGAAATCGACTATATCTTTGTACTGATCCTTATCAAAAGTAACCGAATGTTCCTCCCAGGCCAGAAGAGTAGCAGAATCCAATTTCATTAGCAGCAGATTTGACAGTGGTGTGTCCCAAGATTCGATCGGCTCGCGCAACTTTACCAAACCGCTAACATGACGAGTAAATTCATCCACCAAATGTGCTAAGTCATTGACACAACCCGTTTGCACTGCAGGAAAATGGTGGAGCTTACGATAATACTCGCGAATGAGCGATTTTGAGTTATCGTACCGTTTCAGTAATGAAGCCCACGTTACTGAATAATTATCTGCCGTTAAATTAGTGTGTTCATAAGGAATTGCCGCTTCACCCTTTAACGACGATAATAGATATTGGAGCTTTGCAATCGAAGGGAGTTCCGTAGAAGCGTCTATCATGCCAATGAACCGATCGCGAAAAGAAAGCCATTTTGAATAATCACCATCAAAAGTAGGCAGGTCGATCTTAGGGAAACGGAGGTTCGACACATTTGGTTTACTAAACGCGAACGTGGATGAACTTGGCATCATCGTTGATTCATTCAGTGAGTTCGACTCCCTTGGCAGCTTGTCTCGCAAAAACGCGCGAAGATGTCGGCATCGATCGTCCATTGCGATTCTTTCCTGAATGCTTGCATCGATAGCCTCACAGCTATCGTCCAGCTCCATTAACTGCGTAATCGCGCCAAAATAATCGTCCTTGTACCGTTCTAAGCACTCTAACGCATCAGACACTTCATTTGTGACACTTTCCGTGAACGAGGACTCGAATTTCTCCAACGCCTTTATGTGCTCTTCTGCGATCCTCTTCTTCAGCTGCGCTGCTTTCTTCTTCTTATCCATCGCAAACCGATCACTATCACCGAATATAGTTTAGCACGACTAACACTCCACTCCTAACACAGAACCAATCGAGGAAACGATACGCGCGATATCAGGTAACACTGATGCGTGCGAAGACACTTATGTGTGTGTAACGTGCGGATAGTAGCGTTCGAAGCGTGGTCTACCGATGACCTTGCACAACCGTTGCTCTTGTTGCCGAGCGCACTACGACCCGATACTCTTCATGCAGAGCGTTATCATTTGCTCGTGATGCCGAGCACAACACAAAAATGTTCTTGACACTGAATTACACCTATCCTTAATCCGGCTCGAAGGACCAAAATGTTCGATATTGCAATTTTCACCAAGGATAGATGTAACCCCGTCGAAGGTCCAGTTGAAACTCGTTTATTCCTAAGTCAATGTACAGTTCATTTAGAATGCATTTGATAGTTCATCTGCTATGTCATTCCCATTATCCGGTTCGTCTATACTTGTTACTTAATTTCCTAGCTTCCTAATCCTAATAATTCAAACAGGAAGCGTTTACCGTATCTGAAACGATTCACAAATATCGCACTGTGTTTATCTCAAACCATATAAAGAAAACACATTTTTCGTGGCCGAGGTCATAAATACATCAAAACGCTTACCGGGTAGTACGTACACCATCAATTTTACGCATTTTTCGCGATTTGTTGATGAAGAAATACAACAGCATTACGTTTTCCATTCCACTACACCGTTGTTGCTTTTGTAGCTCTAGAGTCGTCTTTTAAACAAAACAGATGCATAGGACAATTCAATAAAACGCTAGAAACATTTGCACAATCAGACATACACAAGTTCAATTCTATAAATAGCTAGCTTGCATTCGGACCGGACTGTTGTAGGGTTTCATTGGGGAAAGACGACCGAAGGAAAAAAGCGGCACAAAAAAAGCTCGGAAAAAAGCGGCACAAAAAATAATTTTTGCAGCTTTTTTTTTGTGCCGCCATGACAGTTGGTCCGATGAGGTGTTATTAAGATGTCTTTCCGTCGTCTCTACGGGGACGAAAAGACCGCGCAAAGACGTCTTTTCATGTGACGTTTTGGAGCATGGGGTCTCACAAACTAATTGACATACAGACGTCAAATTTTGACACGAATTATTTGAAGGTTGGTGCTATATAAAAATAATATGCATTTAATACTAGCGGCGCCATCTATGTGTCAGACCGGGGACTTATCAGCCAACCTGTTACCTAGCACCACTCATACCAACAGGAGTTACCGGACCACATACATCCGAATGTATGAGTTCTAACACTCGCGACGACCTTTTCTCTTTACGCGATGGATATGGGTTTCGAGTTTGTTTTCCCACCAAACAAGACTCACAAACAATACTATCTTTGTCCGAATGACTGATATTAATCCCAGTAATCTTGTGGTTCCGAACCAATTGTTCAATACTGCGCGTATTCAGATGACCAAGTCTCTTATGCCATATCTCCAAATCTTTGGACACTTCACCTGTCGTTAACATTGAGTTTTCAATTCGCCGTCGGTAACAAAAATCCAGCTGATATAATTTTCCGATCATATAAGAGTAGATCATACGGCCCTTGGCCGTCATAATGGAAAAAAAAATAAAAAAAAAATAATAATTTTCCGACACGTGTTCCACACTCTACGATTTCATCGCCACGATGAATTTCAACTGTTAAATGATTCCGCTGTCGCAACCGACAAAGCTAACGCTTGCTTTGCTCATATGAGCCTTCGATGTGTTTGACACTTTTTCTTTTGCTAGGGCACTCGTTCGGCTTGCTCGTCCCTCCATTTTGCAGCCAAAACACTTTACCTTATTTTTCCGATGTGGTTTTCGAGGTTGCTTTTCACTGGTTGCCGCTTCACTTTTCGGCAAGGACAGGTCCACACGCACTTCATTTTCGTTTCCTCATCCAGCAACCTACACTTAACGAATTCCAGATTTAGAATTACTAATGGTAGCGATTCGATGGTTCATCAAATAACATACTACTTCGAGTTCATCCAACATGGCACCGGTAGCTCTATAGTCCCGCACTAAACGGTCAAGTTTCAAGAAATGTTCCTGTAGCGTCCCACTATTGAAAATTAGAAACACAAACTGCCGCTTCAGAAGCATTCTGCTTGCAATACTGTGCCTCTCAAAAACACGTTTCAAGGTGTCCCACACGTCCTTCGGTGTTTTTATCCAGCTCATATTAGAGCTACGAATCGTGTATCCGCGTTTTCAGTAGCGACTTGCAACGCCGATCCTTTTTGGAAGTGCTTCACGGTTCAGCGCCTCCAATCCATCCGCATCAGTGTTGACACACTTCAAGAACTCATGCACCTCCAGGAGAATTGTCATCTTAACGCGGTATAGTTTGAGCCATCGAACAGCGGGAGAAAATGACGATCGTTTTTCTCAGTAAGAAGCTCCATCATGAGTGCTTCATGAGTGATCGATACAAGACAAACAATATTCACTAATTTTTACTGCCCTTTGATCGCCAATGTATCTTGGTCCATAATCTAATAAACGATATTGGTTTTGCTTAGTGAATAGTATATCCGTTTATTTTAAAAGAACCGGAAAAAGTACAAGTAACAAAATGCAGGTGGGATTGCCAATCTATCTTTACAAAAGGTATCAGTTAACTGGACTTCAATTAACTGGAACGTTGTTTCAAATTAACACAAGTAGGCAGGGGTTGTACACTCTAACACGTACCGCAGGGTTGAATAGACCACCGAGGACAGCAGTCGCCGCTGCGCTCCTTTTGGGTCCCTGGTGGTTTAGCATAAGTCGGGAGATTTCCTTCGCCGCACGGAGTGCCTTCGCCGTGACATACTTGACGAGCGGGGTCCACAGCAAATGGTCGTGCAAAACCACGCCCAGGTACTTCAAGCGCCTCGTCGGCTGTCACTGCAGTCCCTCGGTGGCGACCGTGGGTTGTTCGTAGCCCTGCCGCATGGTGGACATCATGATAAGCTCCGTTTTGGCCGGAGCTAGATGCAGGTCGCTCCGCCATCCACGTCCCGATCATGGAGATCGCCTTCTGTGCCCGTCGCGATCGCCCTCAAGCTCGCCACGAGGAGTTCTGGACGTCGGGTGCTGCCACCACCAGACACCAAGGATCGCGTCCGTTCGTAAGGTGGAACGACCGCGCGTACTTGCCTCGCTCGACGACTCGCTAAATGGCTTGCACCTTCGACCTCCCACGATGAAAACCATACTGCTCCGGTGACAGCAGAGGGGCACTGCTGTCTTCCAAGTGCTCGTAGAGGCGCTCAAGGACACTCCTCTCGAACATCTTGGCAACTGCTCCCTCATGGAGCAGCGATCGGCTCGCCGATGGATCGCCCGGTGGCTTGCCCGGTTTGGCCACGAGCACCAGCTCCTTCGAGAGCTCCCCTCGATCCAGCAAATCATTGAACACCCGGACGAACGTCGCCGGGTGTTCTCTGATCGCGGTTTTCATCGCCACGTTCGGAATCCCGTCCAGACCGGGTGCCTTTCGTCAATCAACTCCTGGAGCTTCCCGTTCCGGCTCTCCTGGATCCCCCGCTGCAGCTGCCTACGGAGATCATGCAGGCGAGCCGTCGCCACAGCACGGTCCGCTGGCTCTGTGGCACCACAGAGCCACTCTTCGGCCGCTTCGCACTCCCGATGCATGTCTCCCAGCTCCGAAGTCCACCAGTACAGCATCCGCAGTTGATGGTGTTTCGCCGGGCCCACCCTCTCCATGGTGCAATCGCAAGCTCGGGTCAGCGCTCCGACCAGCGCGCAGGACGTGTCAGCTTTTGCTTAGCGACAGTCAACGAGCGCGGTCTTATAACCCTCGCTGCTGAAGAGGGAGATCTTCCAACGGACTCCGGCATGCGACGTGATACCCGCGCCCCGGGCCGTCTGCGACTGCTGGTGTTGGTGCATGCGCCGCTGTCGCTCGACCCGTGCTCCAGGGACATCCACGGAGAACTACACGTACCGGTGATCGCTGTGTGAGTACGTCGGACTCACCCTCCGGCAGAGCGACCGAGGGACTTGCGAACGTCACGTCCACGATGCTCTCCCTCGCGACACCGTTACCCTGAAGGTGGGCACGTTGCGCGATTGAGAACATCCAGCCTAAGATGATCAACTGAGCCCATCAGCGTGTGCCCTCTGGATGTACTGTGGGCACTTCCCCACTCCTCGTTCCAGACGTTGAGATTCCCGGCCATCACGGTGTGTTGATGTCCAACAACAGTCATCTCCACCGCCTCGATATAGTCACCGAAGTCTGCTGGCCCGATGTTCGGCGATGCGTAGCAGCTGGCGCATGTGACCCCTGCAACTGTAGCCACCACCAGCCCGGGATGCACGCCACCCGATAGGCATTGGATGCGTTGAACACTTTGGGCCTCGTCAACCGCCCATCTGCCGTTGTCCCGAGGCGGCTTGTACAAGTCTCAGGCGATGACTACGACCACCCCGTGCTCCCGTGCCGTCTGCAGCATCAGGTCCTGCGCTGATCTGCCTTGCCGGAGGTTGATCTGCAGGACTTTTATACTTCCCGTCGGCAGGACGGATGTCCCACCCGTTGCGGCCCCTTGCAGACCGTACAGCAGACCGCTGCCGTGCAAGCCCGAGCCAAGTGGCCCGGTTGGCCGCAACGGATTGAGTGCGTCGACCAATCCTTCTCGCTCTTGCACTGAAGCTTCTGGTGGCCGGGTTCCAAGCACTTGAAGCACCGCTGCTGGCCCTGCGTCGGTGGTGTCAGTTTCGTTGCTAGACAAGATGTGTACAGCACTTTCACGTGCTGCTGTGCCATCTTCTCCGCTGCCTTCACTGACATTCGGATGTACGCCGTCTGGGTGCCGTTCCAGGATTTCGTCAAATGCACGGCGGATTCCTTCACTGTTTTCTTCGTGCAGTCCTGGACCGCCGTCGCCACGTCCGATGCCTTGGCTAAAGGGTCGACCTCATCAAACCGAACCTCTAGTGTCTCCGTCACCAGACGAGCGGTGGCCGGGGCTACAGCCTTAGCGCAGACCTCCTGCACTCGCTGCAGAACCTCCTCCGAATTGACGCCGTCCTGCAGGTCCATTACTAACCGATCCCGCATCGTCCGTCGTCCCACGCCAAGTATGACTTAATACTCCGCCAACTCTGGTGTGTTCCGTATCAGCTGATACATGTCCGTCCAAGTTTGACCCTCGCCTGGGGCAACCTCAATCGCGTCCGGCTTTTTATTCTCCGGTTGCTGTTGCTGCTGTTGCTGCTGCTGCTGCTGCTGCTTCTGCAGTGCCCTGCGGCACCCCACCACCGTCCAGGCGCCGCCCTGCACCGCCTGCGTGCCAAGTGTTTCACCGGCCACGCTGGCATATGACGGCCGCTGCTGCTGCTGCTGCCGCTGCTGCAGGATTGTCGCAGCTGGCTGCTCATGTAGCTGCGGTTGCAGAGCCTGGTTGCAGCCATAACCGAGCATCTGCGCCAACAACTCCTGATGGCTAGCACTCTCCTTCTCCAGCTCTTTGCGGAAACGCTTCGTCTCCTCGTGCCATGACGAGCCTGTTCCTTGCCCTACTGCAGCTCTTGTTGGAACTGTTGTTGTGCCAGTTTCTTTTCTTGCCGGGCTAGCTTCTTATCTTCCCGGGCCATGTCCTCATTCGCTTCGGTGCGCTGTCGGAGCATTACGAGATCCTGCTGCAGCTCCTTCACCTTCAGCATCGTCCTTTTTTATTCTGTTTTTTCGCTTAACAGCTAAAGTGCACTGGAATAATCGTTAAGTAACACTATTTGCGCCTTTGCACGTGAATTTTGCACAACTTTTTCCCCTTTTAAGGCGTCACAAAGAGGCGTCCGTCCAGAGTGGATGACAGCTACACACACAGGGATAACTGGCTTTTTTAACAATAAGGGTCTTTATTCGCTTTTTTAGTTTACAACCAAAAACCCTCCCAGCCTCACCAGTTTTGCCCGCGAGGGATTGCTGGAAAGGCCCCCTGCTGCTTTGTCGCAGCCGTCCCTCAATCGCCTTTATCTTTTGGCCTGTTGGCATGCGATTTTCCCTCCCTCACTCTACGAACGCTTGAACCCCGAAAAGTGCCCAGAGATAGTCCCAGCAGTCTAGAGCTTCAGCATTCTCGAGCCGGTGTCTTGCTCGGTGTCGTCTCACATGGTTCCGGTTCCTGAGCAAGTGCGCTTCCCTCTCTGCCAGTTCATCTGCAGTTAGATGTCGACCATCAGGATGCGTTACCGGTAGAGGTTCCCTCCGCGCGGCCTACCTTTCACGTGCGAGTATTCGACGCGCCTCGTTCCGCCGCTCATTCCGCGCCACCACCACCGCTTCGTGAGCCATGTCGAGATGCTGCGCCGCTGCCACCATTTCGTCGCAGCCTCCGTGGTCATCCCAATTATCCAGGTTACTTGCACTTTTTGATTTTGCGATGTTGGTTTCACCTTTTTATTTAATTGATATTTGATTTCGTTTAAAAGCGCGTTACTAATGCGTAATAGAACAAATGCGTATAATATGATTCCGTCTGACTAACTGATTTGCGACTGGTTTTGGCTCTGCGCCAGCCTCCCTTTTATATAAAATAATTACATTGTCCTTATGGGCGTATTTAGCCCTCTAGCTCTGTAATGCGAGAACATATTTAACTATCTCTTTCTAACGCGTGCATTATGCGTACGTGATTTTTCACAGGTGCGTTTTACATATTTTAATGTTGGTAACAATTCCTATTGTCCTGCTGCGCAATTGGATGAACTCTCTCTAATTTACATAGTTTACCTTATTGCATGTGCTATAAAAATATTACCTTGTTATGACTAAAATTCCCATGCTACTTTTGGAGGTATTCAATGTTATAATCACTTTTGATCTTAGTTTTAATTGCCAGAAAAATATCTTCATGTGTATGTATTGAGGACGCCACTTCTCATGCTATCTCGTTAGCTATCTTGTTCTAATTTCTGACTGCTTCAATTCACTTTGAACCTAAGCGGTTTGTGTCTAGGATGATCTAAAATTCATGTGGCTTTATTGCGTAAGACGTTTCATTGTGTCTTAGCTATTTTAAATTATTTTTGCGTTATTAGTCAAAGGTGTTAAACCTGCATGTTACAGTCGTTTGCACTCGTGGACCGCTCGATATACCATTCCTGCTGCAACGTGGTGGTGATGATCTTAGCTGTCTCGCATACGTCACTCCACCTTGCTCGTTTGCTAAGCAAGAACGCCTGCAACGAGTCTGTTATATCGGACCGAAATAAAGGTGCGGGCCACAGGTCTCACGTACGCATTCTGCACCCTGATAAGCTTCCGGCGATTCCCACGCTCGTCTGTCGCTTCGTGCCAGATCGGTGCTGCGTACCGGAGCGTCGAATCCGCAACAGACGAGAGAAGTCGTCGCTTTGCGCACTTGGGCCCGCTGTGATTCGCCATCAGCCGTGTGACCGCCTGTGCCACTCGTTTCGCCTTCGTCGTGGCGTAGTCCACAAGCGCCCCCTTACGACATGTGGTCTTTTAGTATGACGCTCAGGTACTTAATACTCTCCGTTGGCATCCTCTCGACGCCATTGATTATGACTGGGTGACGAGAGTTTGCCCTTCGCATTGTGGATATCATGACCAACTCGGTCTTGGCCGGAACGAGCTCCAGATGATGCGCCTCCATCCACGAGCTGATCAGTGAGATGGCCTCCTCCGCCAAGGTAGCTGCCTCCCGTGGTGTTGTCCCAGCAGCTAGGACTACGAGGTCATCGGCGAATCCGATCGTTTCCACACCGTCAGACAGTGTCAGCCGCAGAACGCCATCGTACCTAGTGTTCCAGAGGATCAGGCCAAGGGCCGACCCCTGTGGAACATCCGCCGAGATTTTCCGCCGCACTGGCCCCTCGCTTGTCTCGAAGATCATGTCCTGCTCCGAGAAATAGCTGCACAAAAGTCTCTGGAGCGCTGCTGGGACGCGCTTCTCTTGAAGGGCCATCGCGATCGCCTTCCAACTGTTGAACGCATTCCTGACGTCCAATGCTGCCACCATTAAACATCGAGGATCCCGGCCGTTGGCGCGACGGAACGTCTTGGCGTACTGTCCTCTCTCAACTATTCGTTCAATGGCCTGGACCGTGGAGCGTCCGCGGCGGAAGCCGTACTGGTCTTGGGTAAGGCAAGGTGCGCCTTCGTCCTCAAGATGATCGTTGAGGCGATTCAAGACCAATCGCTCGAACCCCTTCGGTGCCGCTCCCAGCATAAGTAATGGCCGACATGCAGAAGGTTCACCCGGTGGCTTGCCTGGTTTAGGAATGAGCGCCAGACGTGCAACTTTCCATGATGCCGGAATCTCGCCGCTCTGCAGGACTTCGTTGAAAACCCGCACGAACACTTCCGGGTGCTCCCTCATTGCGGCCTTCACTGCTGCGTTTGGTATGCCATCGAGGCCCGGCGCCTTTGAGATGGCCATCCTTTCAGCGATGCCCAGGATCTCCTCACAAGTAGCTGGTCGAATGGGCTCTTCGTCGTTCTCCATCGCGATCGGCGGCCACTCGAACGATGGGTGGACCGGGAACAGGGCGTCAATAATCGGCTCCAGCACAGCACGATCCATTTCCGGCGGCGCTCGATGGCCGATTTCGCCTTCGTGGAATAGTTCGGCTTGTCCACCAATACGGTTCTCCCCCTCAAACTCCTTTCCATGGCCCACGGAAGGCCAGCCTATTTGGGTGTAATTATAATAAGTGGGTATTTGCCTCTTCTGAAATCACAAAGAGATGTTAGTTTGATCCAGAAAAACAAATATAAGACTACACTAATAAAAAGGGCTCCGAAGTTGTATCCGGGTTGTCCGACCTGTCGATATGCAACCCGCATACAGGTCCGGGTTGCCCGCTGGTATCGTCGTTGTCTCCCTTGGAACCGCTACCGCCCACCAGTCCCCAGGAATACACCAGATGGCGCTGCACCGTGTCTCCGCTAAAAGCTTCGCTGTCGGTGTGTAAACCGCAGACGTGCTTCGGTCGCTGTCAGGGTTCACCGCGGACGTTGTTGTCAGGGTTGCAGACGTGTTTCAATCTACACAGCCACACGCGACGATACACCTGACGCCGCTTGCGTCGATCTTTTACGCACTTTTTTGTCTTTTTGCTACTATTTCTTCACTTCCACCGTTACGCAAACCGTTCTACGGTGTGAGCACTATGATCTTTCAACGCCACTTGGTGTTTTTTCCGTCTTTAAAGTGTTTATTTCGCACTTTATTTTTCCCATACAAATTGTATGGGGAAACTTCAGTCACTGATTTTAGGCGAGCATCGTCCTATTTTCACGCGGTTTTCACGCAACAGGGCTAAATCGTGCAGATAATACACAAAATAAAACACTTTGTTGGCCTCTGCACGATATTTTAACACGTTATTTTCGTCCTTAGCACGAGTGTCACGGAAGAACGTCCAATCGCTGCGAATGACAGCTGCACACACACAGGGATAACTGGCTTTTTTAAGACATTGCAGGTTTTATTTGCTATACATAACCACGTCAAACCTACACTATTGACGTACGGCGTCGCCCGCCAGGGATTTGTCGTACGTAAATCGACCCTTTCGGATGTCCCTACCCCATTTCTTTATTTTTTCGCTTATTTCGACTTCCCACTTGTAAAAAGGGACGCTTCCCGAGTCCGCATGACTCTCTCGTGTTTCGACTCTCAACTCTCGAAGCTGTCTCTCAGCTTAACACTACAACCGCCGATGGGACTTTTTTGTCCCATCGCACTCGGAAAAGGTGTGTTGTTCCGCTTGCCGTTGTGTCAGCTTATTGAAATTTTGTGACTTTTATTTATTTTTAACGATCTTTCGCATGCGCCGATCAAAAATTGTGTATCCCATATGGTACTTTAAAAAAATCATTTCCAACCTAGAACCGCCAAATGGGACATTTTTGTCCCATCGGCGAAATACGTTGTGATGGCTGATATACCTGCTGTCAACGAGTGGTGGATGTGCTTCTGCAAGTCTGGCAGCACTAGCGTGTATGCGTTTTCGTGACAAGACATGCGCGAAAGTATTCAACTGCATACCTGCTTTCACATTTGCTTATTACGTGTTTATTTTTGCGCTATCATCAGTCGGCTAATCTATGTAAGCACCATTTTTGTATACTCTACCGCAATTTTATTGGAAGCACTGGTTCGTCTGAATGCCCCTGTCCCCAGCTCTCCACTCAATGCATCAACTGCTGGTTATTGCGTATAGGGATCCCCAGCACAATACTTGCAGCTCCAAACAAGTAGCCTTCACGTTTCGATTTGCCTGTTGGTCTTGGTCGCTGTGTATGCTTTTTCAACACCCACGTAACCAGTTTGCCTGGTGTACTTAGGACATTGCAAGTGTTTGCAAGGTGAAATTTTTATTTGTGCGCTTTCAAGAGTATCTAAATATGGTGCGCCAGCGTGGTTTACGACCCGAAAATATTATCGCTGCTCTGAACGACATTTCCAGTGATCAATCAGAAGGGGATCCTCTGGCCGATACCTCTGACTGCGATTTATTTGATCCATTGGTATGCTCATCTGGTGAATCATCCGACAACCTGCTTGAAGATTGTGTTCCAGAACTTGTGTTCGTCGGCGTTGCCAGGTTCAAATGTCTTGTTCCGAGGGCAAAAGTGCTAACGAATGCTTTACATGCAATAGACCAGTATGTAAAAAATGTACTTAAAGAGCTTCGTACGTATGCGTTTCATGTGAACCAAGTTCTGATGAAGCAATGTAATATAATGTCCTGATACCAAGAAACCACAAAATGTGTTATAGATGCTTAAAATTATTAATCTAGGTATTGCTTTTGCTTTCGAAAAAAGCTTTGTCCTCTTCTTTTGGTCATTTAGAGCTATATTGACATCGAATTTTTGTAATGTTTCTAAAGGGAATAGCCCACGTAGACCCAAACAACTTAGAACAAAAGACTTGTTTTATTATCCTAAAAACCCTACTTATCACTTGTTTGTATAAAATATCAATAGCTATAAGCCTAGATTCACTGTCGTACAACCTATAAGGAATAATTAAAAGCGTTTATCACTAAAATTCCTAAAATGTTATATTAATGTAAAAAAAACCTGGCCTTGATATCTTGGTATGCGATTGATATGATCTCAACTCAATTTTAATTATAGATTAAGTTGCTTATAAAGATTTATTATTCCAAATTATGATGTTTATTAATTATTTTATCCCAAGAATCCCTTAGGAAATAATAAACATGTTTAAAAATTTATACATAACGAATGGGACAAAATTGTCCCATATGGCGGTTCTAGTAAGGTTGCAAAGTCCGGCGGTTCTAGTGTTAACGGTCGGACCATTCCGCCTCGCTAGCGGCAGCCTCCTCCGCAGGTGACCATTGCCGTCCTGCAGCCGCAGCTCGACGACGTCTCTCATTTTCGCGTTCCGTCGAGAACGAATGACGTCCGCCTCCGTAGGCGCGGTCCGACGACGGCGTGTTGTCGAGGGTCCCTCTGCGCGAACCCGAGCTCGCCATGCGCGTTGCATGAACAGTCGCCGCTCGTGGCGAACTCTAACTGTCTCCGGGGAAGGTGGTCCCCCTTTGCTGCGCCTTGGTATGGAAGGAGGAGCTAGGCCCGCGCGCTCCGCCTCTACTGCCGTCCGCAGTATTTCTTCATCCCGGGCGGCCAGTGCTGCTGCGACGTCCGCAGCCAA
The DNA here is from genome assembly GCF_943734755.1 of Anopheles moucheti. Classification (NCBI taxonomy): domain Eukaryota; kingdom Metazoa; phylum Arthropoda; class Insecta; order Diptera; family Culicidae; genus Anopheles; species Anopheles moucheti. The sequence goes on from NW_026453515.1 coordinate 1,278,660, forward strand.
ACGCACTCGCGCCCGATCCTCCGCCCTGCCGCGAAGCCTTCGGTTGCGAGCAGATCGTTGACGCGCTGCTCGCGATTCATTCACTCGCCGCGTGACGTCCATGATGACATCGTCACCCATCTCCTCGCCGAAGAGAGCAGCCAGCCAGCCCAGCGAAAGCCGCCTTCGTTCGTCCGCTGGCGAGGGCCTCCTCGTCGCGCCACAACTGTTACAGCACCTTGGTGATCATGTCGGATGTCCTCGAAAACGGGGCACTCAAACAAGACGTGGGCCACCGAGTCGACCGACCCCACGCACCGTGGACACTCCGGGGACGAAGCGAAGCCGCAAACGTGCAGGTACTCCCGGAAGAATCCGTGCCCGGAGAGCACCTGCGAAAGGTGGAAGTCCACCTTCCCGTGTTTGCGTCCCGTCCACCGGTGCAGGTCGGGAATCATACCGTGCGCCCATGTCACGTAGCGGCTGGCCGATGGTGTTGCCGCCGCACGGTCCCACGCGTCCTGCGACTCGATCATCGTGGCCGCTCGCTCCATCCCTCGTACCTCCTTCCTGCCGGTGCCAGGTTCAGCCAACAGCCTACTATGGCACCTTGCGTCCTCTTGGATTACCAGCCAATATGGCATCAGACCGGCCATCACCACTGACACCTCGTAGGACACCGAGCGAAACGAACTCGACACCCCACGTGCCAGCGGCTTTTGGACCTGGGCCAGTCGTCTGCGGCACCACAGCATATCGGTCGCCTTAGCCCAGATGGGCGAGGCGTACCGGATGACGGACGCTGCAACTCCTGCCAGCAGTCGCCGCTTGGCCACCTGGGGACCACTGTGGTTCCTCATCACTGAGGTGACCACCGCCACCGCACGGAGGGCCTTGTTCGCGGCCGCTTCCACGTGCGGTCTCCACGAGAGTTTCTCGTGGAGTTGTACCCCCAGGTAGCGTATCGATCGCTTCGACGTGCAGACCACATCGCCGACGCGCACAGGAACCTCCAGTCGTCCTCGTCGCAGGCTCGAAATCAAGACCGCCTCGGTCTTATGGGAGGCCAGACTAAGATGACACGCGTCCAGCCACCCCATCACTGCCTCGGCCGCCGCCTCAGCAACCGTCACCGACTCCTCTGGTGTGCAGCCCTCGGCAAAGCCGACGATGGTGGCCTCTTCAGGGAGCTGGATCCGCAGTACGCCGTCGTACATGACGTTCCACAGAGTCGGGCCAAGAATTGACCCCTGTGGAACGCCTGCCGTTACCCGACGTGACACCGGGCCGTCGTTAGTGTCATACACGAGCTGCCAGTCGGTAAAGTAGTCGCGGGGAGGAGTTGCAGCTGCGCTGGAACCCCTTTCTCGCGCAGGGCCATCGCTATCGCCTGCCAGCTGGCGGTGTTAAACGCGTTCCTGACGTCCAACGCCACAACCAGCAGGCAGCGCTTGTCCCGCTGGTTCGTCCTTCCGTAGGACATCGCGCGCTCGCCTGCTTCCACCACCAGCTGGATCGCCTGCAGTGTACTCCGCTGCTTCCGGAAGCCGAACTGGTTCTCGGCCAGCCGAGGTGATTTCGGGTCCTCGAGATGCTGGTTAAGCCGGTCCAGTGTCGTCCGCTCGAACACCTTCGCTGGGTTGTCAATCAGGCAGATCGGGCGACAGGACGACGCGTCACCCGGTGGCTTACCTGATTTAGGCAACAGCACCAGCTTTTGCCGCTTCCACTCGCGTGGAATAACGCCCGTGTCCAGACAACTCTGGAAGACCCCGACGAAGGACTCTGGATGCTTGCGGATGGCAGCCGTCACAGCAGCATTTGGCACTCCATCCAGGCCAGGCGCTTTCCGCGGATGCAGCTCGCTCGCTATCGCCTGGAGCTCCGCGCAGCTGATCGGACGGACCGGAGTGTCCCCTTCCGAAGGCGCGACGTCCGGCCACTCGACCGGAGGATGCTCCGGAAACAGCTCCTCAACGATCAGCATCGCCGGGTCTCGTTCTCGCGCCATTCAGCTGCCCTGAAACCGCAGAAGGACTTGCCGGAACCACTGTCCCGTCTCATCCGCGGCCAGGGCCTGTTGCTCCTCCGATGCCAGCTCGACGGACGTCTTGTCCAAGGCCATGCTCTGCCTTTCCCGGGCCAACCGGCAGCGCTCGGTCAGCTCCTCAATGGCCGGAGTCCACCAATACACGTTGGAGCTCTTCCTCTGCTGCTGAGAGTTTCCGATCCTCGCCATGGTAGCATCGCAGGCCTCCGCGAGCGCCATCCCCAGGCTTGCCGCATCGGTCACACGATCGGCAAAACGGGTCGCCTCGAGTGCTAGCTCGAACATACGGGGGCAAAACTGGTGAGTTCGCCAGTGAGTACCCGCCTCCCGTACTTCGACGCCTTCCAGCTGCTGAATGCCCCGTCCGGGCCGCTGACCAGCACGAGGCTGTTGCCCGACCGCAAACCTAATGTAACGATGGTCGCTGTAGGAGTAGCGGTCTAGCGTCCGCCAGGAGCTGATGACCTCCGCCACTCCATCCTGTCGGCAGAGCGATGGACTCGCGAAGGCGACGTCCACCCTGCTGGGCCGAGCCACATCGTTGCCCAGGAATGTCGGCAGCATATGAACACAATGCCCGCTACCTCGGCTGCCACAATGCCGGGATGCTGCACACTCCTCACCCGCTGGATAGGGAACCGTTGGCCACTAGTGACGATCGCGGCCTTCAGTTCCTCATCGGACGCCCAATTGCCGTTGTTGTAGACAACGGTGAAGTCGGCACATGCAGTTTAACGCATGATTTGTTTTTTTTTTTTCGTCACCTGACGTAATGACGGTGACAGCTCGGTGACGGGTGACAGAAGCCGTTACCGAAGGGACGATGCCATAAAGGGATCGAGATCGAGGCGCGAAAAGGGACGATAACGGCCATCGCGTGTGCGCCATCGATTTAGGAATTCACAACCGAAACGCGCAAGTGATAAGACGTGTAATTTTTTAACACCACCACCACTCGTAAAACTCGTACCACGGACCCGAATTATACCAGCAAAGCCGTACCACCTGCCCAAAAACAGTGCTCCGCGAAAGAAGTTTGAATTAGAAAATAAAATTGCTAGAAACCTGTAAAAATTGGTGTTAGGAAACGCGTCCACGGCGAAACGGAAATTGGAAAGAACGTTGCGTTGCAACAGCCGTTGTTGGCCGGCACTGAGTACAGCTCCGTGACCAGCATGACGTCGACGCCTTCTTCCCTCATACGCTGGAGCGCAAGATCCTGGGCGCTCCTGTTCTTGCCGATGTTAATCTGCAGCACTTCGATCATCGTGGGGCTGCTGCGTTACACGAGGCGGAGGCGATCAAGTGCGGGCCGCCACACTTCAAGCAACGAGCTTCGCCAGTACAGCTCGCTGCCTTGTGGCCTTCCGCGCCACACCGGATGCACGCCTTGCTGCGATCCTCCCCCGAGCACTGCCCGGCAAAGTGGCCCCGCTCCAGGCATCGGAAGCACCGCTTCTCCGCCAGCGACGCTTTCGGGACATCCCACACCCAGCAGGAGGTGTACCCGAGGAGTAGGAGCTTCCTGGCCAGATGCTCCGCATCCGACCGAGGCAAACGAATGCGAGCACGCTTCGTGCCATCTCGCCGCTCACACATATCGATGGTGGCCTCCGTATGCTCTTTGGCCAGCGCCGTCAGCACCGCCTTAGTTGTTGTTGTTCGTTGTTCGTAGTTGTTCCTCATTAGCCAGTGAGTCGATGTTAGTGACCAGCACCTGGGCCATCTCCGTACGAACGGACGCCGCTCCCTTGTCACCTATGGCAACGCGGATTCGTTGGCATAGTTCTGCATAGTTGGCATAGCGGATAGTGATTCTAGCGTCTTAAAAAACCACCCCTTTTTTGCTCTGGTGATGGTGATTGAGCAGGTGGTGATGGTCGAGGGGATATTTTTCTTGTTCGAGGAAGCCTTTCCTGATTATTGGGGTCGTTTTCGAATTTTTGGTGGTATTGAAGAAAAATAAAAAATTCGAGCTGTTTCGAGCTCGATGAAGTTGCTCGAATCTAGCAGATTCGAGTTTCTGCTTCACCCCCCCCCCCCTCCGGCTTCCCCGAATTTTTCCGTACACTTTTCGAATTCGAGCAGTTCTCGAGCAGTTCTCGATGAAAACTCGCAAAGTTATTAGCGATTTTACAATAAACTCCGTTGCTCGAAAACACGTGCTCCAGCGGTAGCACCACTCGCACTTTTGCTATCACTGTTTTCCGGCAATTCCTGGCCGATTTTTGTTCGGTTTTCGGCTATTGGCCGATCGAGGACTGTTGCCTTTATTTCAAAAACAGGTGGTTTTGAGGTTTGAGCTCAAACAGGTTTGAGTGCGAGCGTGGTGATGCGAGCACTAAAACTCGTCCTGTCTCCTCGGTGGTTGGATGGAAAAGAGAGCGATCACATGACGTAACTCACGCATGATCCTTTCGCCGGATGTGGATCCTGACGTTTTCATCCAACCTGCGTGTACAGGCGTAGGTACGAGCGTTTAGCGCTAACACACCCCCTCCCGTGAACTCGCTTATCAACTAATACAAATTTAAAGTATAACGCAGTTCACTTATACTAACTTGCCTTCGCCGCTCATAATTTGTTTAACTATTCTTTTTGATATTCCAAATTTCATTTTTGTAAGTTCATGTTCAGTATAACTCAATTGGTGGAATCGCATAAGATTTCGATTTCGATCGAAATCGAGAAACTCTAGAAAAAGGTTCATTTTGAGTGAACACAATTCATCTCGCCATCGCGAAAGCAACGATGAGTCGATCGAAATCGAAATCGAAATGCGAGTTTCGATCTGTCTACAAAATGTATGGAAAACATCGAGCAGTCGACAATTTTATCGACAATTGGTATCGCGAACGCTCTGTATCGATCGAAATCGTTTCGACAGGCTGAAGGGCTATCGAAAGCCAGTGAACGTTTGCGCTAAAAGCTTTCACTTGTGAATTTGAAGCATTTTAGCATTAAATAGAGCATTATTAATCAAATTTATCAATGTAGAAAGGTAGGTTATTAATAACCTTATATATATTTCTTAGAAATATTTTAAAAATATTTAAAAAAATAATTATAAAAAAATAAACATTTTCCATTCAAAAACAAAACGAAAATTAAGGCGGCCCGGTGGTCTATTGGTACTGGTGTCCGGTTCAAATTCCATCCGGACCAAACTCCTGTAGCAAGGACTGACTATCCCGCTACGTGGTAAAAATAAGTCGATATGGCCAGTTCGCTCTAACGAGGAAAAAAATAATTAAATAAAAAATTTATTAAATATTTTTTTATTTCATTTCAACCTATACCACCGAGCCGGTGTATTGGTACTGGCGCCGACCGCTGACACGACAAGGACCGGTTCGAATCCCATCCGGACCAAACCCCCGTAGCAAGGACTGACTATTCAGCTACGTGGTAAAAATAAGTCGATACGGCCAGGCCGTTCTAACGAAAAAAAACCTATACAGCATGGTGGGTTATTCAGGTTCAGAAAAGGAAGAAAGGCTAAAAGACGGCCAAATGACAGGAACTGTTTCTACGATCATTTTTTTTGTAACAATCAATAATGAATTATTGCTTTGTGATGACCAGAACTTCCTAGATTCTGAGGCATCGAGGGAGAATAATATTAAACCCTTTGACCGTTGTTTGCTAAATTTTAATAATCACTTCTATAACTGGTGCTCATTTATGTGGAGAACTTATTTCCATCTTGAAAAGTCCGTTACTAGATACTCAAAAACATCAAAAATAAATTAATCCAATAAATTTTATATAAATCATACGAAAAGGTTTAGTCAGTTCTAGCCAGTATGACAACCGCTCAATCAACTAACGCTCTCTAGTGCACGACCATACACAAGAACCGTTACAAGACACACAAGACAAGAGACCAGGCACAAGACTTTCTCGAGTAGTGATATTTAAGAATATTTGTTTTGTCCGAGACTTTCGGGGTTTAACGGTTTAACATAATTTTGGTTGACTATCATAGGACAGTTCAAGACAGGACGAGAACAATACGTTTTTTGTCGGGTAGGACTAAACAAGACGGACTGGTGACCAGGTCATGTCAGCAAAACTAAGAGTGTACCAAGAAAAATATGTCTAACAACACAAACTGACGAACATCTGGAAGAGCGTTATCTAGTACGAAACACACCAATCCAACAAAAATTGCCAGGTTTATATGAAAGGATGAGAACAATGCAGCCTTTGTGTGTAGGTACGCCCAGACAAAAAACCAAGGGGAACAAGACTAGGCCAAAAATGTGGGCGATGGAGAACAATTAGTCTGAGATACAATGACAAACAAGTTCGAGACCTAAGGGGGGGGGGGGGGGGGGGGAAGGATAGGAATAAGAATAGGGATACAGGGAATGTTTGAAAGAAATTTACGAAAAAATAGTGCACAAGCGAAACACATACACACATCCAGTGTACGGGAACGGTTTTATTTTAAAATCGCCAGCGCATGACTGTATCAAACATCAGTATCGTTCGAACTCAGACGAGGAAGGAACTCTGAAGATCTGCTGGAACTCGTAAACGGTTAAGAAGAACGTAACAGTTAAATTAAGTGAATACAGTTTTAGTTCAATCGTCAATCATGGAAAAAGTCGAAAACGCTACGTCTCGTATAACGAAGGAACAAATTGAACGGTTGGTGCAAATCATGGAGAAAAACCCTGATGCTGCCAAGGGAATTTGTACCAATCCCACGGCATTCTGGGGTGAAGTTAGTTTGGAACTCAACAGTCTGGGTCCTTCAAAGGATAGTCATTCTTGGAAGAAGGTACGCATTGCATGCAATCTGCATATGATATGTGTGTTTAATTGTATGTATCTTTTGTGTTTTCTTAGACATGGACTGACAAGAAATCGAACGTCAAGAAGAAGTTCTCTCTAATGCGAAGCGAGCAGAAAAAAACCGGAGGTGGTATTCCACTGGCTATAAGATTAAACAATATCGAGGAGCGTATCTTAAATGTCACAAATATAAAGGCCAATGTGGAAGGAGCAAAAGACACTATTTGTGTAGGAATACCTGAGTGCAGTAGCGACCAACAGGAAAAAACTATCGCTGATCCATGTGGAATATCCAGGCAAGCCGAGCCAGCATACGCAATAGATCGGTTGGACCAAGAAGCAACTGCTTCGAAAGCTACAACATCATCGATACGGCAACATCAGCGAAAACAAGAAAATTTTAATCCAAAACAACCCGATATCTACCAACAGACTCTGATAGAGCATAATGAATCTATTGCTAATTCGTTGACTGAAATTGTGTCCTTGATGAAAATATCCGTGGAAGCAACTAGCAATTTTCAAAAGGAACTTTTGGAATGCATGAAACAAAGAAATAAGGATTAATCTACGAAACAATAGTTCAACAGTTACTTGTATTGACTAACGTAGTATTTCAAGTGACAAAAGAAAAGGTTATTAAATTGAAAGTTTTTATCATTGGTAGATTGGCCTGGTTTTATATCATTGAATTGAATTTATATCGAATAAATGTTACTATCAATACATATTCGCAGATTAAACTTCTGGAATTCTGTTAAGAATACAAATGTTATGCAAAGCGCAACAAACATTTACCATTCGTACAACTTTAGTTGGAGAATAGCGCAATTGTCTTTCGCCGTTAAGACATCTGAATTTTGCTTTTAGCATGCCAATAGTTTTTTCAATAACTACACGTGCCTGAGCATGCTTGGTATTAAATTCTGCTTCTTGACTTCCAGGAAGAGCATTCGCGAAAGGTTTCACAAGCCATGGTTTGGTCGGATATGCAGAATCTCCTAGAATGCGAAATGAAAAATCTATAAGTTTAACTCAAACAATACATACTGGTTTAATTTATTTTTTGTTATACTAACCTAACAGCCTAAACACTCTTTCACCATTCCTCCATTTGTTTTCAAAATATTCTATTGCTGGACTGGAGTCGAATATGAATGCGTCGTGGTTCGACCCACTGAATCTGGCATTTACATATCGAATGATGTTTCGGTGGTCACATATCTATAATAAACATTGTAATTATTCAATGTTAATTCAACTAAATTTTAAAAAAATGCTTACCAATAATGCATTCATGCTGTAAAAACCTTTCCGGTTGTAATACATTACTGGATTTTCATGTGGAGCTGTTATTCGGATATGCGTTCCATCTATTGCCAATACAGCTCCAGGAATGCCCGATTTTTCGTAAAAAAATCTACGTGCATCAGCTTGTTCTTCTTCTGTCATTTCCAGTGTAATAACGTGCTTAAGTGTATTTTCTAGAGCACACAACGTTTCTTCGAAGATTTCACTAAATGTGGATTGTCCAATCGGCACTGTGAAATCATTTCCAACACCCCGCTGGTATGAACCTTGTGCCAAGAATTTTAAAGATGCTGCCAGCTTTTGCTTAGCAGTCAATCCTCGATTATGTTTGGGACTTATTATAGGTGTAATTTTTCGAAGAATATCTATAAATAACTGCTTAGAAATTCTGAAGTTGTTCCTAAAACTACAAAAACAAACTAGTACAATACGGCTAGATGATGGTTATGCAGCGTACTTACGCGGAATCATCTAAACTCATAGGGTCCAATTTCTTTCGCAAGTTTCGACGATAATTCTTCAATTCAACAGCTGGTTGACTATTTTCAGCTTCCGATAGCAAAATTGAAGCAATCATTCTTTAAATTCGATGTATTTATAGTGGAGATAATAGAAACTGCACCTTGAACAAGCTTTTCACAACGTAAACAAACATCAATTTGACAGGTAGCAAACTGCTCGACTAGTCGATCCCATGTATTTTCTCGATCGAAATCGAAAACCCGTATGCGATAGCGATTTCGAGTCGATTTCGATTTCGATCGACAATGTTGCTTCGATCGAAATCGAATCGAGTATTCTTATGCGATTCCACCAAATGTGACGCTTGTATATCGATCTTCGCCAATTTGGACACTGCTCTCCTAAATGTACCTTCTTTCGTATAGACATGGGCCTGACGTATTCTACCATCGTATCTTTGGCAAACATCCACCACCTTGCCGCGCAACCACTTGTTCTTCCTTTTATCATCTAAAATGAAAACTAAATCGCCAATTTGGCCGGTTCTGTATCTTCGAACCATTTTGTACGACGCGTTATCACGGGAAGATATTCTATTATCCACCGTCGCCAAAACATACTGATTTTCTTCCGAGTAAGTTCGTAGTTTTCCATCATTTTTGACGCAGATGTGATGCAGTCTATCGGTGGTTGCTTTGATCCCGAAGAAGATCCAAGTAAAAAATGGTTAGGTGTTAAAGCCTCTGCCTCTTCTGAGTCTATTGGAAGATAAGTCAATGGTCTCGAGTTAACTAGAAATTCTGCCTCAACCATTAGAGTGTTAAGACCTTCATCATGAAGTTTTCTTAGGTCATCTAAAGCTACACTCTCCATGGCTTCTTTGACTGATCTGACCATTCTTTCCCAGGCTCCACCCATGTGTGGTGTTCCTGGTGGAATACAATGCCATTGCGTGTTAGTGTTAGTGAAAGTTTGACACAATTCACCGTTTATTGTCTTTAGTTCTTCTTGCAAGATGGCCTTGGCGCCCTGGAAGTTAGTGCCATTGTCGCTATAAATTTCCGAGGGTGCACCTCTTCTGCCAATGAACCTCCTAACGCTTGCAATACAAGATTCGGTTGTCAAGTTATGCACACCCTCTAGATGGATGGCTCTTATCGTGAAGCACGTAAATAAAGCTACGCATCGTTTTACGTTGCTTCTTCCGATTTTTACTAAGATTGGTCAGAAGTAATCAAGACCGACGTAAGTGAATGGTTTACATAAAGCCGCTAGACGAGCAGGTGGCAAGGGTGCCATCCTAGGCTTGTGTGGAGTTGCCTCACGAATCTTACAAAACTGGCAATTTCCTCATCCAAAACTTCTGTCTTCATCCTAGAGATATGAAACTTTTGACGAAGTTCATTAACTATAGTTTCCTGATGAGCATGTTTCATAATATGATGATAATGAAGAATAAGTAGTTCAACTACTTTATGATTCCGAGGTAGCATGATAGGATGTTTTACATCGAATACAACATCATCCATCATCTCGATCCTACCTTCACAACGTAGAATTCCCTTTTTATCCATAAAGGGTGATAACTGCCACAATGAACTATTCTTCGGAATAAGTCTTTTATTGTTTGTACTGCAATTAAGAATCGATACTTCTATTGGATAGATTTACTTCTGAACAATTTTCCAAATAGTTTCCTCCGCTAACACCAGCTCCTCTTTAGTTAAATGTGAGTGTTCACTATCAATTTTGTGCAATCTAGCACGATTTATGAACCGATGAATCCAACCAAAAGTTCGATGAAGTCTTTTAAAATTACTAAATCTTTCAAATTCGATTATTCTTAAAGGTGTGTTCGGCACATTTAAATAGTGTTGACTTTTCAGCTCTTCTACAGATACTAAGGCATCCGACTTTAGTCGTGGCCAATCATTTTCAGGGCTGTATAAGAAATCAGGTCCCTGAAACCATCTGGATTCGAAGTCCAAATTGGGTTCTTTGTCCTATTTTGTGCCGTCATCGGCAACATTTTCCTTCGAGGGCACATAGCGCCATTCAGTTGGATTGGTCGTACTAAGTATTTCACCCACACGACAGGCTACAATGGCGTAATATTTTCTATGATCCGCAAAAATCCATGAAAGAACCGAATTGGAGTCACTCCAGAAATATCGCTTAGTTATAGGTATGGTGTGATGGGTTTGTACGAACTCGGCCAGCCGTGTTCCAAGTACAGCTCCCATCAGTTCCAATCTTGGTATTGATAAAGTTTTCAAGGGTGTTACCTTCGTTTTCGCGAAAACTAATGTACACTGCACCTTTCTCTGCTCCTCTACGCGAAAGTATACTGTACTGCAGTATGCTTCTTCACTAGCATCAACAAACACATGTAATTGTAAAGAGTTATACAATTTGCTAGATGCATCCGTAAAATAACACCTTGGTATTCTCAGTGTACATAATCTATCAAATGATTTTGTCCACTTTTCCCATGTGGAGTAATGTTCATCATCTATTTCATCATCCCATTCAAGTTTCTTGCGCCAAATATTTTGCATTAAAATCTTTCTGTTGCCACGGCGGCAACCGACTCTTGTCACCCGATTTATATTAAAGTGAGACAATCGCGTATGTTTACACTTTCCCTGTCGCACCCTGTGGCTAATTATTGTTGACAGTTTTTTTATACACGCTCGCGTCTCAACTGATACCGTGAATATTTTCACTGGGACAGCGTTACCGTTATTTTGTAACTGTATTAGTGCTAGGGCCGTTTCGGAGTTGTAATTTTTCCACCATTGTAAACCAAACCGCGAAATAGAACGACACGCACGCCGAACGGCCACCCCGGAAAACTCGCTTAAACTCACTTCACTGGTTGAAAGAAACTTTATAAAACACAACGTAGGGATCGATCGCGAACAGCGTATTTTAACAATCCAAGTTTATTTAAGCGGTTCCTTGGGTAGAGTGCTGGTTGCCGGTCGAGTCCTTTCCATCAAGGCCACTCGGTCATTCCCCCTTGGAATCGGGAATCCTCCCCAATTGACAACTGGTCTAAAATAAACGCTATAATTGAAGAAAAAATGCTCGACTCTGCTCGAGCCATACTCGATTCATCTTTGTTTACATTTTCTATCGGCGCTACTGTCACAATTTCATCTTTCAACTGACCCAAAAGGTCGCGCGACCCAAAACTTGGAACTAATCGTGACCGTTTTTAGACGTCGCGTTTCGGTCTTGATTATGTTCCAAAGGAAGCAGGTTTGACCTCAACTCGGTCGCGTTTCGAGGTGTGTGGCTTGGCTAAAGCGCTTCCCAACAAACAATTCGAACTGGTTCGAGGCTCGAACAGGTCCGGTTCGAGCGTCGTTCGAGCCATTGTTCGAGCTCGCAAGGAAGACGCGTTCGAGCATTTTCGATGAAAATCGAGCGGGACGTTTTACGAAAGCGCCATCTATTGTGCATTGCAGTAAACAATATTTAGGATAAGATTTATAGATGCAAAATATTTGTAAAAATAATATTTATTTTATTATATGATGCTACCTACAACATAAAAGTATCTTTAGCATTTGGTCTGCTATTATTAAATTATTCGCTGCTCCATATATGGTGGTATTAATCTCCGATGTAGATATATGTGGTATTGTATCTTTTGAATCCGCTATCCGGTCACTCTTCTTTGAACCATAATGCACTTGAACCATAATGGCGCACAGCTGAAGAAAACAACAAAACCATCATTGCGCGTTGTCTGGAAAAATATGTCCTTAATTAATGGGCAAGTTGTAACGAATGTTGATATCACCCACCGTATCTTGTTTCTGGCCGCGTAGCAATGTCCTTCCAATACATTCGTCATATAATTGTTACGATGAAGATGAATCTAATATTACGGATCTTGTACAGCGAACCAGTCGCACGGCTTCTTTTGGTTTCCATGTTGCACCTATTAGCGGAAGATCGAAACAGAACACTGTTCTCAAAGAAACAACATTGGCACAAGTATTGTACGACATGCACACGTTATTTACTTACCAGAGTATTCAGAAACACCACAGATTGAATATATTAACACCAATGAAAGATTGTTGCACAGATTTAACTAAAAGGGCAACTTTAAGCAGAGGAGATGCTCTTTAATCACAGGACAGGCTTTGTTTACATTTCTATTTCATTCAATCTGTCAAAGCGGTAATCACCGCAGACAAAATGCAAACAAGCCATGGAAAAAGATGAAGAAGAACAATAGATCGCACCACTTCGATCTTTTCGTGCGGGAGGAAATCAAAGACGCAAACCTTTGACGCACATTTAGCCAAGATTCGGAACCAATCTTGCTGATTTAGCTGCGCGCAGAACCAAACGACGCTTGATTCGACCAAAAAGGCTCGGACAACGCTTAAAAATTTCGTCAAATTGTTTGTTGAGTTTTTTTAGCTTTTGCAAAATTTAACGAACGGAAATTTAGCGAAAGGCAAAAAAATAAATTAAGGTGGTGGAGGTGATACACGTGTCTATCAGTACTATTTGTCCTTTTTACTCTACTCTTCGCCCTAGCATTTATTCTTTGGCTTGGAATGTGCTGTTCTGTCGTCCTGCTACTGCTACCACATATCAGCTGTGTGTGTGGGGAAGTGAAGGGAAGACATTATTGTGATATTTGCCAACCTGCTCAGGTCTGTATTTCTGTAAGGAAACCATCGAAGAGAAAGCGGAATTGAACGGATTCTTACCATGAGTGTTTACGGTGCTCGTCTGAAGATGATGCTACGGCGATAGCGTGTCAGAGAGTTGCTAACTAGTGCGTTTTATTCTACGCGCAGCGCGTGAAACTTTAATCTTAATCTGCTGCGTTGAAGTCATGGTTTTGGTTCGAGGATGCATCAAAACGTTGCGTAATGTGTGTGCGCAATAATATGTTGCGATTTTGTAGTTAGTCTAATGATATTCTTTTGGCGTGTTTTTTTAGTGCCTTCCTTGGGTTTCGAGTTGTTTGTTTTATGTGAATTGTTTTATGAAATTGTCGATATGGCAATCAAAACGGCAAAGATGGAACGTTTCTAGAACAACCATATTCAAAGAGACGCTGCTCGCAAAGACAGGCGAATGAGGAATTTGCAGCAGCAACCCGGCCAAATGGAGGGCTTCTCCCTCGTTCGGATTTTGAATTAGCACGGCTGGAAACGGAGGAACAGCTAGAGAATTTTGATCAAGGCCTAAAAGTAAATTCGGAGTACAAGCCATAAGTAGAGAAGGTTTTGCGCCGGTAAATTCTTCGCGCAGACTTAATAATCCTTGGAAGGTATAATACGAAGCGCGAGGCTACATAACGACATCTATGGCACGATATTCTACCGATCTGCATTAGGCGGTCGATTTGTTGTTCAGCAAACCATTTTTCAGAAAACAACCCATAACTGAACTCTCTCATTTATTTAACAAACCCCAGCTATGGGAACTTGAACAAAAAACAATTGCATTTTGTAGTTGTTGTGGTTTAAGATATTTCAGACAATCTCAAAGAAAGTTTTATTATGTTCTAGATATTACAATGTAGCAACAGATGAATGGTGCGTTCACAAAATTATTGCTGTGGTCTCCAGCTAATGTAAATGTGTACATATTTGTGCGCAAAGTAACATGTTATGTTTGGCCAGGAAATACGTAAGACGTTAATATTATTTCCGCCACTGCAGTTGACCGCCAACTACCAGACTGAGGACGTCCCTTCAGTCGCCTTGAAAAGTGTGTAGCAGTGACACAAAAGTCAACTGGTCAAACACAGAAGATCAGCACCGTTCGACAGGTCACGGGTTTATCCTTTGCTCGATATACAATGATTGTGTAGTGTTAAGAGGAAATAATTTGTTCAGACGTATACGGAAAATAATTTGTCCGCTCAGAAGGCTTCACAAAAGGAATCTTATAGTCTAATCTTAAATCTAATAACGCGTCAGAGGAGGAAACAAACATAGAGGATTATAAGGAGTCATTAATTAGTCGGGCCCGAAAAGCAGATATCGAGATGCTATAATCGAAATGATAAAAAAGCAGTTGAATGATTTCATATCTCGCAGAAAAGGATAATTTTGGCCGTATAGGGTAAGGCCCGCCGGAATGAATATAGATAGTAAGGATGGGGCACAAATATTGTTGAGGAGAATCTTAGCGATGAAAATAGCTTGCGTATGTGAGAGGAGTGATTTTAGATCTTCAATTCCCAGCATTCTGAAACGAATGGAGTAGGGAGGCATCGGATACGTACGGATATGTACGGGGCATATTGTTCGTGTCATATACCATCCGTGCCATCCGAGACAGACTGCAGCTAGTCGAGTCTCGACTGCAGCATGCCGTCCGTGGTTAGAAACCATGCGTTCCCCCGTTCGTCTGCAAAGTGAACCGTAGACGGATGATCACTTTGGAAATAATTTTTTTCTGCTGGGAGGGATAGGTTATGGTTTGCTCCGGTGACTTTGGCATGCAGAAGTATTAAACGCATGAATAAGTTCAACGTGCACATGCATGAAATTGTGATGCGTTTCGTTGTTAGATAGCGCTCAGTAACGGATGCCTTCGTCGATCGACATGGACCGAAATCCATCAATCCAGGCAATTCCACAACCGCTTCGATAGGAACTGAAAAAGCGAAGCCCTTATTTTACACGACACATTATCACCCAACAGTAGAACTTGCCATTCCGGCTAGGGCTTACGGGTCAGCTTCTTCGGTCGCGTCCACCTTTATGAATTTAGCCACCTGTTTGTAAAAAACACCGGTACGGCGTTCGCGGTTCAAATCACTCATGTTGATAAAACAAAACGTTTGAACACTTGCGATGTAATCACTGGAGTTGGTTGCTTGTGTGGTGTCTTGTTTTTTCGGATGATGCAAAATACAGATCCTTCAATTTAAAGCAACCGATCCTTTTGTGATATACATGGCGGTACCGTTCGTTACCATAATGACCACGTTATAATAAGGGCACCGTATAGTGTTACAAGCATAAATGTTTGGCATAGTAAAAATTATACATTAAACCTTCTTCTACATATCGTGCCATATAACTTATGACAGGATTTTCATCACAACATTAGCGCGCTTGCAAAACCATCCAGTTCCTCATATCAAAAACCGGTGCAAAAATGTACTCCTGCACACGGCAAATTTGACGAAGAAAATGCACATGTGTGTGCGCAATATCCAATAATGAGCACGAGCGAGAGCGCATGACGCCGAAGAAGCGAACAGCATTAGAATATCGTTCAGTCATCGAGCGAGCTTTCGATTCGGCGAGAGAGCAAGCAGGAGAGCAACAGCGGTTAGAAAGAGCACTCTTTAATTTTGGCCGTTGAAAGTCTAATTGTTCTCTTTGGGTGATTTCGGTCGTGTGTTTGAAATTTTACCAGCAAAGAAAAGCGATTAAATTTATCGAAATGTCTTCGCTGCCGTTGAAGAGAAGCCGCAAATTGACGAATCGGGCCAACAAGAAGCTGAAGGAGTTATTTTCTGAGCACCATTGCGAAGAAAGCCTGGATGCGGAAGTGCCGGGAACGAGCCGGTTGGTGCCTCAACATAGCGGTAAGGTTTTGCTTAATTATTTAGCTAAATTGGACACTTAGGATTGTTTGGTGTAATACAGTGTGTGAAATTCAGTGCAGTGACGAAATAGTGATAGAATTCACCTTCTTTGTATTCGTATGTGTTGTGAAATTACACCCGGAGATCCCCAGGTAACGGCCGCCTGGCCGGCTTGAGCATCCTAGCGGTGTTTGCCGGCAGAACATTTTGTGTGAAAGTACGGTTCGATACAATTCGTGGGTTCGGAAGATTATTTGCGCACGATGAAATCTATGAATTGCCCACTCTCACCGAAATAAAAAAGTGACTGAACGATGGGCGTTAATGTGAAAACATCGGGTCATGTTTGTACTGTTGCGTGTGCTTGTTATTGCTAAGGTTTAGCAGAACAGAAACCTTGTCACGATTAGCCGTTAAGTTTTGTTAATATCATTATATTGCACTAAAGGGTATTAAGGGTAACTAATAAACTCAATCCGTTTTACAGATTCAACGTCGCAGGGAGCCAATCAACCCCAGGAGATAGAAGATTCGTCGCAGCCTGCAAACCCGGCCGTCACAAGCGAAATTAGTTTTAATCTTTCTGGTGGTGGTGTTCATGGGGATGCAGTTTTAGATGACTTAGATGATAGTTATAGCGTAGATCAAGAAGGTGGTGGGAATATTAGTTTAGATAGTAGTTTAGAAATTGTCGAAGAGGAAATTGTCGATTACGCGAGTAACCTTTCCTCTGATAGCGACAATGAAGATGTTGTTGGCGAATGTACGACTGCTCATAATTGTAGAAACCACCGCAATATTAGCGATTGCTTAAAAGATTGGGCAGTTGTACATAACCAACCACGTTCATCAATTAATGAAATTTTGGCTATTTTCAGACAATGGACCGACCTTCCGCTTCCCAAGGATTCACGTACGCTGTTAAAAACATCAACCACCATCAGCCAGGAGATACGAACCGTTGAAGGGGGAGAGTTTTGGTACAAAGGAATTGAGAATAAGCTCAACAGCTACTTTCAGTAAGTAAATATTTGTAATATGTTCAGCAATAATGTATTCCTAATCATGTGTCCATTATATTATATTTTAGGTCAACTGTTCCTCCAACGGACCAACTAACCATCATTTTGTCCACTGACGGGCTTCCCCTTCATAAAGGTGCACCAACACAGCTGTGGCCCATCCTAATGAAAGTGGTAGAGCTCCCCCAAGCCCCAATCATGATGATTTCGATGTTTTGCGGACCGGAAAAACCAACCAGCCTGCAAGTCTTTTTGAGGCCGTTGGTATAAGAGCTGAATGCGATTCAACAGAGAGGATTGCAGCACGGCGATAAAGTTGTGCAATTGAAGCTTCGCGCTTTGCCGATTCTCCAGCACGAGCGTTCATTAAAGGTCTGTATGATACAAACAACATTTACAACATTTACAGTTCATTAACAAGCTAACTCATTGGGATTTGCAGCAACAACCAACTATAATGGATATCACGGCTGTATGAGGTGTACGTGTGTCGGCGAATATCATGCTCACCGAATGATTTTCGACACGGTTGGTGCTCCCCTACGGACGGATGCAGGATTTCGAGCGAGAGAATGTCCGGGTCATCATCAACTATGGCGCTCGCCCTTAGAAGACTTGCTGGGTTTCGACATGATCGAGAACGTGCCAACGAGCGATCGTCTGCATACATGCGATCTGGGAGTGACCCGTCGCCACCTATTATACTTAGTGGAAAATAAGTATTCCAATTTCGCTCCTTTGTCCTCTGCAGCAAAAATGTGGATATCGAAATTCCTTACCAACGTACAACTGCCCTCTGAGATTAATCGTAAACTTAGAGGGTTAAATTTGATACGTTTTTGGAAGGGTTCGGAATTTCGATCATATCTTCATTACGCCAGTGTAGTGCTGATGGAAGAGTTTTTAAGCGTGGAGGCATATAGTCACTTTTTGCTTTATTTTTGTGCAGTGACTATATTTTCTTCCACGTATCATCAAAGACATTGGGATCGTGCAGCTGATTTTTTGAACAGCTTTGTTCAGCAGTATGGGGAGATTTATGGCCGTGAGAACCTCACCAGCAACGTCCATAATCTCCAGCACATTGCTAAGGACGTTTTTAAATACGGACCGCTAGACGGTTTTTCTACGTATTGTTTTGAAAACCACCTGCAGGTGATTAAACGGTCGATTCGATCGGGCTTTCGGTGTGGGGTGTAAGCTGCCGCACGTTCAGAAGAACGGTCTGCATTGGGGATGGCAAGTGATAGTACGAATCGTCACTATCCACGTTTGACCACAAATGGGAAAGGCATTTTTTTGGCATCCGATTTTTCTCTACGTCCATTGCCTAGAGACGAATGGTTTTTGACAAAGGGTAACGGGGTTGTCAAATTTTTGAATGTCGTTCAAACAAATGACAATTTTACGATAGTGGGTAAACAATATGATTACAATTTGGATTTATTTTCATTTCTTTTCAGCGAGGATGATCCGGAGTCAATGTTTTCTTCTTCGGATATCCTTATATATAAAATACCAGATGATGTTACGACACAAAACGTAGAAGTGGATATAGCAGACATCAGATGCAAACTTGTTGCCGTTCATCCATCTGTTCAACCCAAATCAACAGTTTTTTTCCCTCTTTTGCATACACTTCGGTCCGAGTAAGTGAGTTCAATAATGTTAGTGATAATTTTTACTGATGCATAAATTGTACACTTTTTAGCTAACTCCAGCAAGACCGGAATACGAGACGATCGTGCTTGACCGTGAGTAGTTCATAGATTATATCCAGAAAGGATCGTATACCAGATAAGTTAGTAAATTCAAATCATAATTGTATTTTGAGTAGTCAAAGCAATTGTGATTTATAAACTAGGAATGCAAGTTGAGGAATAGTCATAATGCACATAATGAATCATTAACAATTTTTTATTTATTTATTAACATTTTTTTCACGTTTGTGATAACACTTACTAGAGCTTTTAATCACTCCTTTAAAATTATTTGCGCTGCTTTGCGCATTGTTAAGTTTTGTTACGAAGAATTTTTTACATCTTCCTCACCTACTACAAACCCGACATCCTCAGCTATGGCCTTAAATAGTCGCAAAACATTCCCTTTTTCATCTAATCTTATTTTCGGACCAGATTTTCCCCCGCCTCGCCAGCTGCACTGCACAACAAATTTTTTATCAAATAGTATTTGAAACGCGCTATGCATTCGGCTCTTCACATCTGTTTCCGATTCCAACCTATCGACAAGAGTTTGAGGAATTTTTAGAAAATAAGTTTTTTCATGGAGCTGATCTTCAAAACATGTTAATTCTTCTTCAGATGTAATGAAAGGCAGAAATTATGGCGAGTGCTGTTCTTCTTCCATTACAGCTGTTCCATTAGGTCGATGGCTTCTATAATCCGTCAAATTCTTCACCTCGGCCCAAAGAAGCATCAACGATTTATTCATCACAGCTAGTTGGTCTGCCGTGTCTTTTCCTTGCTGAGAACGCACTGGAACTGGGTCCGGTGTTGCAGCAACGACAGTTGATGATGCTGTACTGCAGGATGCGACTTTATATGATGTTGTAAGTATTGGCCGATAAAGTTTTCCTGGTTTTAAACGTAATTGATTCCCTGTTATTCCTACATTCTCAGGAAGGCAAGCTGTCGGTGGTGCTGAAGCGATGCTGGATGGTGTTATACTACTGTGTCCGAAAAATAAAGTGACTTTCCGTTTTTTTTCTAAATGGTTTTTTTATTAAGCCAAATTAAGGTCATTTCATTCGAAGTAATCCCCTTCCGATGCAATGCACCTCTTCCACCTCTGCTGCCACTCCTCGAAGCTAGTGGAAAACGCGGATGCAGGGATGGTCTTTAGTTCCGCCGTCGCTGCGGCTTCTATCTCGTCGATAGTGTCAAAACGGTGTCCCCGAAGCGGCCGTTTTAGCTTGTTGGAAAGCCAGAAGTCGGCTGGTGCCAAATCTGGTGAATACGGCGGTTTCGGAACAATATAAGTGCCAATTGTTGTGAAAAACTCCCTCAAAATGATGGCCCAATGGGAGGGCGCATTATCATGGTGCAAAAACCAACTGTTGTTTTTCCACAAATCCGGCCACTTTCCGCCGGCCGGAAATCCCAACACTTTCCGAAAGGTCTCGTATCGTCAACCGACGATTGTTGACCACCAAATCCTTGATTTGGACGACGTCGGTCGAGGTGGATGGTCTTACCGGACGGTTCTCGTCTTCGACCTTCTCACGGCCATTCTTGAAATCACTGTACCATTTGTACATATTTTTCTTCGACATAGAATCTTCCCAAAAGGCTTTTTGTAACATCCGCAATGTTTCCGCAGCGTTTATTTCATTGCGCAAACAAAATTTGATACAGGTGCGCTGTTCCACAAACTTAACAACTTGGTCATTATGGACAAAAACACATGGCGCAGCTCCGAAAACAAATTGTCACTACTAGCCGGGTTGATGTTGTGACTTGAAACTTGGCAGATCTGTCAAAAACATACATATTGACAAACGAAAAATAAAAACAAGGGGCTTCTTTAGGTGCACGAAATTTGACATCTAGTGTCACCTTACTTTTCGGACACAGTAGTACTATATACAGGTAACCTTGAAGATGTTCGATGCTGGTTGTTACTGCATGGATTTTTAACTAAAGGTGTTGGGCGTTATATTTTTTCTGTTTTTGTGACTATGGGATATGCTTTTATCTGTTTTAGCTGTCGATGGTGATGTTGTTTGCTGGGAAGCTTTAACGGTAGATACTGGCGGGCAGGATTTAATTGTTAACTGTGGCAACCTAGCCGCCAACGCAAGAAGCGAGCAATCCGGTGCCTTAGATACCGATTCCCGAGACATTTTTTCCTGCAAGCGATTCAGAGTAGGTTAAAAATCACTTTCATATTGTACAAAATATCAATATTTTACATACCTTTACGTTTTAATTTCAGCTTCTGCACGCGATACTGGGTTTGGTTGGGAAGGAGGAAAACAAGGTACGAACACAACGGTGGACAATGCCAACCTGGACTGACGATGGCCTATGGACTATGCCGAACTACTCTGGACCAAGGGAAGAGGATAAGGAGGAAGATCCAAACCCTGGCAGTGTTATGCTGTATGAAGAAGATATCTTTGATGATGTTTGATGCTGGTTCGGGATTGGATGGATTTTTAACTACAGGTGTTGGTCGATAACCTTTTTTCTTTTTTATTTCAGAATTATAAGCTGCCGGTGGTGATGCTATTTGCTGCAAAAATCTATTCACAGTTAATCGGACTGGAATGATGATGGATTGCGCTGTTCTGGAAGTTGCTGGCTTGGAGATTTTAGCTGAAGTTTCCATCAAAGCTTTAAAGATAAATGTTAGTTAATACGGTATCTTAGTTATCATAAACAATAGATTAACTTTACCATTATTTTTTATAGGATTGAAGGATGACGGTTCTGCAGTAGCTTTGATACTGACGATACTGGCGGACAGGATTTATTCGTTAACTGTGCCAACCTAGCCGCCAACGCAAGAAGCGAACAATCCGGTGCCTGAGATAGCGATTCCCGGGACATTTTTCCTACCAGCGAAAGAGAGTAGGTTAAAAATCACTTTCATGTTGTTAATTCACCATAATTTTACATAACTTTATGTTTTCCTTTCAGCAAAATGCTCGAACAAAATGGATACGATGATATCCCAACGAATAACAACTGGTTTTAGTAATAACATGTAAAATATCACAAAGCGGTTTTTTTTGTTTATTTTACGATTTGTATTTGCGCTGTCAATGCGCCTTTGGCTTTTGACAGCTTGGATGACAATGGTAGCGCTAGAAGAACTGCATGAAAGCAAGCGTCGAACTGGTATAAACGTGCCTTAAACGTCTGCGGTTTAAGGCACGTTTAAGGCGCCACTTTAAGGCACCGAACGCTCGAAAAACGCCTCAATTCTGCTATAAAATGTCAGTTGGGTCGTTATCCCCAACAAACAATTCGAACTGGTTCGAGGCTCGAACAGGTCCGGTTCGAGCGTCGTTCGAGCCATTGTTCGAGCTCGCAAGGAAGACGCGTTCGAGCCTTTTCGATGAAAATCGAGCGGGACGTTTTACGAAAGCGCCATCTATTGTGCATTGCAGTAAACAATAGGACAAGGTTAATAGATGCACAATATTTGTAAAAATAATATTAATTTTATTATTTGATGCTACCTACAATCTAGTAGTATCTTAAGCATTTGATCTGCTCTTATTAAATTGTTCGCTGCTCCCTATATTGTGGTATTAATCTCCGCTGTAGATATATTGTGGTATTGTATCGTTTGAATCCGCTTTCCGATCACCCTTCTTTGAACCATAATGGCGCACAGCTGAAGAAAACAACAAAACCATCGTTGCGCGTTGTCTGGAAAAATATGTCCTTAATTAATGGGCAAGTTGTAACGAATGTTGATATCACTCACCGTATCCTGTGTTTGGCCGCGTCGCAATATCCTTCCAACACATTCGTCATATAGTTGTTAAGATGAAGATGAAGTTATAAGATGAAGAGCAGGTCGAATATTGAGGATCTTGTACACCAAACCAGTCGCACGGCTTCTTTCGGATTCCATTTTGCACCTAGCATGGGAAGATCCAAACAGAGCGCTGTTTTCAAAACAACAATGTTGGCACGAATATTGTACGACATGCACACGTTATTTACTTACCAGAGTATTCAGAAACACCACAGATTGAAAATATTAACACCAATGAAAGATTGTTGCACAGATTTAACTAAAAGGGCAACTTTAAGCAGAGTAGATGTTGTTTGATCACAGGTCAGGCTTTGTTTACATTTCTATTTCATTCAATCTGTCAAAGCGGTAATCACCGCAGACAAAATGCAAACAAGCCATGGAAAAAGATGAAGAAGAGCAATAGATCGCACCAATTCGATTTTTTCGTGCGGAAGGAAATCAAAGACCCAAACCTTTGACGCAAACTTAGCCAAGATTCGGAACCAATCTTGCTGATTTAGCCGCGCGCAGAACCAAACGACGCTTGATTCGACCAAAAAGGCTCGGACAACGCTTAAAAAATCGTCGAATTGTTTGTTGGGTCGTACCGATCGCGATCTTTTCAAGCGCCATCTGTCGTCGAATCTTCAGTTTGGTCGACTTGGGCAGCTGTCAGTTGAATTGACCGTTGATTTATCAACACTTTCCTTGTATTGTATAATGGCTTATCATGCCCATTGGATCAAAGATGCTCATAAGACATTTCAGCACTTGTCTTTTTGTTGGCCTTATCTTGGGGTTAATGATTGTCTTTGTATCTTCCCTAATTGCTGTCGAAAAAGCAAGAGTGTCATTGTGGGGTAGCCATAACATGCCCAACACCCTTTCACTCCACTGATCTCCTTGTACGCCTATCGTTTTCCCATCAATTTGGTTAGATTCTTCTAAATGAGATAATATTTCAGTATCATTAGATACCCAATTTCTCATATCAAAACCTCCTTGCGCATGCATGTGCCTAACTTGTAGAGCAACCACTTTTGCTTCGTCAACAATCTCAAAACTGCCAACAAAATCATCAACGAAATGTTCCTTAACTATTGCTTCGTACGCCCTAGGAAATTCCTTTTCGAATTCCTGAGCATTTAGATCCTTCACATACCTGGCTGACGCTAGAGAGCAGGTCGAACCAAAGGTTGCTACATCCATTATGTAAATGTCAGGATCTTTATCCGGATCTGAAGAATCGTTGAGCATTTTTATCCTCCGATCTGATTCGAATTTGGTGAAACATTTCTTGGATATCACCACTAACCACATACAAATACTGCCTGAACCTAAAATATATAGAAGGTAAGATATTAACGATCAGTTCTTCAGGCCCTTTCATGACCATACTATTCAATGATATTTCACCTACCGTCGCAGCCGCATCCCATACAATCCGAACTTTGCTCGGCTTTTTAGGATTGGTCACGACACCCATCGGGAGGTACCATACCTTTCGCTGATCTACTGAGTTCAGTTCCTCCTCTCTGGCTATGTGCGCATACTGTTTCTGTATATATTCCTTCAGTTGGTTATTTATGTTTTCTCTAATGTTAGGATTTTTCAAAAGTTTCCTTTCCAACTATTTATGTCGCTTGTACGCCATACCATAGCTGTCGGGAAATATAACTTCATCATATTTCCATAACAATCCTGTTTCGTATCTGTCTCCTACTTTCCTAGTTGTTTCGTGGAGAATTTTGTGACTTCTTTCCTCTTCTTTCGTTACGGGCAATGGCACTGGTTTTGTTCCCAACTCTTCACCCGCGAAATACATTCTTAATTGTGTATTGATATTTGTATCAAATGTTCCATGTGCATGAAAACTAGGATGATCTTCAGTCGCATAAGCTTTACCACCATAGACACACCATCCTAATCGCGTTTTTGTTGCTATAGGTTGCAAATCCTCGCCTTCTCTTATTTTCAATGGCGCGGCTATTTTGAGATGATCTATTCCTATCAGCAATTTTGGCACTTGCTCGTAATAAGGTTCAATAGGTATTCCTTCAAAATGTTTAAACTGTGTCAAAAATTGTTTGCTTAAAGTTTGTTCGAACAAGCTAAGATTTTCTACTGTTCTCACATTATTCAAGGGATAACGATTAGATTTGTTTTTACCAGCAATTTCCATTGAAATTATTTCTGAATTTTCCTCAACACGTGTAACGTCGCCGGTCCATTTTAAGTAAAGGGGTTCTTTAGTACCTGTCATTTCTAGGGCGGTTGCGATAGATTGATCTATAAGTGTCAAAGACGAACCTTCGTCTATAAATGCATAGGTGTCTACACGCTTATCTTTGTTGTACAGAGAAACAGGAATCATTCGAAACAGTAGTTGTAAAGGATCCGCATGATAGGCACTATGAATTGTTGTACCAACAGCGTTAGTAGTTGTCGGAGCGTGTAGTAGTGGATGATGATCCCTAGAGCAATTTTCTATCCTACATTTTACTGAAAATTTGCACGGTCTTCTTCCATGTGGTTTCAAACTATTTTGGCATAGACCTATTTGCCTTACCACATCCCATTTTCTAGGTACCTCTAACGATTCAAATTCCCTGCATTTTTTTAATTCGTGCCCGGTTTTCTGACAAATTGCACAGTTTAATATTTTTATCTTATCTCCCGCATCGTGTAGTTGCACGCGACCACCCAGCAAACAATTCGAACTGGTTCGAGGCTCGAACAGGTCCGGTTCGAGCGTCGTTCGAGCCATTATTCGAGCTCGCACGGAAGACGCGTTCGAGCATTTTCGAAGAAAATCGTGCGGGACGTTTTACGAAAGCGCCATCTATTGAGCATTGCAGTAAACAATGTTTAGGACAAGATATATAGATACAAAATATTTGTAAAATATATATTTTATTTATCAAGCAATAGGGTCTATTGCTATATTGCAAAGGTTGCAACTCTGGCGTGAAGCGCACCTGTACTGTCTTGCAATGAGGTCGCGATGGGTTTTTTTGACGCTGCGTATTGATCGGGTATGGATTGGGTTTGCGTAAGCTCTTTGCGCGGTCGATGCTTCTATGGTGTATGTTTTTTATGTTTTGCCTATTGGGTTTGTACCTGCAACTTGTGTGCATTGAATGAGTACCTGTAACTTGTGAGCGATTAATGTTTGTTCTAGTTGCGCTTGAGGTTTATGCTATTGCGTTAATTGTTTATTGCAGTTCTTGTTCTAATATCTTGATAGAGGAGCATGGGGTGAATTTCAACATAAGACATGGGGTGAATGTTTTTAAGACTGTATAGCAGATATGCTACACCTCCCCCCTTTTAGTAGAATAACGTAATGAATGATAATGATTGAAGTTATTCTCCTGTGTATTTAATTAACCTGTTTTTATGTACTGTTGTTTCCTTTTGTGTGGTACATTTTCTAATCGTGCAATTAGTATTCTCAATTTCTGTTACTATGAATGGTCCTATGTATAATGGATCTAGTTTTTTTCTGTTTTCATTTGTTAAGTATACTTTATCACCTATTTTAATGTGTATGGGGTTTAGTTTTTCATTGAATGCAACTTTTCTTTTTTCTTTTGCAGCTATAAGATTTCCTCTGGCTATTTCGTGTGATTTTTGAAGCTTGAATTTCATTTCATTATAGTATTGTTCGATATTATAAATTGGATCTACTTTTTGTTTGTATATTTCTTGGGGTAAATAAGCTGTTCTGCCAAAAACTAATTCAAATGGAGTATAGTTGGTGTCTGTATGGGTTGTGGTGTTGTAAACGAAGTCATAAAATTTTGTCCAATTATCCCAGTCATCATGGTGGTCGTTGGAAAATGATCTTAAATATTCGTTGAGACATCTATGATTTCTTTCCAAAGATCCTATTGTTTGTGGGTGGTATGCTGTAGCAAAAGTTTGTTTTAATTCTAAAATTTCAGCGATTTTGCTAAGAATTTCGTTATTGTATTCTAATCCTTGATCTGATTTCATTTCTAAAATGTTTCCGAAAGTAAGAATAAAATTTTCGACTAAAGCCCTTGCTATTGTATTTGCTTCTTTGTTAATAATCGGTATTATTACTACATATTCAGTGAGTTCGCATTGAATTGTTACTGCGTAACGATTATTATTGTCGGTTTTGGGTAATGGTCCTACTGCGTCTATTGAAATTACGCTAAATGGTTTCGAGGGAGTTGTCGTCACAACTGTTGCCTCTTTCGTATGCCTATTTGTTTTATTAACTATGCATGCTTGACAATTTCTCACAAACTTTTTTATGTCTTCCTTCATATTTTTCCATCTGTATTTTTCTCTTAATTTCAAATATAGTCTGTATTGGCCTTTATGTCCTCCCGAAGGGGTCATATGATAATCGTTGATTATTCTCAGCCTTTCTTCCCTTTCTGTTATCCATCTAGTTGGAATGTACAGAATAATGTTACAACCTGAAATGGATTTGTTGGCAATTTCCTTCACGGTTTCATGGGAATAATATTTGAATAAGATGTCTTCATTAGACATAGCTATTTTGTTTCTTTTATATCGTTTTGCAATTTTACACATTTTTAGAAGAGCAAACTCTAATGTTTGACTTCCATTTCCATGTGAATTTTCTTTGATGGGGATTATTATCGACCCTAGCGCTTTATTCTCTTTGTGATTATATATTTCGAGTTCTATTCCTTTCATTGTTTTTGTCGACTTTAGTTTCAATAGTTTGGATACCTCTGTGGGTTTATCTGTTTGCCACATCGCTGGTTGATCAATCCGCGATTGGTTATCTTCCTTTTTATGAGACTCCTTTTTAGTTTCGTTTCGTTTCTGGTTTGTCATTGCTCTGGTTGTTACCATTAATATCGTACTTTTTATTGGTACGGTTTGAGCGGCTTCTTTGTTTTTGGGAATTGATGCTTTTAATTCCTCAGAATCAAGTACTATTCTTGAGAGTGCATCTGCTGCAACATTAGCTTTTCCCGCTAAAAATTCTATTTCAAAATCAAATTCTTCTAAATCTAATCTCATTCTAGTTAACTTAGAAGTAGGGTTTTTCATACCAAATAAATATACTAGTGGTCTATGGTCTGTTCGTACTTTGAATTTTCGACCATAAACGTAAGGTTTGAAATAATTGATTGCCCAGTGTATAGCAGTAAGCTCTTTTTCGATAATTGGTTTATTTTTTTCTCCTGGTGTGAAACTTTTACTCGCAAACACGATTGGTAAATCGTTTCCATTCGTAATTTGTGATAGTACTGCACCACATGCCATATCCGATGCATCTGTGGTAATTATAAACTGTTTGGTAAAATCTGGGTATTGCAAAATTGTAGGTGAAAGTAGAGTTTGTTTCAATTTATCGAAAACTTCTTGGCATTCCGGGGTCCATTCGAATTTAACATCTTTCTTAATTAAGTTATTGATGGGTTTTGCAATCTTAGCAAAATTCTGTACAAATTTACGATAATAATTACAAAATGCGACAAAACGTCTTGCTTCGTCTGCATTGGTTGGAATAGGATAGCTTTTGATTGTATCAAATTTTGCGTCATCCGGGTAAATTCCCTTATCTGTTATTTTATGATCTAAGTATGTTACTTCTGTTTTAAAGAATCTACACTTATTCGGATTAAGCTTTAGATTATATTTCCTAAGTCTATCAAAAACCTTAACTAAATTACTGATATGATGGTGTACACTACATCCAGTAACGATTATATCGTCTATATATACAAAAGCAAGTTCTGGTGTTAGCCCGGCCATGGCTATCGCCATCATTCTCTGAAAACTATTTGGACTTATATTCAATCCAAATGGCATTCTGGTAAACTGAAAGTGTCCAGACGGGGTTGAGAATGCTGTAAACTTGCGTGAGTCATTTTCGAGAGGGATCTGATGAAAGCCTGACATCAAGTGTAGAGTACTAAAGTACTTGGCTCTTCCTAGTTGATCCAGTATAGTGTCAATTCGTGGTAATGGAAATTTGTCTGGTTGGATTTTCTTATTCAATTGTCGAAAATCTACGACTAATCTCCACTTTTTATTAACGTCATCCGATTTCTTTGGTACCAAAAGGATCGGTGAGTTGTAAGATGATACAGAATGTTCTATTATGTCATTTTGTAACAACTTTTGGACTTGTTTGTTTATCTCTTCAGTTTGAGAATGAATCTGTTTGTAATTGGGTATGTAGGATGGAATGTTATCTTTAAGTATTATGTCCTGACTGTAGAAATTGTTTGTAGTTATTGGATCATTTTCGGTGCAAAAAATATCTGAATATGTATTTATGATTTTTCTAAATTCTTTCTGTGCATATGTAGGAATGTTTTCAATCTTGATGGTTTCTAAAATACTGTTAAGACGGCTATTATCTTTCATTGGCTCGCTACGAGTTGTATTTAGGATGTAAAAATTTCTTAGTGGTTCTATTGTAGGGAAAAAATTATTTTCATTGATGACTACATTTTCGTTAGTTGTATTTATAAATTTTACAAATGGATTAGTTTTGGAAATAATTGTATTTCCGCAAAATACACCTGCTTGGATTTGTTGAGAGAAAAATATTGAATCTTCTGTCAATGTTGGTAAATAAATCCTGCGTACTACCTCACTTCGCATTGGTAGCATAAAATTTCTTTCTCTATTGTCTTCGATTGGGTGTGAGATTGTTTCTCCTTCAAGAATGAAATTTAATAACCAGTGTTCATAATCAATGTTACATCTGTGTTTGGTAAAAAAGTCTCTTCCTAGAATTCCGTCTGCATTTAATTCAATATCTTTTGTTATCAAATGGAATTTATGATCTAATGAGTTATTTTCAAAATGTAATTTAGTCATGGTTGTGCCTAGAGTGCTGATTGTTTTGTTTGAGATTCCGGTCAGATTTATTCATTCGTCCGTATATGCATGTTGTTTAGGTTTGACTTTATCAACTTTAAATAGTGATACGTCAGCTCTACTCCTACTTTTATTACCATTTCGTTTGCTATTTTGCTTGGTATTTCTTGCTGTAGGTAGACTTCTTTCAGTTTCATTGTGAGGAGTTCTATCTCGTCACACATTGCTTTCGGTTCCCTTTTCTTAACCGCTTTTAGTTCTGCTATGATTTTGTGAGGATCTGTTTTTTCCTCGCATCTGCTTTTGACATCTTCTATTAGTTCCTTAAATGTTACTAAACTTTGTGGTAAACCAATTCTTGCTTTACCTGCTAATCTTGTTTTTAGGAATCTTACTAGCATTGCTTCTTGTTCAACTGGTATAGAATCTTTCACTAGATGTGCTGAATCAATAAAAGTGTTTAATTTGTCAGCCTCTCCATTGTATACCTGTACCAGTGCTGTGGCTGTTTTCATATCGAGAGTAGCCATTTTTGCTGTTTTATTCCAAGTTACAAGTTTTAAAATTATTAATGCAATTGTTTTAAACGATATTAATTTTGTTCCTTCTAGTTTTTGTAATATAATTGCTCTGATATTAGCAACAATTTCTCTTGCTACTTTTAGTGCAAATTTTTGTTTACCTTCCTCCAAGTCGTCTACTAATGTTATAATGTTGTTATTTACTAATTTTACTTCGTGCAATCTATTGGTTAATGTAGAATGCCTGTAACGGTGCTTTTTTAAAGTTGCTTAAAATGTTTTTCAACCTGTGTATATAATTGTCAATAATGTCCATTTGCACTCGTTACTAAATCGTTTAATTTCTCGTCCTTTTTTTTGATTATTTCTTATTTCATTTTACTATAGAAATCGCTTATTTTATACTTTACTCAATATAGCGTGTTTGATGGTGCTCGATGTCATCCTCGTCGCTTGTAGCTGTTCCGGATAATCCTCATCCATATGTACATGTATTTCTTCCTCGTTGGAGACTCCTGTCTCTTGGGATCCCGCCGGTCAAGTTTATGATCCGTGGTCTCGCCTTCCACTAGTTTTTACTTTTTTTTTTACTTGTTTTACTACACTATAGGTGTCTTATGCCCATTGTCGATTTACACTCGGGCTGCGTTTGCAATTTGTATTGCTCTTACAGTCTGTTTTTTCATTATTGCTTTATATGCTTTCCATAGTGCATATACTAGTTGACACACACACAATATTACGATTAACCACAGTTTCCAATCATGGTTCCCGTGGGCTTGACTGTGATTTTCTAAAATGTTCATCACTTTTACTTGGGCGTCCCCACTAAACGAAGGGTTATGGTCGAATTTGTCTAACATTTTGATAAATTGAAGTTCCCCTGTTTTCGACACTCTTACTTCCTTCTGCATTTTACTTTCACTTCACTTTTCTAGCAGTTTCTACTATTATTAGATTAAAGTCACTGTCTTTTTTCCACTTGCTCTGTTCTTCTTAACACTGCGTTGTTCTTCCTTCACCAGTACTATTTCATTGTTTTTAGTATCACTTTCACTGTCACTGTATCTTCTCTGTCACTATTAATTTCGGAATAACCGCACTCGAATTTTGTGTACATACTACTTGCATGTATCATCTTGCACATATCTTTCACTAAGCGAGATGAAAGTTTTTATACGTCGTTTACACATTTTCTGCGCACCATACGTATTACACTGTAATAATCTGATTTCTTAAAAACGTTACACTGCCGTTGTATTTCATTTTTAGTGTTTCGCTACTAGTAAACGTCTAGCTCTTTTACACACCGAATAAAGTGTTTGTCACGTTTGTCATTTATGATCCGTTCTCAATAACAAGTCTATGATTCTATGCAGAATGATTGGTTCTCTAAACTCACATCCAGCGATTTATAATTGAATTCACGCACTTTTTCATTGCAAGATTGCAGATTAAACTCATTTCATGTTGCAACCACGGCTCTCAAATTTGTCTAGCATCCGTAGAGATTTGTCGCTAAACGATTTTGTATGCACCTAGTCTGTTTCTCCGCTACTCATTTGCCATGTTTCACTTTGGATCTCCTATTTCTGCACTTGCGACGTAGCGTTCAATCCACGTAATGTTTTTTTTTTCTGTTACACTCGTACTTGTTGATTCCCGCTGATCATACTATAACTGCACTTTACATTCTGAAGACCACAGACGAATGCCACGGGCACTGTACTTGTCAATTTTTTTTTCAACACTTTTCATCGCTCGTTTTAGGTCGATCACTGTTGCGTTTTTCTTTCCGACGATTGCAGCTTATGGTCACGGTCGCCATGTAATATAACTGCTTGTCCCATAGATACAACACGGTCATACGTGATCACCACGGGACAACACACCATGTATAGGTCTACATTTCTTTCAGTACGGATTGGGACAGAGTCCCCAATAAAACACTAGACTTCTTTAGTTGAGCATAACGATCAACTACGACAGTAACAGCGTGTGCACGTAGCTGCGAGTGCCTCCGAGTGACTGCCTAGTCAATTGTCAATCTTTATTTTATAACATAATTACGGGTAAACATCGTGAGTACAAATTTGATGGAATTTTCCATTAACCTAGATATCGAACTAGTTGAAATTTGATGCTTTTGTTTGTCTGAATTTTGATTGGTTGGTTTAATTGTTTTCTTGAGTTCTAGTTCTTATTTATTGGGCGGCTTAGTTCTGCTTCATATAAGCTAAGTATGGACAGGTCGTTTCCTGTTGTTAACTTGAACCAAGTCAAGCAATAGGGTCTATTGCTATATTGCAAAGGTTGCAACTCTGGCGTGAAGCGCACCTGTACTGTCTTGCAATGAGGTCGCGATGGTTTTTTTTTACGCTGCGTATTGATCGGGTATGGATTGGGTTTGCGTAAGCTCTTTGCGCGGTCGACGCTTCTATGGTGTATGTTTTTTATGTTTTGCCTATTGGGTTTGTACCTGCAACTTGTGTGCATTGAATGAGTGCCTGTAACTTGTGAGCGATTAATGTTTGATTTAATTGCGCCTGAGGTTTATGCTATTTGCGTTAATTGTTTATTGCAGTTCTGGTTCTAATATCTTGATAGAGGAGCATGGGGTGAATTTCAACATAAGACATGGGGTGAATGTTTTTAAGACTGTATAGCAGATATGCTACAAGTGTGTGTGTGTCAAGAGTTTGCGTAAAAATCCGGTCCAAACGGACCGGAAGTGGTGGAAAACGTTAGTTTTGTGCCCGTGAGCTGCCTTTAGCCGAAACCGGGCGAAAATCGGTGAAGAATTGCGGAAAATAGTGTCGGCAAAAGTGCGAGTGGTGCTACCGCTGGAGCACGTGTTGTTCGAGGCACGTCAATAAATGCAAAAACAAGAATAACTTTGGGCGGAGGAGAACGAGTTCGGGGCAGGTTACCGTGCTGTCATGTCTCGGCTCCGTGGTAGCTTCGTGCCACCGGAGACAGACAGAGAGGAGCTGCAGCGCATCTCCGCGGACCTGTTCCCGACTCATCCACCTGTCGTCTGGCCGGCAGTGGAGGACACCGAGGACGGGCAGTCGCTGACGCCTGTCGCCACGAGCGAGCTGCTGGATATCGTGGGCTGCATGGCC
Source organism: Anopheles moucheti (assembly GCF_943734755.1). Taxonomy (NCBI): domain Eukaryota; kingdom Metazoa; phylum Arthropoda; class Insecta; order Diptera; family Culicidae; genus Anopheles; species Anopheles moucheti. The sequence goes on from NW_026453515.1 coordinate 1,311,860, forward strand.
AACCGGAAGGCGCCGGGTCCGGACGGGATCCCCAACGCAGCCGGGAGGACAGCGATCAGGGAGTACCCGGAGGTTTTTCGCCGCCTTTACCAGGATTGCCTGGATCGTGACACGTTTCCTGAGCCGTGGAAGCGGCTGCGCCTGGTGCTGCTGCCCAAGCCAGGCAAACCTCCCGGGGAAAGCTCCTCGTACCGGCCGTGGTGCATGCTCGACGCACTCGGCAAGGTGTTGGAGCGCCTGATCCTGTCCCGACTCAACGTCCACCTCGAGGATCCCGACGCTCCACGGCTATCGGAGCACCAGTACGGCTTCCGGAAGGGGCGATCCACCATCAGTGCGATCCAGCGGGTTGTCGAGGCTGAAAGGACGGCCATGTCCTTTCGCCGGACGAACCAGCGAGACAACCGCTGCCTGATGGTGGTCGCCTTGGACGACCGCAACGCGTTCAACTCCGCGTCCTGGCAGTCCATCGCCAACGCGTTGCAGGAGAAAGGCGTGCCATTCGCACTTAGGAGGATGCTGAGGAGTTACTTCGAGGACCGGCGGCTGATCATCGAGTCCAGCGAGGGCCCTGTCGAGCAGCACATCAGCGCGGGAGTTCCGCAAGGGTCCATCCTTGTGGAACGAGCTGTACGACGGGGTCCTGGAAGTGCCACTGCCACACAGGACCGAGTTAATTGGCTATGCCGACGGCTTGGTTCTGCTCGTCCCACACGTTCCACTCGTCGCATCGCGGAGACAGCGATTGCTACGAGCAGCAGCTGGATGTCCCGCCACCGTCTCGCTCTAACGCCGGAGAAGACGGAGATGACGGAGAAAGACGACAATGCCGCCGGCTTGTCAGTCGAGGACAGCGGAAGACGGCGATTCGGGTCTGCAGAGCGTTACGGACGGTGCGCGGTGAGACGGCGGTGCTGCTGGCCGGGCTGATCCCGATCTGCCGCCTGATCGATGAAGACAGCCGAGTGTACCGTCAGCTGTACCAAGAGGACCGGACGGGTACCAGTGAGCAGGTCCGGGTCATCGAGCCGGAGCGGACCTACCGGATGTGGCAGACCGAGTGGGATGCGGTCGCCGAGAGCGAAGAGGCCAGCCGGTACACGCGTTGGTCGCACCGAGTGGTACCCGACGTCAAAGCATGGCAGTCACGGAAGCATGGAGACGTGACGTTCCAGTTGGCACAGGTGTTGTCCGGTCACGGATTTTTCCGCGACTACCTGTGCAACATGGACTTCACGTCATCCCCGGACTGTCAGCGCTGCCCCGGTGTGGCTGAGACGGTGGAACACGCAGTGTTCTGCTGTCCGCGGTTTGCTGCGGTGCGCGAAGACCTCCTGGGCGGGTCGGACCCGGTGACCCCCGACAACATCCTCGGTTGTCTCCTGGAGAGCCCGGAATGGTAGAGCCGTGTGTGCGAGGCCGCACAGCGGATAACGGGCGAGCTCCAGGATGACTGGAATGCCGAGCGGGAGATGCTGGCCGCGCAGGATGGTGCGCCGTCCCAGCGGGACAACTCAGTGGCAATAGCCCGCAACCAGCGGCGGAATGCGGCTAGACGAGTGGCCACTGCCGCACGACGTGAAGCGGCACGAGGTGGGCATCCGCTATCGCCACCCCCATCCCCCCCGACGGAGGCTCGACGGGCAGCGGTTCGCGAGCGTGTGGCTCGATGGCGTGCCCGGCGACGAGAGAGCCAGCTGAATATCATCGGTAACCTGTTCGGGGAGCAGGTTAGTAGCGACACCAACAGTGAAACGGAGGAGCCGGACAACTCCTTCTCCGGCCTCACGGCGGCCGAAGCTGCGGCAGCCGTAGAGGCGGAAACCTCCTCTCGGTAGCGAAAGGGTTTCGGGGAGGAGAATGTTGCCCAGCGGGGCAGTCGCGTCAGCTGCAGACGTTGCATTTGAACAGAAGGGAAAAATAGAGGGGAGAAAGAGGAAATTATTCCAAAAAAAATAAAAAGTAAGGTGCCTACGTGCACGGATGCGTTGTAAAAAAAAAGAACACATCACTACAACAAAACCCACGCGGGTGAACGGGGTGATGGGCGTGGAGAGGTCTTGTAATAAACTATTTGTATTGCAATATACAAGACCTTGTATTCTCAAAAAAAGCCAGTTATCCCTGGAGTGACATTCGAGCAGTCGAGCAGAATGGTCATAGTGTGTTTGCTCCGCAGTGAGAACGAAAATATTGGTGCAAAAATCCTTTAAATAGACTGGAATCTGGTTATAAATCCTTGATAAGAGTACGCTTAAAGTCAAACGAGTGAAAACCGCGTAAAAATCGGTGCGATAACGCGGAAAATAAGTATAAACATTCCCCCATACATTTTGTATGGCGAACTATTTCCGCCACAAAAACGTTCTCAATAGGCCATTTTTAACGCGGTTTGCGTTGAAAACCTATAATCAGGTGCCAATAAACAAATATCAGTCGATAAACAGTGTTTGCCGGCGAAAATTAGCGTGAAATACGGTGTGGCAAACTTGCGCAAGGGTTTATAACAACAACAACAACAACAACAACAACAACAGTGTGTGTGTCACGAGTTTGCGTAAAAATCCGGTCCAAACGGACCGGAAGTGGTGGAAAACGTTAGTTTTGTTCCCGTGAGCTGCCTTTAGCCGAAAACCGGGCGAAAATCGGTGAAGAATTGCGGAAAATAGTGTCGGCAAAAGTGCGAGTGGTGCTACCGCTGGAGCACGTGTTGTTCGAGGCACGTCAATAAATGCAAAAACAAGAATAACTTTGGGCGGAGGAGAACGAGTTCGGGGCAGGTTACCGTGCTGTCATGTCTCGGCTCCGTGGTAGCTTCGTGCCACCGGAGACAGACAGAGAGGAGCTGCAGCGCATCTCCGCGGACCTGTTCCCGACTCATCCACCTGTCGTCTGGCCGGCAGTGGAGGACACCGAGGACGGGCAGTCGCTGACGCCTGTCGCCACGAGCGAGCTGCTGGATATCGTGGGCTGCATGGCCAACCGGAAGGCGCCGGGTCCGGACGGGATCCCCAACGCAGCCGGGAGGACAGCGATCAGGGAGTACCCGGAGGTTTTTCGCCGCCTTTACCAGGATTGCCTGGATCGTGACACGTTTCCTGAGCCGTGGAAGCGGCTGCGCCTGGTGCTGCTGCCCAAGCCAGGCAAACCTCCCGGGGAAAGCTCCTCGTACCGGCCGTGGTGCATGCTCGACGCACTCGGCAAGGTGTTGGAGCGCCTGATCCTGTCCCGACTCAACGTCCACCTCGAGGATCCCGACGCTCCACGGCTATCGGAGCACCAGTACGGCTTCCGGAAGGGGCGATCCACCATCAGTGCGATCCAGCGGGTTGTCGAGGCTGAAAGGACGGCCATGTTCTTTCGCCGGACGAACCAACGAGACAACCGCTGCCTGATGGTGGTCGCCTTGGACGTCCGCAACGCGTTCAACTCCGCGTCCAAAGAATAACTTTGCGAGTTTTTTTCCGATTTGCCTGTGGTTTGCACCGTTGTGCTTGTTTTAGTGCATTTAATACGTTCAGTGCAAAAAAGTAGCAAAAATCGCGAAAGTTATTTTTTGACATTTTGTGACAACCCGGGACGGCCCAAGAGGCAAAAATTGTAAGGCGAGTAGTTCCCAAGGAACAAATTTTTGAATCGACGGTTTCTGCTCGAGAACTGCTCGAATTAAGAAAGTGTGCGGGAAAATTCGGGAAAGCCGGGGGGGTTAGGCGGCAGCTCGAATCTGCTCGTGTTCGACGAGTTTTCGACCAACTCGAAACTGCTCGAATTTCCGCGATTGGAAAATTTCATCGCCACCCCATCAAGTGGGGTATCAAAAGAAGCAGCTCGGCGAGACGAGTCCAACGAGCACCCCTCCGCCACCCTACCATCTTCCCTCACCTCGCCAGGGCGGAAAAACCTCTCCGGTAAGTTGTTTTTCCGTTTCTAATGCCTCTTTCTTGGAGTTAGTGGCCCGGCTCACAAGCTCAGCATGGCGGCCCAACCCCCAACGCAGAGGGTTCTGCGATCACGGACACGGTCTGTCTCCGTATCGCGAACAACGGTGGACTTAGCCGTTGTGGTGCAGCGACTCGATGTGTCACGGGACCCCCTGCAGTCCCCTGTACAGGTCGAGATGGCAAGCACATCGAGCGACGAGGACGAGGACGGCCTGGACTGCACGGTAGTGGCGGACTCAGAAAGGGAGGAGCAGCTGGAGGAGACAGCCTCATCTTCGCCGGCGCGCGCGACGCAGGTGGAAGTTGCCGTGGCGTTGCTCGAGCAACTGAAGAGCCGCGACGAGCAGGTTGCCGCCATGCAGGCCAACATGAGCCGCATGACAGCGCAGCTGACGGAGCTCATTGCTGAGCTCTCCAGCACGCGCAAGGAGCTTGAGATGTACCGACAAGGTACACGGGGTGGTCACCATGCACGAGCAGCATACACCGCTAACTACTTCCTCAGTTCCCGCGCCATTGCCAGCCAAAGGCAGGCGTAGCCGTGGTGGTTGGCGGGTGCAGCAGAAGAAGGCACGGCAGCAGCAGCAGCAGCCAACGTAGCAGCAGCAGCGACAGCAGCACCAGCCAGCGAAACAGCAGCAGCAGCAGCAGCCAGCGAAGCAGCAGCCAGCGAAACAGCAACAGCAGCAGCAGCAGCAGCGACAACAGCAGCAGCTGCAGCAGCAGCAACCGCAGCAGCAGCAGGGACCAGTTCAGCGGCAGCAGCAGCAACTGCAGCAGCATGTAGGAGACTTTTATAGTCCTCCACAGGTGCGGCAATTCCACCAGCAGCACCAGTTCCAACAACAATGGCAGCAGCCGCAGCAGCAACAGCAGCAACAATATCAGCAGCAGCAGCAACAGCAGCAGCAGCAGCAGCCTATGTAGCCGGTTCCGCCGAACGAGAAGTGGACCACGGTGTTGAAGCGGGGCATAACCCGTCCACAGCAGCCGAAACAGCAGCAGCAGCAATTCAACCAGCAGCGCAGCGCACAGCAGCAGCCCATGAACCAGGTTCACCGCAAGAAGCCACGGCCGGACATTATTCGTGTCACTGCGGTGAAGGGAGCTACGTACCTGGAAATGTACGCGAGCATTCAGCAGCAAACCGAAGTGGACAAGGATGTGGCCCGTGCAAGACGGGTGGATGATCACACCTTGTCCCAGTATCTGCGGCCAGGAGTAGATGGGTCTGCAGTTAAGGCGGCCATCGAAAAGTGCCTGGTTGACAAGGCCCAGGTGCGAGTGGTGTGCGACATGAGCCAGCTGCTCATCACCGACATGCGTCCCATTCAGCGCGTCTGGGGCAGTTTCGTGCCCGGAATGGTTGCTGCAGATGTCGGGGAATAACGTTCGTTAGCTGCTACGCTTCCCCGAGCCTTTCCGCCGACGGCTTCGCAGCGTTCCTGGGTGCGGTGTACGTCGAGGCCAGTTCCCACACGCACGTCGTGGTTGCGGGGGACTTTAACGCCTGGCATCAGGACTGGGGGAGCGCTCGCACCAAGGACAAGGGGGTGGAGCTGCTGGCAAATACAAATCTCCTGGACCTTGCGCTGCTGAATCGTGGCCAGCGACCAACGTTCGTGGGGAATGGAGTAGCCAGCGAGAGCGTGGTCGACGTATCCTTCGCGAGCTCAGCGATTGCTTCCCACAGCGAGTGGCGGGTGATGGACCAAGCGTCAGCTAGCGACCATCGCTACATTCGCTACACCGTCGGCGCAACCACCAGCGATGGCACCAGGCGGGGTCAGGCCGATCCATCTCGTAGTGCGACGGCTGCAAGACGTTCGGGCGTCATGTGAAAAACGTGCCAGTTCCAGCCAGAGGCGTTCAAGATTGCGTTGGAGGCAGCCCGCTTCTCGGAAGCCACTCCAACGCCGGAGAATCTTGTGGCAGGACTGACGCGAGCGTGCGACGAGATCATAGTGCGGGTTAAGGCCCCATCATACCGTATTCGTCTGCACCTGTACTGGTGGTCTGCGGAGATCGAGCAGCTTCGCGACGTCCTCCAAGCCGCTCATCCCCAACATCCGGCCATGGCACTCGCGGAACCATGGAGAGGTGAACTTTTCGTTGGCGCAGGTCCTGTCCGGTCACGGATTCTTCCGGGACTACCTGTGCCACCAGAAGTATGCTTCGTCCCCGGAATGTCCTCGTTGCTCCGAAGAGGCGGACACGGCGGAGCATGCTGTGTTTCGTTGCCCGGCGTTTGCTGCCTACCGCCAACGGTTCCTGAGTGGAGGTGACTTCGCGGACCTCAGCCCGGACAACCTGGTCGGGTACCTCCTTCGGGACCAGGCTTCCTGGAGCACCCTCACGGAGCTAGCCACACACGTGACATCGGTGCTTCAACGGCAGTGGAACGAGGAGCGTGCCAACCTGGCGGCCGCCAATGCTGCCAGCAGTCAGCCGGAGGATCCGGCAATTCGTCAGGCCATGTTGACTGCTCGAAACCAGCGGCGGAACGAAGCGCGACAACGTGCCCGCGCCCTTGCCCGAGAGGAGCGACTACGCGCTGCCCCTCCCGCATCACCACCGACGCTGGTGATCCTGGCCAGGCGTGCCATCGTGAGGGAGCGAATGCGACGATACCGTGCACGGGTCCGGCGGATGCAGCAACAGCAGAACGAGCATCAGGAGCAACAGGAGCAGGATCACTCGCTGGCGCAGCTGTTCAACCCCGCGGAGAGCAGCAGTGACGCATCGCGACGGCAGTCCATGGCGTCCGACGAGCAAGCGGCCGTCACTGCTGCCACAACGTCGGGGCGTTAAGGATCGTCGCGTTCATCTCGGCGCGGTACGACAGTACCACCTCAGCGAAGTCATCGTCTTCTACAGCGACATTTGGATGGCTACAAGCGGAAAAAAGGGTCCGAGCGTTAATGCCCGTTATAAGAGCCAGACCCCATCCCTCAACAAGCTTCGCGGCCAAATGTGAGGGAGATGAGGGCTGCGTACATCGTGGGGTTTAGTCGGTAGGAATCCGGCATGCGGTCTCGCCCGTATCTAAGAAGATTTTCCACGATGTAAAAAACAAAAAAGCCAGTTAACCCTGGGGTGACATTCGAGCAGTCGAGCAGCTCAGACGTGGTTTGTTTGCTCATGTGTGCGATTGTGAAAATAGGTGCAATAATACCGGTTCGAGACGATTATTCAGCCACATTACGTTAATAAGAGTGCGTTTTAAAGGATTTGAGTGAAAACCGCGTCCAAATCGGTTCACTAGTGGCCAAAAAAAGCATAAAAACATTTCCCATACATTTTGTATGGGGAACTATTTTTGCCATAAAAACGGGTAAAATAGACCTTTTTCGGTGCGGTTTGTTGTGAAAAAGCGATATTGGACGCTATTAAAGCGATTTATAGTGATAGACAGTGTTTGCCGGCGAAATTCGGCCCGAAATTCGGAGAGGCAAAATAGCGCAAAAGACTCCATACAACAACAACAACAGTGGTTGGTGAAAATTGCGAAATTATTTTTTGACATTTCGGTGACATTGTGGTACGGCCCAGCTGACGAATTTTGGAAGGTGAGCAGTCCCCACCAGACAAATTTTCGAATCGACAGTTTCTTCTCGAAAACTACTCGAATTCCATAAAGTGTGCGGAAAATTCGAGGAAGCGGTGGGGGCTAGTCGGCAGCTCGAATCTGCTCGATTCGACCAGTTTATTCGAGCTTGAAACTGCTCGAATTTCCGAATTTTGCTGGAAATCGCGGGAAAATTTCGGGAACGACTGGGAAAAATACGGAAAGGCGTCTACAAGCAGGGAAACACTCCCCCTGACCACCAAGGCCTGCTTGGGCTTCAAAATGGCGACAAACCGAACATCACGTCCTCGGTCGGAGTCTACTGAGGAAAGGGAGGTCCCATTCGGCTATGGAGCCGAAAGTTATGCTGACCAGAGCTTCGTCGCTGGCCTCTAAGTCGACGAACGCTGACATGGTGGAGCTGCAAAAACTCCTTGGCGAAATGACGCTCGCCAATGAGCAAATGCGCGCAATGGTCAAAGAACTGCAGCAGGAGCTGGTAATGCTGCGACAGCGATCTGAGCCCAACGAAAACATGGTCCGTGAAGAGTGAAAGCTGGCCCGGGAGGAGATGAAGGTGGCTCAGCAGCAGTTCAAAGACGAGTTGCAATGGAACAAGTAACAGGCTCGTCAGTGGCACGAGGAGACTCAACGTCTCCGAAAGGAGCTAGAAAAGGAGACGGCAAGCCACCAGGAGCTGTTGGCGCTGATGCTTGGTTGTGGCGGCAACCAGGCACTGCAATCGCAGCTGCAGGAGCAGTCATCTTTGATGCAGCAGCAGCCACAACGGCTGCAGAAACAACAGCAACGGCCACAACAGGCGCAGGGGCCAACGCGTAGCCCTGCTCAGCAGCAATCGCAGCAGCAGCAACAACAACAGCAGCAACAGCGATCGTCATATGCAAACGTGGCAGCTGAAGCAACTGGTGCACAGGCGACGTAGGGTGGCGCATGGACGGTGGTGGGGGCCCGTAGGGCATTGCCGAAGCCGCCGCCGCAGCAACAACAGCAGCAACAGCAGCAGCCGGCAAAGTCGCGCTCGCAACTTGCGACGAAACAGCCGACGAAGAAGAAGCCCGATGCGATAGAGGTCGCCCCAGGGGAGGGACAGTCGTGGACCGACGTATGCCAGTTGATTCGCAGTGCTCCGTCATTGGCTGACGATCAAGCCAAACTCGGAGTCGGACGACGAACAACGCGTGATCGGCTGGTAATGGACCTGCAGGACGGCGTCAACGTGGAGGAAATCCTGCAACGAGTGCAGGAGGTCTGTGCGCAGGCTGCAGCTCCGGCCACCACCCACTTGTTGACGGAGACGGTGGAGGTCCGCCTTGATGAGGTCGACCCTTTAGCGGTGGCATCGGATGTGGCGACGGCGGTGAAAACCATCAGCTCGGAGTCAGTGAGCGAATCCGCCGTGCATCTCGTGAAGGCGTGGAACGGCACGCAGACGGCGTACGTCCGGATGTCGGTCAAGGCGGCGGAGCGGATCCATCAGCAGCGTGTGCGAGTGTTGCACACCTCGTGCCTGGCGACACAATTGACACCACCGACGCGGGGCCAGCTGCGGTGCTTCAAGTGTCTGGAGCACGGACACCTGCGGCATCGGTGCAAGAGCGATACGGACCGATCGACGCACTGCATCCGTTGCGGCCAATCGGGCCACCTGGCTCGAGCTTGCACGGCAGCGGTCTGCTGTGCCGTGTGCAAGGGTCCGCACCGGGTAGGACATCCGTCCTGCACCCGGAAGGATTAAAGGTCCTGCAGGTCAACCTCGGGGGCAGCCGGGTAGCGCAGGACCTGATGCTGCAGACGGCACGGGAACAGCGGGTGGACGTGGTCATCGCATGCGAGCTGTATAAGCCGCCTCGAGACAATGGCAGATGGGCGGTGGACGAGGAGCAGAGTGTGGCGGTGATCGCCACCGGAGCTTACCCCATTCAACGCCTGTGGGGAAGTGTCCATCCCGGGCTGGTGGTGGCCACAGTGGCAGGTGTCAACTTCGCCAGCTGCTACGCATCGCCGAGCATCGGGCCTTCGGACTTCGGCGCCTATCTCGAGGCGGTGGAGTTGGCGCTCGTAGGTCACCAGAACATCGTGCTCGCCGGAGACCTGAATGCTTGGAACGAGGAGTGGGGTTGTGCCCGCACAACATCGCGGGGGCACACACTCATGGGCGCCGTTCAACACCTGCAGCTGGACGTACTGAACCGCGGCAACGTGCCCACGTTTAATGGCAACGGGTTTGCGCGTGAGAGCATCGTTGACGTTTCGTTTGCGAGTGCGTCAATCGCATTGCCGGAGCCCTGGGGGGTGAGTTTTAAGTTCACCCACAGTGATCATCGATACGTCCAGTTCACCGTCGGCATACCAGGTGTACGGGTCGATCGTCACAGGCGTCAACAGCAGCATCAGCCGTCGCAAACGACCAGGACATCGGGAGTCGCGACGCACTCCGGGACTCGGTGGAAGACCTCCCTCTTCAGCAGCGAGGGTTACCAGACCGCGCTCGTTCACTGTCGCTTCGCAGAAGCTGACACGTCCGAGGCGCTAGTTGGAGCGTTAACCCGAGTTTGCGATGCCACCATCGAGAGGGTGGGCACGGCGAAACATCACCAGCCGCCGAGACTCTACTGGTGGACCCCGGAGCTGAGCATCATGCGTCGGGAGTGCGAGGTGGCTGAGGAGCTGCTAGGTGCTGCCTCGGAGCCAGCGGACCGTGATGTGGCGACGGCTCGTCTGCATGATCTCCGCAGGCAGCTGCAACGGGCGATTCAGGAGAGCCAGAACGAGAAGCTCCAGGAGTTGATCGACGCAGTCAGCAATGATGTGTTCGGTCTGGGCTACAAGGTGGTGATGGCCAAGCTGCGTGGCCGCACCCCGCCTGAGACCGACCGAGCGGTACTGGAGCCGATCGTGGACGCGCTCTTCCCGGCTCATCCTGCCTTCGAGTGGCCAGCCATCGAGCGAGCGGACGACGAGGAGGTGTTGCGACCCGTCACCGAGGCGGAGGTATTGGCGATTGCGGACAGGATGGCTCCTTCCAAGGCCCCCGGACTGGATGAAATTCCAAACGCGGCGGTGAAAGCCGCAGTCAGAGAGCACCCGGCGACGTACGTCCTGGTGTTCAACGATCTGCTGGCGCGAGGGAAGTTCCCGAAAGCCTGGAAGGAAGCGAGACTGGTGCTGGTGCCCAAACCGGGCAAGCCACCGGGCGATCCTTCGGCGTGTCGACCGCTGCTCATTGAGGGAGCAGTCCCGAAAATGTTCGAGAGGTGCGTTTTGGACCGCCTCAACGATCATTTGGAGGACAGCAGTGCCCCTCAGCTGTCGCCGGAGCAGTACGGCTTTCGTCGCGCGGGAGGTCGACGGTCCAGGCCATCCAGCGGGTCGTCGAGCGGGGCGAGTTCGCGCGGTCGTTTCACCGGACGAACGGACGCGATCCTCGGTGTCTGATGGTGGCAGTTGTCCAGAACGCCTTTAACACGGCGAGCTGGAGGGCGATCGCTGCGGCCTTGGAGGAGAAGCACGTTCCGGCCGCGCTGAGGAGAATACTGCGCAGCTACTTCTCCGAGCGCGAGCTGGTCTACGAGACCAGCGAAGGACCGGTTCGTAGGCAGGTGTCGGCACGCGTTCCGCAGGGCTCCATTGTCGGCCCCACATTGTGGAACACAATGTAAGACGGAGTCCTGCGGCTGGCGTTCCCGGACGGAGTCGAGGCGATTGGGTTCAAGGACGGTGGTGCTGGCGGGCGGCACGACGCCGCAGGCGGCGGCTGATCTGGCGCAGCAGGTGATCCTTATGATCGGAACGTGGATGGCAGAGCGTCATCTGCATCCGGCCAAAACTGAGCTCATCATGGTGTCCACCATGCGGCAGGGCTACGAGCAGCCCACGGTCGCCATCGAGGGACTGGAGCGACAGCTGACGAGGTCCCTGAAGTACCTGGGCATGATTCTGCATGATCACCTGCAGTGGACCCCGCACGTCGAGTATGCCTCGGCAAAGGCACTCCGTGCGGCGAAGGGAGTCACCCGCCTTATGCAGAATCACGGGGGCCCCAAGGGAGCGAAGCGGCGACTGCTGTCCTCGGTGGTGGACTCGACGCTGCGTTATGCTGCTCCGGTGTGGCACTAGGCCATCAACACCAGGCGATGCAGGCGGATGCTGCAGCAGGTTCAGGCGCATTGCGCGAGGCCGGTCGCCAGGACATTCATATCGGTGAGGTATGAGGTCGCCACGGTCCTGGCAAGTGTCATCCCAATCTGCCTGCAGATTGGGGAGGATGCTCGATGTTACCATCAGCATCAGGCGACCGGGACTCCGTTGAGCCTGTTGCGCATGGAGGAGCGCGCTGCCACTCTGCGCCTGTGGCTGGACGAATGGGACGAGCTAGCATCAGCGAGCCGATTCACGGCATGGGCGCACCGGGTGATCCCGGACATTAAAGGGTGGAAGAACCGTCGGTTTGGGGAGATGACGTTCCATCTCGCCCAGGTTCTCTCGGGCCACGGCTTCTTTCTCGAGTATCTGCATGTGCAGCGATTCACCCCCTCACCGGACTGCGTGCGGTGCCCGGGAGTTGTTGAGTCGGCGGCGCATGCCTTCTTTGACTGTCCGCGCTTCGCAGATGTGCGGATGGAGGTGCTAGGCGAAGGCGATGCGGCCATCGTCTCGCCGGACAGCTTCCAGTCGTTCCTGCTAAGCAGCCGGGAGAACTGGAGCGCCATATGCGAGATGGCCCGGCGCATCACTACCGCACTCCAACAGGATTGGTACGTGGAGCGGGAGACGAGTGCCAACGAGGACATGGTTGCTGCGGCCCGACGGCTTGATGCGGCACACGATGTGGTGGTTGCGGCACGTAACGACTGGCGCAACGCGGCGCGACGCCAATTGACGGTGGAGCGCCGCCTGGCGAGAAGTGAGCCTCCACCCCCAACGCACCCGGACGGGACGCCCCTCAGTGCGGTGGAGATCGTGGAGCGCGATGAGCGGCAAAGACGTGTTCGCGACAACGTACGTCGACATCGTGCAGGCTGGAGGAGAGCGAGACGCCCACATGCACAGACTTCCTGTGGGCCCTATTCGGGGTTGGGGCGTTCGCAGAGGACGAATCCATCAATGCCACTAAGGCAATAGAACAATAAAGGCCGCTGAGGCAAGAAGAGGCGCGAACGCCCATTAGACCTAGGCATACAGGGTCGGGAAATGATGAAACAAGGCCGACACAAAACACAGGGAGACACAAAAGAGGCGTGAACGCCCATCTTATTATGAGATGCGACAAGATTGGGCTGGAAATCGAAACGAATTGGCCGACACGCCAACAGGAGACGCAAACGCCCATAAAGGCAGTAGGGTCCCCCCAGCTGATCCCTCGCGGGTAGGCTGGGCTGGGTGGGCTTGTTAGTAGGGTGGGGCTTGCGAATATCCTTATATTTGTAAAACTCACCTGAAATAAACAAGCACTTCTCTTCAAAAAAAAAGCCAGTTATCCCTGTTGACAGCTGTCAGTTGCAGCGATCGGACGTGCCTCCACGACGCTCCTGTTAAAAGCGGAAAATATCGTGTTAAAAAAACAGAAAAAGGACGGAAAAATGTTTTAAATGTTTTATCATAGTGCACTTTAGCCGCATATGGGGTACTAATATAGCTTCGGATGTTGCGGAAGATCAAAAACTTACGTCCGTTGGGTTTTCAGTCGAAAAATAGAAGAGAGCTTCGTCTTGCTTTATTGGATGCACGGTAGTGCAGTTTGTTCCGTTCGGGATTATCCGAACGGGATCGTTACGATCGGGTGATAGTTTACGCTATCTAGTTTGCTACTCGCAGGTAGCTCGCGTGAGATCCTGAGTGTCACGCCACATCACTTCCCCCTTCATTTAAAATTTATCAGGAAGATAAATTTTTCTGCCATATCGCGTCTGCTGGACAGGTCTTCGAGGATCGATTGGGTCGGCAGGCTTTCCATCAGGGTGTTTGGTCGTTCCTTCGTTAGCCTCTTTGGGTGGGTCGGTCTGTAGGATCACTGGCTTTTCGTCATAGATGGCTGTTTTGAGGCGGTCGATGGAGATTTCGCACTTCCTACCTTTGATGTCTAAAATAAAAGATTTTTTATTACGTTTTAACACCTTGAACGGACCATCATAAGGTGGAGTTAAGGCAGGTTTCACGGCGTCGATGCGAACAAAAACGTGGGAACATGATTGCAGCTGTTTTTGGATGTACGTCTTTTCCCTCGTGTTGTGATTCGATTGCGGCGGTGGTTTCAGTGATGCCATGGTTTGCTTAAGGTTCGCTACGAAGACGGGTGTCGCATTTAATGTCGTCTTTGTTTCGTCGAAAAATTCACCAGGCAGTCGTAGTGTCGTTCCATAAGTGAGCTCTGCAGTAGTTGCGCCAATATCTTCTTTTATGCTGGAACGCATACCAAGTAGCACGATTGGCAGTGATTCGGTCCATCGTGAATTTTTGTGGCAAAGGATCGCGGTTTTCAACTGGCGGTGCATTCTTTCTATCTGGCCGTTGGATTGGGGGTGGTAAGGTGTTGTTCTAAGGTGGTCGATACCTAGAGTTGAGGACAGCGAGCGAAACAACTCCGATTCGAATTGTCTACCTAGGTCGGTCGTAACTTTAGCAGGAACACCAAATCTTGATATCCATCCGGTGATGAAGGCTCGTGCAACGGTCTCGGCGGTAATGTTCGGGATAGGTACAACCTCAGGCCAACGCGTAAATTTGTCGATAATTGTCAAACAGTACGCATTTCCTTCTGATGGTGGTAGTGGGCCGATTAAATCCATATGCACGTGTGTGAAACGCGCGTTCGGTGTGGCTATAGTGATGATGGGCGACTTGTTGTGGCGTGTGATTTTGTTTTTTTGGCATTCAATACATCTTTCCACAAACGCTTTGCACTCCTTTCGTATCGATGGCCATACAAAACGTTGCGATACCAAATCAGTTGTTCCTCTTATCCCGGGATGCGACAAGTTGTGTAGTTTAAAGATGATCAGTGCTCTGTGTGTTTTAGGAACGAAGGGTCGAATTTTTCCTGTCGAAATGTCGCAAAAGATCGGTTTAGTAGAGTTCGGTATGGTTAGTGCTTTCAATATCAATGCGGTTGTTTTCGGAGGTTTTGTTAAATACTCTTGTAGTTCGTTATCGGTTTGTTGTGCTTCAGCGATGTGGTGATAATCGATCTGTGCGCTAATGGAATCGATTCGGCTTAGCATGTCTGCAACCAGGTTGTGTTTGCCGGCAACGTGTCGTATGTCGGTGGTGTATTCACTGATAAAAAGCAGTCTTCGTTGTTGCGTGGGGTTGGCATTTTCAAGTTTTTTGTGGAATGCTGTAGTTAGTGGCTTGTGATCGGTGTACACTATAAATTCGCGAGCTTCCAAAAGGTCCTTGAAGTGCTTGATTGATTCGTAAATAGCATACAGTTCGCGGTCGTATGTGCTTGTCTTCTGTAATGCGGGCGTTAATTTCTTTGAGAAGAAAGCTAGTGGTTCGATACCTTTGGCGGTTAGTTGGTTGAGTGCAGCTCCTATAGCTTGACTGGAAGCATCAACATCTAAGGCGAGCTTTGCATTTGGCGAAGGATGTGCTAACAATGCTGCGTGTGCTAGGTCGTGTTTGCATTTTTCGAAAGCTTTCGTGCTATTTTCATCCCATATAAGTAACGTTGAGTCGTTTTTAATGTTACCGTTTATCATAGCGTGTAAAATGTGTTGGCTTTCAGCTGCGTGCGATATAAAACGACGGTAAAAATTTATAGTGCCAAGGAAACGTTTCATTTGTCTGGCCACGACTGGTTTCGGGAAGTCGAGAATTGCCTGCACTTTACTTGGTTTCGGTTTAATGCCTTCTGCGCTTATATGATGACCGAGAAATTCGACATCTGTACGACCAATTTGGCTTTTTTCGGGATTAATGGTTAGTCCGTTTTGTCGTAGGCGTTCGAATACCATTCGTAAATGTTTCCGGTGTTGTTTTTCGTCTTCCGATGCGACGCATAGATCATCCACATAAGGAAAAACGAAATCTAACTCCCCAAGGATGGAATGCAAGTGCCGTTGCAAGGTTTGACCCGCGTTTCGAAGGCCAAACGTCATGAAATTGAATTCAAATAACCCGAATAGTGTTGCAATTGCGGTTTTCGGTATATCTTCGGGAGCGACGGGGATTTGGTGGTATGCACGTTGCAGATCAATGCATGAAAATATTTTTTTGTTGAACAATATCGTTGAAAAATCTTGGATGTGGGGAACGGGGTAACGATCAGGCACGGTAATTGCATTTAGGCTCCTGTAATCCCCACAGGGTCTCCACTTCCCGTCCGGTTTTTTAACAAGGTGCAAAGGGCGTGCCCAACAGCTCTTAGATGGTTTGCAAATACCATTTTTTACCAAGAAATCGAATTCCGTTTTTGCTTCGCGCAATCTTTCTGGGTCCAAACGACGAGGGCGACAGAAGACAGGTGGGCCGGTGGTAATAATTTGATGCCTAACGTTTGTGTTGACCGGTTTGCGCTTGTTGTCGAGAACGGTAATATCTTCAAATTCTTTTAGAAGGTGTGAAAAACTCTCGTTTGAACTACATCCGAAAGCACGCTGTTCACGTAGAATGCTGCTTCTAAGCACACGAACCAGGTTTCAATGTCTACGTGGTCGAAATCTGGGAAACGGATTTTAGCGACTGATTTTGTGCTTTCTGTATCTTCTTGCTTCGGCATGATCTCGGCTACTGGTACGGGATCAGTCATCGTCTCTTCGTAGATTACGCAAAAAAAAACGCAGCACACGCGACGCGAAAGAATTTACGATTTTAGCTCGCGTGAGATCCTGAGTGTCACGCCACACGCATATGGCGATATAAGATTGAAACAGGAAATTGCGTTGAAAGTCTCCCCATACATTTTGTATGGGAGCAGTAAAGTGCTGAAAAGACACCGAAACGGCAATTAAAAACATAAAGTGGCGTTGTAATAACAAAGTGTCGGCACCGATAAACGGTTTTATGAACGGTGATAGTTAGGAATTAGCCGAATACTGCATAAAACAGTGGGTGAAAAATTGGCGCAAGCGGCGTCAGGTGTGTCGTCGCGTGTGGATGTGCGTTCGAGTGACACGTCAACGCTGACAACGCAGCTGAGCTTTAGCGGAGACACCGAGCAGCGCCATCTTACGGGATCGGCAGGAGCTTTTGCGTGTGGCGCCACCTGGCGGGCGATAGCAGAACTCCAAAGCGTAGACAACAACTCGTAACGCTTGGAGACATCAACGTTGGTATCAGCCGCGAACCCGGACCGGTGTATGCGGGTTGCATACCGACAGGCGGGGATTTCAGCGTTGGAGCAAGAGGCGCACCCGTATAACATTTTTATTATTATTTTATATTATTTTATTCAATGAAATAATTTCTTTTTGTGCATTTTCGAGCAAGCCTGCTGTTGGCGTACTCCCGTGAGGGAGAGTTGAAGCGGGGCTTCAAAAAATGGCGACAAGCCGCGCCTCGCGTCCTCGGTCGGAGTCTGCCGAGGAAAGACCGGGGAGGTCCCTTTCGACTATGGAGTCGAAAGTAATGCTCACTAGAGCTTCGGCGTTGGCCTCGAAGTCGGCGAACCCCGACATGGCGGAGCTGCGAACGAACGAAGACATGGCCCGGGAGGAGCGAAAGCTGGCCCGCGAGGAGTTCAAGTTGGCTCAGGAGAAATTCCACCAGGAACTACAGTGGAACAAGGACCAGGCCCGCCAGTGGTACGATGATACGCAGCGTCTCCGAAGCGAGCTGGAAAAGGAGACTGCGTGCCACCAGAAGCTGCTGGCACAGATGCTGGGTTGTGGCGGTAACCAGGCTCTGCAACCGCAACAGCATGTGCAGTCAGCTGTGATGCAGCAGCCACAGAGGCCGCAGAAGCAGCAACAGCAACGGCTTCCGCCAAAGCAGAGGCCAATGCAGAGCTCCCAACAGCAACCGCTGCAGCAGCAACAACAACAGCAGCAGCGGCGGATGACTTATGCCAGCGTGGCCGCCGAGACATCCGGCATGCAGGCGACACAGGGCGGTACATGGACTGTGGTGGGGCCCCGTAAGGCAACACAGAAGCCGCAGCAGCAGCAACAACAGCAGCAGGCAAAGTCGCGCCCACAACCTGCGCCACGTAGGCAGTTGGCGAAAAAGAAGCTGGACGCTATAGAGGTCGCCCCAGGGGAGGGACAGTCGTGGACCGACGAGTATCAGCTGATACGCAGCGCATCGTCATTGGCCGAAGATCAGGCGAAGCTAGGAGTAGGACGGAGAACGATGCGGGATCGGCTGGTTATGGACCTGCAATACGGCGCCAATGCTGAGGAAATCCTGCAACGAGTGCAGGAGGTCTTTGCACAGTCTGCAGCTCCGGCCACCATCTATCTGGTGACGGAGACCGTGGAGGTTCGTCTCGAAGAGGTCGACCCTTTAGCGGTGGCGTCGGATGTGGCGACGGCGGTGTAGACAACCAGCTCGGAATCGGTGAGCGAATCCGCCGTGCATCTCGTGAAGGCGTGGAACGGCACGCAGACGGCGTACGTGCGGATGTCGGCCAAGACAGCGGAGCGAATGCACCAACAGCGTGTGCGAGTCTTGCACACCTCGTGTCTGGCGACACGATTGACTCCACTGACTCGGGGACAGCTGCGATGCTTCAAGTGTCTGGAGCCCGGACACCAGCGGCATCAATGCAAGAGCGAGCAAGACCTGTCGACGCACTGCATCCGTTGCGGCCAACCGGGCCACCTGGCTCGAGTCTGCACGGCAGCGGTCTGCTGTGCAGTGTGCAAGGGCCCGCACCGGGTAGGACACCCGTCCTGCACCCGGGTCTAAAGGTCCTGCAAGTCAACCTCGGGCGCAGACAGGTAGCGCAGGACCTGATGCTACAGCGGGCTAGGGAGGCCGTGGTACAAGTCGTAGTAGCTTGCGAGTTGTACAGGGTTCCGAGGAGCAATCCGAACTGGGCGGTCGATGACGACCACAGCGTGGCGGTAATCGCGACAGGAGAGTACCCGATCCAGAGGCTATGGGGAAGCATTGTGCCGGGCTTGGTGGTGGCCACCATAGCCGGAGTAGCCTTTGCTAGCTGCTACGCCCCCCCGAGCATAGGTCTCTCGGACTTCACCGAGTACATCGGAGCGGTGCAGATGGCTGCGGCGGGACACGCGACGGCGGTTGTGGCGTGCGATTTCAACGCGTGGAGTCAGGAGTGGGGCTGTGCTCGGACCACAAGAAGAGGGGAGATTCTCCAGGGAGCGATGGACCAGCTGGGTTTCGCAACGCTTAACCGCGGCAGCGAGCCCACCTTCCGCGGGAATGGAGTGGCTCGCGAGAGCATTGTCGACGTGTCCTTTTCGAGTTCTTCTCTCGCACGCCCTAACTTCTGGCGGGTCTGCCACGGGTACTCGGGAAGCGACCACCGGTACGTGGAGTTTGTTCTGCAGCAGGGTGGGCAGCAACAACATCATCAGCGGCCTTCCTGCAACGTCCCTGCGAGCAGTGGAGCGGTCTTGTGCGCCGGGATCAGGTACAAGACTGGTCAATTCAACCCGACCAGCTTCAGACTGGCGCTTTCCGCCAATGGCTTTCCAGAGGCAGACTCCCCTCAGCTGTTGATGAACAGCTTGTCGGCCGCCTGCAGCGAAACAATGGAGCAAATCCGCAAGGCAACATACAGTCGGTCGCCTAGGCTGTACTGGTGGAGCCAGGAAATCCATTGTATTCGTGAGCAGTGCGAGGGGATGGAAAGGCGCCTGAGTGCCGCAGTCGATGCAGCGGAAAGGGATGCGAGCAGGGCCCAGCTGGCTGATCTCCGTAGGACGCTCCAGCGCGAGATACAGGACAGCAAGGAGCGGTGCATGCAGGAGTTGATCGACAGCGTGGAGAACGACGTCTACGGGCTGGCGTATAAGGTAGTGCTGGGCAAGCTGCGAGGCCGCACTCCTCCCGAGACGGATCGTTCGGTTCTTGAACCGATTGTCGACGCCCTGTTCCCGAGACACCCTCCCTTCGAGTGGCCTTCGCTGATGGACAACGAGGAGGAGGACGCGGTGCGCCCTATAACTCGAGAAGACGTGCTCGCAGTTGCAGAAAGGATGGCCCCATCCAAGGCTCCAGGTTTGGATGGCATCCCGAATGTGGCCGCTAAAACTGCCAAGTTGGAGCACCCGGAGTTGTTTGCCCGGGTCTATAGCGATCTACTGCAGCGGGATGAATTCCCCAAGTCTTGGAAGGAAGCGAGACTGGGCAAGCAACCGGGGGAACCGTCGCCGAAACGGCCGCTCTTGGTGATGGGGGTCATCCCGAAGGGATTCGAACGTCTGGTGCTCGATCGCCTCAACGACCATCTAGAGGACAACAGTGCTCCCCACCTGTCGCCGAATCAGTATGGCTTCCGAAGAGGTCGGTCAACCGTTGAAGCCATACAGCGGGTTGTAGCGAAGGGCGAGTTCGCGAGGACCTTCCATCGCACCAACGGGCGCGATCCTCGGTGCTTGATGGTGGCGGCGCTGGACGTAGCGAACGCGTTCAATACGGCCAGCTGGGAGGCGATCGCCCTGGCCCTCCAGGAGAAGCGGGTTCTGGCTCAGCTCCAGAGGTTCCTGAGAAGTTACTTCTCCGAGCGAGAGCTGGTGTATGAAATAAGCGAGGACCCAGTCCGGAGAGAGGTGACAGCGGGCGTTCCACAGGGGTTGCTGGTCCAGGAGGATGCCAGGTGCCACCAGCGGAGACAACAGAGCGGGATTTCCATCGGCGATCTGCGAGCGGAGGAGCGAGAGGCCACTATGCGCCAGTGGCAGCAAGAATGGGACGAGTTGGCGCCTGCAAGTAGGTTCACCCGATGGGCGCACAGGGTGATCCCTGATCTTGCATCGTGGAAGGTCTGACGTCATGGTGAGATGACGTTTCACCTGGCCCAAATGCTATCCAGCCATGGCTTTTTCCACGATTATCTACACAACCAGCGATTCGCGCCATCCCAGGACTGCGCTAGATGCCCGGGTGTGCCGGAGACGGCAGAACACGCGGTATTCTTCTGCCCTCGTTTTACGGAGATAAGACGAGAACTGCTGGGTGAGGACGAGAAGCTGGTGGTAACGCCGGACAACATCCAGCAGTACATGCTGGGGAGCCAGGAAAGATGGAGCGAGGTGTGCGAGGCCGCTCGGATAATCACCACCACATTCCAACAGGAGTAGTACATCGAGCGGGCCACGAGCGCGAACGAGGACATGCAGGGTGCTGCACAACGGCTGGATGCTGCGCATGAGGAGCTGGTGGCCTTGCGCAACGAAAGGCATAACGAGGCTCGTCGGCAGCTCACTATCGAGCGACGAGCTGCGCGGGGGCAACCTCCACCACCAACCCACCCCGACGGGACGAGATCCGGGAGCGGGAGGATCAGCAGCTGCGCGTACGCAACAACGTTCGACGCTTCCGCGCGCGGCAGAGACTGCGGAACGAGGAGGTTGTCGACTGCCGGACGTACCTGTGGGCTCATCGGGGTGGAAGCGTTCGACGAGGACGAACTCAGCGGGGATGTTAAGCCATTAGGGTAATGTTAACAAAGGCCGCTGAGGCAAAAAGAGGCGCGAACGCCCACTATAAGTAAAAATCTGGGGCTGGGAAAAGTACATCACGGCCGTCGTGGCACAAAAGAGGTGCGAACGCCCATTTAAAATAAAAATAGACTAGGATGGAAATGAATACAGAACTGGCCATAATGGCAAAAAAGAGGCGCGAACGCCCATTCGCTCTGGGTTGGAAACGATGGAAGCGTAGGCCGTAATGGCAAAAAAGAGGCGCGAACGCCTGTACAGGCAGTAGGGCCCCCGGCAGTCCATCCCTGCCGGGGGGGGGGGGGGGGGGGGGGGGGGGGGCATATTTTCAATTCAATTTGAATAAACGGTGACTGTTCAATAGCTCGAATTTCGGATCGCGAAACCACGTCTGAGCCCAATGAGTGCTTGTCGAAGAGTCCTCTTTATTAATCCTTTTTATGATTTTTCGTTTGTCACTAATACTATTAGCTGCTATAATTCATGCCATAATTCCCAATTGGCAAATCCTAAACATCCCGACCACCATAAAAATCTTACTTTTATCTACTTCTATAAGTTCATTGATTTATATTCATGCAAGTTCAATTATCTTCTGTTCTGCTTATTTCACTAGTTCATGCAATTATCTTAAATTTTCTGCATCTTAACTGTTGCTCTCGATTTCTTTTTTGCCTGCTTCAATTGGTACAATACATATTTTTGTTGCAGGTCTTTTTACATGATCTGATTGAGCCGTTCGTAATGATACTACTCGCACTACATTATCCTTCCCGGGATGTACATTTGTAATTCTAGCTAACGGCCATTTTGATGGCGCCACGTTATCTTCCCGGACTATTACCATCATTCCTGGTTTAAGCTCTGTAGCAATCCCATTCCACTTTGTCCTCGCATTCAGTTGTTGCAAATACTCCTTATGCCATCGGTTCCAGAAATGTTGAGCGCGTTGTTGCGTGGCTCGCCAATGATTCAAACGATTTTCTGGGACATCCTTCATGTCGAGGTTTGGTAGCTGCTGCATGTTTGATCCAGTTAAGAAGTGCCCTGGGGTTAGCGCTTCTAGGTCCGCAGGATCGTCGGACATCGGCGTGATCGGTCGCGAATTCAAACATCCCTCTATTTCAGTCAGCAAAGTCGTCAGGTCCTCGTACGTCAGCGATGTGTCTCCAAGTACACGTTTAAGATGAAGCTTTATTGAACGTACCGCTGCTTCCCACAGTCCACCGAAATGCGGAGCACGAGGAGGAATAAATCGCCAGGTGATACGACTCGAGCTGCTCCACTCTTGTACCGAATTCTGAAATTGAGACGACTGTAATAGTTTATAAAGGGCGTTTAACTCGTTTGCGGCACCCTTAAAATTGGTTCCGTTGTCCGAATGCATCTCCGACACTAGTCCTCTCCTCGCGACAAATCTCCTTAAAGCCGCTAAGAATGCTTCTGTGCTGAGGTTTGAAACCAACTCTAGATGTACCGCCTTGGTGACGAAACATACAAAAACTGCGATGAAGGCCTTAATTGGTGCTGCCTTCCGATGACTTCCTTTGATGAAGACAGGCCCACAATAGTCCACACCAGATATTGAAAAAGGTCGAGCCTTCATTACCCTTTCTGCTGGTAATTGTGCCATTGGTTGAACAACACTCGATGGCTTGGCCTTGAAGCATATCACACACTCACGGCACACCTTCCTAATAGTCGTTCTCGCGCCAAGCACCCAAAAACGTTGACGAAGTGCGATGGCTGTTAACTGCGGTGCTGCATGCAGTAACTTTCGATGATAGTGTTGCACTAACAGTTCTGATAGCTGATGCGTCTTCGGGATAACTATCGGATGTTTCGTCCAGTCGCTCAATGATGAATTATCCAGCCTCCCCTTCACTCGTACTAAACCATGGTCGTCCAGATAAGTGGCAAGCGTTGATAATGGTGACTTTCCAGGTACTCGATCACCCTTTCGCAACTGCTTTATCTCTTCCGAAAATACTTCCACTTGAGCCAACCGACTTATGCGAATTTCAGCATTTAATATCTCCTCCGTTGACAGACTCGTAGAAAGCTGCTTTCGTTTCGATTTCATCGCCGTCCCAAATCTCATACAATATGCTACAACTCGACATAGAGTAGTGTACGACGATATTCGCTTGAACAAATGTTCACTAAACATTTTCTTCTTTTCTGACGACTCAGTGAATGCACTGGCTGCAGCTCGCTCCTCTTCAATCGCTATTGTCACTATCTCCGGTGATGCTCCTGTCTCAGGTGGGTCCGGCCAATTTTCTTCATTTAGTGCCAACCATTCTGGCCCCGACCACCACAGCGAGTTCTTGCAGAAATCATCTGGATCACAACCTCGTGACACGAGGTCAGCTGGATTCTGCAACCCAGGCACATGTCGCCAAACGCAATGCTTTGTCAGGGTCTGGATCTTAGCTACTCTATTGGCCACAAACGTCTTCCAGGTATGCGGGGACCCATTTATCCAGTGCCAAGTGGTCATCGAATCCGTCCAGATGAAACATGGTGCTTCTTGCAGCTGTGCATTACGAATGAACTGATACAACCGACTCGCCAAAAGTGCTCCGCACAACTCCAACCTCGCGATCACCAGTTTTTTCGATAACGGTGCCACCTTCGACTTTGATATGATCAAACTGATATTGAATCCTTTCGTAACTGAGCCGCTTCGAATGTAGACACACGCACCGTAGCCTCGCTCGGAAGCATCACAAAAAATGTGATATTGCCAATTGGTGCCCAACTTCGGGTACCGTGGAACGACAATGCCATCCAACAGGTTCAACTTGCCAGAGAATACACTGTACTCTGATTGGATCTTCTCTGGTAGTTCTGCATCCCACGACCACGTTCTTCCATTAGGCTCCTTCAGTGTCCATAGGGTTTGCATCAGTAGTTTCCCTTTCATCTTGATCGGATCTAAAAATCCAAGAGGATCATACATCTTGGCCAGGTTGCTCAGCACGTTCCGTTTCGTAATCGGCTTGGATGTATCTATAACCGGTACCCGAATGCTGAAGACATCGAAGTTTGGCTTCCACACCAGTCCTAACGTGCCAACACCTGCTCCTTCAATATTCACTTCTTCGCTCACAGCTAGGTCTTCTTTCGGAACATCTTTCAAGGCATTTGCCGCATTCGAAGCCCATTTTCGAATTCTGAAGCCAGCGCTACCAAGCATCTCAACCAGCTGACTCCGAATCTGTTGAACTTCTTCTTCTGTATCAGCACCACTAAGAAGATCGTCGACGTAAAAGTCGTTGTACCAACACATAGCCTTCGGATGGCTTTCTTCGTGATCTTCGAATATTTTCCGCAATGTTCGAATGGCCAAATAAGGAGCGCAGGCCGTTCCGTACGTTATGGTGTTCAATTGGAAAGTTGAGACGTTTTCCGACCATTCTTTGCGCCAGAGGATGCATTGTAGATTTCTGTCTGCCGGTGACACTAGAACCTGCCTGTACATTTTTTCCACATCGGCAACAACCCCTATTCTTCTCATCCTAAAACGAAGAAGAATTGATACAATATCATCTTGTAGCTGCGGACCGTTAAGAAGGATGTCATTCAATGATGTTCCCGTGCTGGTCTTATGCGAGGCATCAAATACCATGCGGCACTTTGTAGTTGTGCTCGCTTGTTTCAACACCGCATGACGAGTTAAATAATAACGACTTCCCTCCATAAGCTCCTTCTCAGCAGATGAAACTTCGGTCATGTGACCCAGTCGAAGGTATTCTTCCATGAACTCGCTATATTGCTCCTTGAGTCTGTTGTCTCGTGCCAAACGCCTTTCTATTGATGCAAATCGTTTTACGGCACCTTGCATGGAATCACCTAGCCTTTCCTTGTACTGAGGTATCTTGGGTAGTTCGACTACATAACGTCCAGTTTTCTCTCGTGTTGTCGTGTGTAGATACCACTGTTCCATAGCTTCCTCTTCGCTGGACTGAACTCTTTCCTCCGGTATGTTTTCGAGCATTACTAGTTGTTCCATGGCCGCATTTAGATTTTCTTCCGATAATACGCAATTAGCTAGTGTAACCGAAGACTCGATGGAACCCTTACATACTTCACGTCCACTAATTATCCAACCAAGTTTCGTTTCTAAAAGCATGGGTAGGTGTGGTGCCAATCTTAGTTGTCCTTGTTGTAACAACTCTCCGAATATTTCTGCACCAATCAGTAGGTCTATCTTCTCTGGCTGGTTGAACCCTGGGTCTGCTAGCGGCAAGTCTTCTGGAATTTTCCACCCTTTGATATCGATGTATTGCGCTTGGAATCTCGCCGTAACCTTCGGAAGCACCAAACGCTCCAAACACGCTGCATACGATGAGTTACGAGATTTAACGTCTACCGACACCAAGGTTTCCACGTTGAACACTGCCGCTCCAACACCAGAAAGTGGTCTCTGCACCCGCCTTTTCTTCAGCCTTAACTGTTGCGCCACTGCTTCCGAGATGAAGTTACACTGCGAACCTTGGTCGAGCAGTGCTCTTACAGGAACTTCTACTCCCCAGGAGTTACTAATTAGTACTTGCACTGTAGACAGCCACACCATACTTTTCTTGGTATCACCTCGGGCCATGGCATTGATCATGGTGACTTGCTCCTTGCCCCTTGTCAATCGACCTTCTTGATGGATACCGTGGCTATTACTGTTCAGCTGTGATTCCGATGGTTTTCTGCACATTAAAACGTGATGTCGTCCCTTGCAAATCTTGCATCTTTCTCTGCTTCTGCAAAACCGAGCACGATGGTTTCCCTTTAAACAGTTGAAGCACAAGGTGTCCGATGCTATAACTCGCTGTCGCTCATCTAGAGACATTTCCTCGAACTTCGAACAACTTGCCAAGGGGTGATTTTCGCTACATAGTGAACACCTAGCCATATTTTCTCCTCGAGCTTCTGCCGTACATGCCATTGCGACCGCTTGTGAACCTCTCTGGTGACTGGTACGCCCAAGTGCCTTTCCAGATAGTTTACCTGGAAGACTAGAAGACACATTATTAGAAGTTGCACTTTTCGTATTACTTGCCGATTTCGTGGTGATAACTCTGATACTATGACTCGAAACGTTGGTGAACATCTTCGTCTGCTTCTCGAGGAATTCTATCATCATCTTGTACTTGTCTTCCGTCGCATCGGCTGACGCCCTCTCCCACTCCAGCAACTGCTGCTTATCCAGCTTCAGCATGGTCAATGCGACCAGTGGTGTATCCCAGTGAGTGATTGGTTCCTTAAGACGTTCCATTCCTCTAACCAGACGCTTGATCTCGTTAACAACACGCGTAAGCTCTGATACGCTATCCGACGTCATCGGCTCCAGGTGCACTAACGCCTTGAAGTACTCTCGCCTGGTCACCTTGGAATTATCATAGCGATCCGTTAGGGCCTTCCATGTGCTGGCATAATTGCCGTCGATCAACTGCACATGGTCAAACTGCTGCGCTGCTTCCCCCTTCAGTGACGCTAACAAATACTGGAGCTTAACACGTCAGACAAATCGGCGACATCATGCACCATCGATGTAAACCTGTCTTTGTAAGTGAGCCATTGCGTTATTTCACCACTGAATGTCGGTAATTCCATCTTTGGCAATCTCACTCGCGACGCTCCGTGTAAAGTTTGCGACAAGGTACTGTTCCCACCGAATCGGACACTCGTGTCCAGACGTGTAATATTCTCTTCGGCCATTTTGTTGTTCAAAAAACCCTTCACTTGGTAGTACTGCTGGTAGAATAACTCACGATCAATTCGCAATTGCTCCGTATCACAATCGTCATTCTCGACCAGAAGCTTATCTCGAGCCACTTCAAAAGCCAACTTTGCATCTTCTAAATCTTGTAACCGTGTCTCTATTTCTACACTATGCACTAATTCATCGTAATTTGTGATGAAATTAACGAAACCATGTATCGTACTCACTCGATCGTTGTAAGTACGCGTTAGCTGCTGCAAAATCTTTTTTTCCTTGGTTGCCATTTTATTGTTTACAATTTACGCGCCTTCTAGCAACGATGGTGTGATGTCGTAAATATGACGCTATCGGCACTCACTAGCGATCTCCTTATTGAGTTACACCTTACTGAGTTACCCGTGCCGCGCGGTAAACTAACACTGATGTCCAACTGCTTAGCAACACTATTGGCACCTGCTAAAAACGAGTAGCTCACGCGAGTTACGCTACGTACACTGATTACCGACGCTATCACTCAGCACGATAGTAGTTGTAACTAGTTGAAAGTTCAACGGTCGATCTTAGTGGCGTCACCTTGGTCATTCACCCGATCGTGATCCTCCACTGTTGCACTTACGATTCCATGACGGTTCGAACCGATAAAATTACACGAACCTCATTTTGCAGACCGTGGATAGCGCACAGAATGTTCCAATACAATGCGATACGATCAACCTTTACACACCAACACACTGCCAACTTACACGAAAAACTAGCCCAAGCACGATAGCGCCGCTGGCACGCACTCAATCACACTGTCCACGTTATTGTGTGTCCCGCAGAATTTCGATTACTTATCTGTGACACACGATTCCGTATGGTAGCGAGCAATAACCGCAGTTAACACTTTCACCTAAACTGCTCAAACACGAAATACTCAGGCCAAATATTCTTGGCGCCTATAGTGTAACTCGCTCGCGAGACGCCTTCGACAGTACTGCCATATCCAACAACGGCTACAGACGTTCGCGAAACTTTCCGAAATAACCACTCTTACAAATTCAATACAATTCTTCAATATCAAATTATCCGGTTCGAAGGACCATGTTCAATAGCTCGAATTTCGGATCACGAAACCACGTCTGAGCCCAATGAGTGCTTGTCGAAGAGTCCTCTTTATTAATCCTTTTTATGATTTTTCGTTTGTCACTAATACTATTAGCTGCTATAATTCATGCCATAATTCCCAATTGGCAAATCCTAAACAGTGACGTTGTAAAAAAAACAGCCAGTTATCCCTGTGGTATGACATTCTAGCAGTCGAGCAGTTCAGACGTGGTGTGTTTTTGTATGGTGAGCTATTTTTGCAATAAAAACGTGCAAAATTGGCCAATCTCAATGCGGTTTGCGTTGAAAACGCAAAACTAGACGCCAGTGAAGCGATTTCGCGGGACAAACAGTGTTTGCCGGCGAATTTTAGTGCAATTTACGGAGTGGCAAATTTGCGCATACAATTGCAACAACAACAACAACAACAATAGTCTGTGTGTATTTTGAGTGTGCGCAAAAATCAGGTCCAATCGGGCCGGATGACGTGGTAAACGGTAGTTTCTGTGCCCTTGTTAGCGCTAAACGCTCGTACCTACGCCTGTACACGCAGGTTGGATGAAAATGTCAGGATCCACATCCGGCGAAAGGATCATGCGTGAGTTACGTCATGTGATCGGCCTCTTTTCCATCCAACCACCGAGGAGACAGGACGAGTTTTAGTGCTCGCATCACCACGCTCGCACTCAAAGCACCTGTTTTTGGAATAAAGGCAACAGGGGCATTGGTATTACGGCGCGAGAGGTGATATTCGTAGACCGTCGTAGGACCGACCGAAGCGAAAGCGTTTGCCATGGATGCTTTCATTAATCAAGAACGAAAGTTAGAGGATCGAAGGCGATTAGATACCGCCCTAGTTCTAACCGTAAACGATGCCAATTAGCAATTGGGAGACGCTACCCCTATTCGGTGCACTCAGTCGCTTCCGGGAAACCAAAATCGGGTTCTGGGGGAAGTATGGTTACAAAGATGAAACTAAAAGGAATTGACGGAAGGGCACCACAACGAAGTGGAGCTTGCAGTCGCGATCGAGAGCTCGACCCAAACGGACGTGTTTGCACAGTGCTCCGTGTGGTGAACAAGTACTCGTGTGAGAGAGAGAGTGAAAGCGATAGAGTTCGGGTGTTATTCGGATGACGAACGATAGAGACAAATGTGTGTGTGTGTTGCTTCGGCATACAATCTCTTGGGCAAGAGCGAGACATAAGACTCAAGCGAAAGCTACGTGAGTGTGTGTATGTAAGTGAAGCGAAAGCAAAAAGTGACGCCGTATGCACTATTTTGAAAACTAAGAATAACACGATTTTCGTGATTGGAATCGCAAAGCAAACTATTCGTACGTGTGCGTTTTGAAAAAACGAAGCTTTTGCGATATAGTGCGTGAAAATCCGTGCGATATTTTGGAAGATAATAGACATATTGTGAAATTCATATACCAACCGTGTGTTCCGTATCGGTGAGTGTGTGCGCGGGCGTGAGTGGAACTTTCCATCGGCTGTTGCCCGCGCGTGGCGTTCCGCGTCGACGATTGTGTGCGCGTGTCCCAAAGAGAACAATTAGACTTTCAACGGTAAAAATTAAAGAGTGCTCTTTCTAACCGCTGTTGCTCTCCTGCTTGCTCTCTCGCCGAATCGAAAGCTCGCTCGATGACTGAACGATATTCTCATGCTGTTCGCTTCTTCGGCGTCATGCGCTCTCGCTCGTGCTCATTATTGGATATTGCGCACACACATGTGCATTTTCTTCGTCAAATTTGCCGTGTGAAAGAGTACATTTTTGCACCGGTTTTTGATATGTGGAACTGGATGGTTTTGCAAGCGCGCTGATGTTTCGGATGAAAATTCAGCCATAAGTTATATGGCACGATATGTAGAAGAAGGTTTAATGTATATTTTGTATTATTTCAATCATTTATGCGTGTAACACTATACGGTGCCCATATTATAACGTGGTCATTATGGTAACGAACGGTACCGCCATGTATATCACAAAAGGATCGGTTGCTTTAAATTGAAGGATCTGTATTTTGCATCATCCGAAAAAACAAGACACCACACAAGCAACCAACTCCAGTGATTACATCGCAAGTGTTCAAACGTTTTGTTTTATCAACATGAGTGATTTGAACCGCGAACGCCGTACCGGTGTTTTTTACAAACAGGTGGCTAAATTCATAAAGGTGGACGCGGCCGAAGAAGCTAACCCGGAAGCCCTAGCCGGAATGGCAAGCTCTACTGTTGGGTGGTAATGTGTCGTGTAAAATAAGTGCTTCGCTTTTTCAGCTCCCATCGAAGCGGTTGTGGAATTGCCTGGATTGGTGGATTTCGGTCCATGTCGATCGGCGAAGGCAACCGTTACTGAGCACTATCTAACAACCAAACGCACCACAATTTGATGCATGTGCACGTTGAACTTCTGCATACTGCTTCTGCGTTTAATACTTCTGCATGCCAAAGCCACCTTAGCAGAACATAACTTATCCCTCCCAGCAGAAAAAAATCATCTCTAAATTGTTTACCTGTCCACGGTTCACTTTGCAGACGAACGTGAGGGACGCATGGTTTCCTGCACGGATGTTAATATAGATAAAGTCTACGTGAGAGGACGTAAACTGGGCCAGAAAATGCTAGGTCCTTTGGACTCGAGCAATATGTCCCGTACATATCCGTACATATCCGATGCCTCCCTATTCCATTCGCTGCAGAATGCTGGGAATTGTAGATCTAAAATCACTCCTCTCACATACGCAAGCTATTTTCATCGCTAAGATTCTCCTCAACAATATTGATGCCCCATCCTTACTATCTATATTCATTTCGGCGGGCCTTACCTCTTACGGCCAAAATTATCCTTTTCTGCGAGCTATGAAATCATTCAACTGCTTTTTTATCATTTCGATTATAACATCTCGATATCTGCTTTTCGGGCCCGACTAATTAATGACTCCTTATAATCCTCTATGTTTAGTTTGTTTAATCTCTGTTTATCTGTTTTATCTGTTTGTTTAAGATTAGACTATAAGATTCGTTTTGTTAAGCCTTATGGGCGAACAAATTATTTTCCATATACGGAAACAAATTATGTCCTCTACACAATCATTGTATATCGAGCAAAGGATACACCCGTGACCTGTCGAAAGGTGCTGATCTTCTGTGTTTGACCAGTTGACTTTTGAGCCACTGCTACACATTTTTCGGGACGACTGGAGCGACGTTCTCAGTCTGGTACTTGGCGGTCAACTGCAGTGGCGGAAATAACATTAACATCTTACGTATTTTCTGGCCAAACATGTCATGTTACTTTGCGCACAAATATGTACACATTTACATTAGCTGCAAACCACAGCACTAATTTCGTGAACGCACCATTCATCTGTTGCTACATTGTAATATCTAGAACGTAATAAAACTATCTTTGAGATTGTTATATCTTAAACCACAGCAACTACAAAATGCAATTGTTTTTTGTTCAAGCTCCCATAGCTGGGGTTTGTTAAATAAATGATAGAGTTCAGTTATGGGTTGTTTTCTCAAACAGGATTTGGTGAACAGCAATCGTCTGATGCAGACGATTATTAACGTCTGCGCGAGGAATTTACCAGCGCAAAAACTACTCTACTTGTGGCTTGTACTCCGGATCTACCGGTAGGCACTGATCTAAATCCTCTAGCTGTTCCTCAGTTTCTAGCGGTGCTAATTCAAAATCCGAACGAGGGAGAAGCCCTTCATTTGGTCTGGTTGCTGTTGCAAATTCCTCAATCGCTTTTTTTTTGCTGAGCAGCGTCTCTTTTAATGTGGTTGTTCTAGAAACGATTTATCTTCCACAATAATCCACAGGACATCGTTGCCAAAAACAGTTTTGTTTTCCATTTCGACAATTTCACAACAGAACACAACCAACTCAAAACACAAGGAATAAACTAAATAATCACACCAAAAGAATATCATTTGACTAACTACAAAATCGCAACATTTTGATGCATCCTCGAACCAAAACCATGACTTCAACGCAGCGGATTAAGATTAAAGTTTCACGCGCTGCGCGTAGAATAAAACGCAGTAGTTAGCAACTCTCTGACACGCTATCGCCGTAGCATCATCTTCAGACGAGCACCGCAAACACTCATGGTAAGAATCCGTTCAATTCCGCTTTCTCTTCGATGGTTTCCTTACAGAAATACAGACCTGAGCAGGTTGGCCAATATCACAATAATGTCTTCCCCTCACTTTCCCCACACACAGCTGATATGTGGTAGCAGTAGCAGGACGACAGAAGAGCACATTCCAAGCCAAAGAATAAATGCTGAGGCGAAGACTAGAGTAAAAAGGACAAATAGTACTGATAGACACGTGTACCACCACCACCACCACCTTATTTTATTTTTTTGCCTTTCGCTAAATTTCCGTTCGTTAAATTTTGCAAAAGCTAAAAAAAGCGCTTTAGCCAAGCCACACACCTCAAAACGCGACCGAGCTGAGGTCAAACCCAAAGAGAACAATTAGACTTTCAACGGCCAAAATTAAAGAGTGCTCTTAATAATAATAATAATAAATTTTTATTTGGAAGCAATTGTTGGGGAGAAATCCATACATATAGTGGTAAACCATTGAGACCAACTAATTTTAGTTTAACAAAATGGGCGGAGATTTTTTTTTTTTTTTGAGTGCTCTTTCTAACCGCTGTTGCTCTCCTGCTTGCTCTCTCGCCGAATCGAAAGCTCGCTCGATGACTGAACGATATTCTCATGCTGTTCGCTTCTTCGGCGTCATGCGCTCTCGCTCGTGCTCATTATTTCATATTGCGCACACACATGTGCATTTTCTTCGTCAAATTTGCCGTGTGCAGGAGTACATTTTTGCACCGGTTTTTGATATGAGGAACTGGATGATTTTGCAAGCACGCTGATGTTTCGGATGAAAATCCTGTCATAAGTTATATGGCACGATATGTAGAAGAAGGTTTAATGTATAATTTTTACTATTCCAAACATTTATGCTTGTAACACTAAACGGTGCCCTTATTACAAAAAGGTCATTATGGTAACGAACGGTACCGGCAGGTATATCATAAAAGGATCGGTTGCTTTAAATTGAAGGATCTGTATTTTGCATCATCCGAAAAAACAAGACACTACACAAGCAAAAAACTCCAGTGATTACATCGCAAGTGTTCAAACGTTTTTATTTTATCAACATGAGTGATTTGAACCGCGAACGCCGTACCGGTGTTTTTTACAAACAGGTGGCTAAATTCATAAAGGTGGACGCGACCGAAGAAGCTGACCCGTAAGCCCTAGCCGGAATGGCAAGTTCTACTGTTGGGTGATAATGTGTCGTGTAAAATAAGGGCTTCGCTTATTCAGTTCCTATCGAAGCGGTTGTGGAATTGCCTGGATTGATGGATTTCGGTCCATGTCGATCGACGAAGGCATCCGTTACTGAGCGCTATCTAACAACGAAACGCATCACAATTTCATGCATGTGCACGTTGAACTTATTCATACTGCTTATGCGTTTAATACTTCTGCATGCCAAAGTCACCGGAGCAAACCATAACCTATCCCTCCCAGCAGAAAAAAATTATTTCCAAAGTGATCATCCATTTACGGTTCACTTTGCAGACGAATGGGGGAACGCATGGTTTCTAACCACGGACGGCACTATCGACTAGCTGCAGTCTGTCTCGGATGGCACGGATGGTATATGACACGAACAATATGCCCCGTACATATCCGTACGTATCCTATGCCTCCCTACTCCATTCGTTTCAGAATGCTGGGAATTGAAGATCTAAAATCACTCCTCTCACATACGCAAGCTATTTTCATCGCTAAGATTCTCCTCGATAAAATATTTGCCCCATCCTTACTATCTATATTCATTCCGGCGGGCCCTACCCTATACGGCCAAAATTATCCTTTTCTGCGAGCTATGAAATCATTCAACTGCTTTTTTATCATTTCGATTATAGCATCTCGATATCTGCTTTTCGGGCCCGACTAATTAATGACTCCTTATAATCCTCTATGTTTGTTTCCTCCTCTGACGCGTTATTAGATTTAAGATTAGACTATAAGATTCCTTTTGTGAAGCCTTCTGAGCGGACAAATTATTTTCCGTATACGTCTGAACAAATTATTTCCTCTTAACACTACACAATCATTGTATATCGAGCAAAGGATAAACCCGTGACCTGTCGAAAGGTGCTGATCTTCTGTGTTTGACCAGTTGACTTTTGTATCACTGCTACACACTTTTCAAGGCGACTGAAGGGACGTCCTCAGTCTGGTAGTTGGCGGTCAACTGCAGTGGCGGAAATAATATTAACGTCTTACGTATTTCCTGGCCAAACATAACATGTTACTTTGCGCACAAATATGTACACATTTACATTAGCTGGAGACCACAGCAATAATTTTGTGAACGCACCATTCATCTGTTGCTACATTGTAATATCTAGAACATAATAAAACTTTCTTTGAGATTGTCTGAAATATCTTAAACCACAACAACTACAAAATGCAATTGTTTTTTGTTCAAGTTCCCATAGCTGGGGTTTGTTAAATAAATGAGAGAGTTCAGTTATGGGTTGTTTTCTGAAAAATGGTTTGCTGAATAACAAATCGACCGCCTGATGCAGATCGGTAGAATATCGTGCCATAGATGTCGTTATGTAGCCTCGCGCTTCTTATTGTACCTTCCAAGGATTATTAAGTCTGCGCGAAGAATTTAGCGGCGCAAAAACTTCTCTACTTCTGGCTTGTACTCCGAATTTACATTTAGGCCTTGATCAAAATTCTCTAGCTGTTCCTCCGTTTCTAGCCGTGCTAATTCAAAATCCGAACGAGGGAGAAGCCCTTCATCTGGCCTGTTGATGTTGCAAATTCTTCATTCGCCTGTCTTTGCGAGCAGCGCCTCTTTTAATACGGTTGTTCTAGAAACGATCCATCTTCCACAATAATCCACGGAACGCCGTTGACAAAAACAGTTTTTATTTCCATTTCGACAATTTCACAACAGAACACAACCAACTCGAAACTCAAGGAATACACTAAAAAAAGACAACAATTGAAAAAAACACAATAAAATAATATCATTTGACTAACTACAAAATCGCAACATATTATTGCACACACACATTACGCAACATTTTGATGCATCCTCGAACCAAAACCATGACTTCAACGCAGCGGATTAAGATTAAAGTTTCACGCGCTGCGCGTAGAATAAAACGCAGTAGTTAGCAACTCTCTGACACGCTATCGCCGTAGCATCATCTTCAGACGAGCACCGCAAACACTCATGGTAAGAATCCGTTCAATTCCGCTTTCTCTTCGATTGTTTCCTTACAGAAATACAGACCTGAGCAGGTTGGCCAATATCACAATAATGTCTTCCCTTCACTTTCCCCACACACAGCTGATATGTGGTAGCAGTAGCAGGACGACAGAAGAGCACATTCCAAGCCAAAGAATAAATGCTGAGGCGAAGACTAGAGTAAAAAGGACAAATAGTACTGATAGACACGTGTACCACCACCACCACCACCACCTTATTTTATTTTTTTGCCTTTCGCTAAATTTCCGTTCGTTAAATTTTGCAAAAGCTAAAAAAAAGCGCTTTAGCCAAGCCACACACCTCAAAACGCGACCGAGTTGAGGTCAAACCTGCTTCCTTTGGAACATAATCAAGACCGAAACGCGAAGAGTCGAGGCAGCTGTCATCCACAGTAAACAGACGCTCCGGTGTGACGCTCGTAAAAAAGCCGAAAATACCGTGCAAAAATAACGTGAGACGGCTAAAATAGTGTTTTAAATCGTTTATTACCGTGCACTTGTGAATTTTATCGTAAAATCCGAACAAAATAGGACGATGATCGCCTAATAACTGTGTTACAAGTCTTCCCCATACATTTTGTATGGGAGACATAAAGTGTAAATTAAACACATTATAACCTTAAGGGAAAAAAAACACCAAGTGACGTCAATAAAGCATTGTGCTGGCACCGATAAACAGTTTTCATAGCGGTGGAAGCGGAGAAATCGTCGCAAAAAGCGAGTAAAAAGTGCGTGAAAGATCGGCGCAAGCGGCGTCAGGTGTGTCGTCGCGTGTGACTGTGCGCTCGAGCGACGCGTCAGCTCAGGAGATATTTCTACTCCACAGCGCCATCTATCCGCGAGTCCGCTGCCAGCGTTCCCCCGTGGAGGGGGAGGGGGAGTAAAACCAGCCTTAAAGCGCCGATTCTTCCCAAAAGATGTCCACCAGTCGAACCCTGCGCCCGAGGTCGGGATTGACGGACACCAGACCACCGATGGTGGTCGGGCGCAAACTGACGACCGGGCAAGCTTCAGCCACGAACGTCGCTGCAAGCGCCACTAATGCGGGTGCGGTAGCAGCAGCGACGGGAACACCAATGGAGCGGTTCATAGAGCGGCTGGAAGAGCAGCTGGCTCTCCTGCGCACGCAACTGGCGGAGCAGGCTGACCAGTACCGTAAAGACCTGGTGACGATGCAGGAAAATCATCGCTTGGAGGTTCTCCACCTGCGCGAAGAGAATCGCAAGGAGCGCGAAATGGTTGCAGGTCTGCTGGCGCAGCTGGTGTCAACACAGCAAACGCAGCAGCAGCAACAGCAGCTGCCACAACAGCGGGCAGGTGCGGTGACGGCTACGGCGGTGCCGTCTCCGGACCAGGAAGGCGGCTCCTGGGCCGAGGTGGTGCGCCATAAGCCGGCAATCCAGCAGCCGGCTCAGCAGCAACAGCGGCAGTGGCCGCAACGGCAGCAGTCGCAGCGGCAACAGCAGCAACGTCCGCAGCAACATCAAAGCGGACAGCGTTTGGCTGGGCAGCACCAACAACAACAGTGGCAGTTGAAGGGCCAGCTGCTGAGTAGGCAGAACCAGCAACAGCCACGAACGGCAGTGATGGCCAAAAAGTCGCGAAAGCGGCCGGATACAATCGAGGTAATTCCTGCTGACGGTATTAGCTACCTCGAGATGTATAAGGCGATACGCACGAGCTCACATCTCGACGGTATGCAGGAAAAAATTGGCGTTGGAAAGCGCACGCCAAAAGACACACTGCGGCTGCCGCTCAGCCGAGATGTGGACAGTGCCGAGCTGTGCCAACGCATCCGGCAAGCCATCGGCGATAAGGGAGCGGCGTCCGTTCGCACGGAGATGGCCGAGGTGCTGGTTACAAATATCGACTCCTTAGCGAACGAGGATCAGCTACGCAAGGCGGTGTTGACGGCTCTGGGCAAGGAGCACTCGGAGGCCACCATCGAAATGTGGGAGCGGCGAGACGGCACGATGCGTGCCCGCGTTCGTCTGCCTCGGACCGACGCAGATCATCTGGCCGGGAAACGCCTCCTCCTGGGGTATACCTCCTGCTGGGTGTGGGAGGTTCCGAAAACACCGTTGGCGGAGAAACGGTGCTTCCGATGTCTGGAGCGGGGCCACTTCGACGGCCAATGTTCGGGCGACGATCGCTCCAAGGTGTGTATCCGGTGTGGCGCGGAAGGCCACAAGGCAGTGACTTGCATCGGCAAAGTCCGCTGTCTGAAGTGTGGCGGCCCGCACCCGATTGCCTCCGCCTTGTGCAACGCAGCTGCTTCACGATGATTGAGTTCCTCCAAATTAACATCGGGAAGAGCAGGAGTGCTCAGGACATTGCGCTCCAGCGTATGAGGGAGGAGGGAGCCGACGTGATGCTCGTCACGGAGCTCTATGCTGTGCCGGCCAACAACGGAAACTGGGAGTCCGATGATGCACTGAAGGCCGCGATCGTCACCAGCGGCCAACGGTTCCCCATCCAGCGGGTGAGGAGCGTGCAACACCCGGGCATCGTGGCGGCCGAGGTGGCGGGCATTGTTGTCATCTGCTGCTACATTCCGCCAACGGTCGGCCTTCCGGAGTTCGAGCAGCAGATGGACCGGCTGGAGGTGCTAGCGCGAGGCCACCCTTGCGTCCTTTTAGCTGGTGATTTCAACGCGTGGCACGGGGCCTGGGGGAGCGAGCGTGCCAACCTTAAGGGTGTGGCGCTCCTCCAGACGGCGACGAGCCTGGGACTGGAGGTCTTTAACAGCGGTACGGAGCCGACTTTCCTGGGCAACGGAGTGGCTCGGCCCAGCAGGGTGGACGTTGCCTTCGCGAGTCCATCGATCTGCCGCCCGGACGGAGCAGCGGAGGTCATCAGCTCCTGGCGGATCCTCGACAGCTACTCCTACAGCGACCATTGCTACATTCGGTTTGCGGTAGGGCAACAGCCTCGTGCTGGCCAGCGGCCCGGACGGCTGGAAGGCGTTACAGTACGGGAGGCGGGTACTCGCTGGCGAACTCGCCAGTTTTGCCTCCGTACGTTCGAGCTAGCACTCGAGGCGACCCGTTTTGCCGATCGCGTAACCGATGCGGCAAGCCTGGGGAAGGCGCTCACAGAGGCCTGCGACGCTACTATGGCGAGGGTCGGGCACTCGCAGCAGCGTAGGAGCTCCAACGTCTACTGGTGGACTCCCGCCATCGAGGAGCTAACCGAGCGCTGCCGGTTGGCACGGGAAAGGCAGACCTTGGCCCTCGATGAGACGTCCGTCGAGATAGCTTCGGAGGAACACCAGGAGGCGCGTGCTGCCTTGAGAGCGGCAATCAAGGAGAGCAAGTCGCGACACTTCGAGGAGTGGCTTCAGGCCCTGGCCGCGGATGTGACGGGACAATGGTTCCGGCAAGTCCTTCTGCGGTTTCAGGGCAGCTGGACGGCGCGAGAGCGGGACCCGGCGGTGCTGCAGCGAATCGTCGAGGAGTTGTTCCCTGAACATCCCCCGGTTGAGTGGCCGGACGTCGCGTCTTCGGATGGGGACTCTCCAATCCGTCCGATCAGCTGCGCAGAGCTCCAGGCAATAGCGGGCGAGCTGCACCCCCGGAAGGCGCCTGGCCTTGACGGACTACCGAACGCTGCGGTAACGGCCGCCATCCGCAAATATCCGGAGCCATTCGTGGGTGTCTACCAGCGCTGCTTAGACACGGGCATTATTCCGCGCGAATGGAAGAGGCAGAAGCTGGTGCTGTTGCCCAAGCCGGGTAAGCCGCCGGGTGAAGCTTCGTCCTGTCGCCCGATTTGTCTGATTGACAATCCGGCGAAGGTGTTCGAGCGAACGGCACTGGACAGGCTGAATGAACATCTCGAGGATCCGGAGTCGCCTCGGCTGGCCGAAAACCAGTTCGGCTTCCGGAAACAGCGGAGCACCCTGCAGGCGATCCAGATGGTGGTGGAAGCAGGCGAGCGCGCGATGTCCTACGGAAGGACGAACCAGCGGGATAAGCGCTGCCTGCTGGTTGTGGCGTTGGACGTCAAAAACGCCTTTAACACCGCCAGCTGGCAGGCGATCGCGATGGCCCTGCGTGAGAAGGAGGTTCCAGCGCAGCTGCAACTTCTGCTCCGCGATTATTTCACCGACAGGGAGCTGGTGTACGACACCCTTGACGGCCCGGTGTCACGTCGGGTAACGGCAGGCGTTCCACAGGGGTCAATACTTGGCCCGACTCTGTGGAACGTCATGTACGACGGCGTACTGCGGATCCAGCTCCCTGAAGGGGCCACCATCGTCGGCTTTGCCGATGACATCGCCATCCTGGCCGAGGGCTGCACACCTGAGGAGTCGGCGACGGTTGCCGAGACTGCGATAGAGGCGGTGATGGGGTGGCTGGATGCGCGCCATCTCAGTCTAGCCCCCCACAAGACCGAATCGGTCTTGATCTCAAGCCTGCGACGAGGACGGTTGGAGGTTCCGGTACGCGTCGGCGAGGTGTCGGTCACGTCAAAGAGATCGATACGCTACCTGGGGGTGCAACTCCACGAGAAGTTCTCGTGGAAACCGCACGTGGAGGCGGCCGCGGACAACGCCCTCCGTGCGGTTGCGGTGGTCACCTCGGTGATGAGGAACCACAGCGGCCCCCAGGTGGCCAAGCGGCGTCTGCTGGCAGGAGTCGCCGAATCGGTTATCCGGTACGCCTCGCCCATCTGGGCTAAGGCAATCGACTTGCAGTGGTGTCGCAGACGACTGGCCCAGGTCCAGAAGCCGCTGGCACGTGGGGTATCGAGTTCGTTCCGCTCGGTATCCTACGAGGTGTCAGTGGTGTTGGCTGGTCTGGTACCGTATCGGCTGGTCGTGAAAGAGGACGCAAGGTGCCATAGTAGGCTGTTGTCCGAACCTGGCACCAGCAGGAAGGAGGTTCGAGCGACGGAGCGAGCAGCCACGATGCTGCAATGGCAGGACGCGTGGGACCGTGCGGCGGCAGTACCAACGGCCAGCCGTTACCTGACATGGGCGCACAGCATGATTCCTGACCTGCACCGGTGGACGGGACGGAAGCATGGAAGGGTGGACTTCCACCTTTCACAAGTACTATCCGGACACGGATTCTTCCGGGAGTACTTAAACGTCTGCGGATTTGCTCCGTCCCCGGAGTGTCCAAGGTGCACGGAGTCGGTCGAGTCGGTGGCCCATATCATGTTCGAGTGCCCGGTGTTCAACGACACGCGACGAGAGCTGCTGGGCTGGGGTACACCCGATTCGGTCCAGCAGGACAATATCGCCGAAAAGTTGCTGGAGAGTGCGGAGTGGTGGGACCGCATTCAACGAGCAGCAAAGACCATCACCACGGTGTTGCAACAGCTGTGGCGCGATGAGGAGGCCCTGGCCAGCGGTCGAGCGGAAGCGGCCTTTGCGGAAGACGAGGAAGTGGCCCTCGAAAGCGTGGCCGCACTCTTCGGTGAGGAAACGGATGACACAGTCATAGTAGACATCACACGGCGAGTTAATGCGGCACGAGCAGCGCGTCAGCGGTCTGCTCGCAACAGACGGTGTTTGTGATATTTCTCAGCGGTGAATTTAGGTGTTACTTGCTTGGCGTTTTAAATGGAAGAGAGATCTATTCCTAATTTGTAACAATATCCTTACGTACTAAACTAATACAAATGATACTTCTTCGGCCTACTTCGTTGATCAGGCCCAAGTACCTAAACTAGAGTAATTCACATTGCATAACTTTAGGCTGCAACATCCCGGCCACCAAAAACTAGGGTTTTTCACATTGTTCATCCTGGACAGGCAAAATTGCTATCTTTGTCACTGGCCTGCGGTTCATCCTACCGTTTCCATAATTCAAAGTTACCACTCTCACAATGTTATCTTTCCCTGGATGTGTTTCTTCGATTTTAGCGAGTGGCCAACGACTTACAGGAGTGTTCTCCTCTTGCACTACTACGATCATTCCTGGTTTCAATAATTGTGCTGGGTTTCCCCATTTGTTTCGTTTTTGTAACAATTGCAAATATTCTAAATGCCAACGGCGCCATATACGCTGCATATATGCTTGGACTTGTCTCCAATGATTTAAGCGATCTACTCTTACTTCTTCTAAATTCACATCTGGAACTATTTTCAAATTTTCACCAATTAAAAAATGCCCTGGCGTTAACGCATCTATTCCATCTGGATCGTTAGATAAAACAGTAATGGGTCTTGAGTTAAGACATGATTCTACTTCTGTCAATAACGTTGCCATGTCTTCAAATGTAAGTTTAGTTTCTCCTATCACACGTATCAAATGTTTTTTAATCGATCTAACTGCTGCCTCCCAGAGGCCACCAAAATGAGGCGCTGCTGGTGGAGAAAAACTCCACTCTATTCCCCTTTCGTAACACCAGGCTGTTATTTCATCGTGATGAGTTCGGGTTTGCAGGAGAATGTACAGCTCTCTTAGATTATTTGCAGCTCCTCGAAAATTGGTCCCATTATCGGAGAAAATCTGTTTGACCAAGCCACGGCGCGCAACGAAACGTCTTAAGGCAGCTAAAAAGGCAAGAGTCGTTAGTTCAGAGACAAGTTCAATGTGCACAGCTTTTGTGACAAAACAAACAAATACTGATACATAGCCCTTTATAGTATTTGCACGTCGATGAGTTCCCTTTAGGTATATGGGTCCAGCATAATCAACACCAACAATTGCGAATGGTCTGGCCTGTCGCACCCGTTGCGGCGGTAAGTCACCCATTGGCTGCTGCATCATTCTTGGTTGACAACGTGCACATCGCACGCAGCTGTGAATGGTTCGCTTCACCACATTTCGTCCTCGTGTTATCCAGTACCGCTGGTTGATTGTGTTAATCGTCAACTGCATTCCGGCATGAAGCATGATTTGATGGTAGTGGTTTGCGATTAGTAGTGCTAACCGATGCCTTCCGGGAATCACTATAGGATGTCGCGCACTCCACCTTAACTCTGCATTCGATAATCGTCCCCCAACGCAGATTAGTCCATTTCCACATAACCTTGGTGATAATAATCTGAGCGGCGATGATTTCAGAACAGGCAACCGTTTCTGCAGTCTTTCGTATTCGTCTTCAAACTCCTCCATTTGCACCATTTTTATTATGACTATCTCTGCCTGCTTTAAATGGTGTAATGCTAACGATTCCGGTTTCTTTTTTGTTTTCAATCCCGCAAGGAAACGACAGCAATGTCCTATTACGCGCGTCACCTTCGAAAAGGTTTCACAACGATTTATCACTCGATTCACAAAAGATTCTTCTTTGTTCATTACGATTGCAATTGTTTTCGCTTCTAACATCGCGTCTAGTACTGTTTGCCGCTCATCCTTAAACTTCGGCCAATTGTTTTCTGACATAACTAGCCACTGCGGTCCATGCCACCACATCTGATCACCTTTTACCTCTTTTGGCCAACGCCCGCGCGACACTGCATCCGCTGGGTTGTCTACTCCTGGAACATGTCTCCACTCGAAATTGCTGGTTAATCGTTGAATCTCTGACACTCTGTTAGCAACAAAGGTCTTCCAACGATTTGGAGATGCCCTCAACCAATGAATGACGGTCATACTGTCTGTCCAACAGTAGGTGGAGACAAGTAACTCCGATGAGTTTAGCACCTTGTTGAGTAACTTACTCAGTAAATGTGCTCCACATAATTCTAACTTAGCAACGCTGTGTTTGGAGTCTAAAGGTGTTATCTTTGACTTCGAAACATAAAGTCTTGATACTGTTTCTCCTAGTCCGTTCGAACTCCTTACATATACA
The DNA here is from genome assembly GCF_943734755.1 of Anopheles moucheti. Lineage (NCBI taxonomy): Eukaryota > Metazoa > Arthropoda > Insecta > Diptera > Culicidae > Anopheles > Anopheles moucheti. The sequence continues at coordinate 1,354,860 of NW_026453515.1, forward strand.
CACGCACCATAGCCGAGTTCTGATGCATCACAAAACCCATGCAACTGAATATTGACAGGATCAGTTATGGTTATCAGTCGAGGTACTCTCAGAGTGTTCAGGTCACTCAACTGACAAATGAATTCCATCCACTCACCTTTCATCGAATCTGGTAGTTCATCATCCCAATTGAAAGCTTTACCATCTTTCATTTTCAACCTCCACAAAGACTGCATAAATTGCTTTGCCTTTGCTTTCACTGTGTCGATCAAACCGAGAGGATCGTATATCTTCGCAATAGTACTTAAAACCAATCGTTTACTGCACACGTTATTCAAATCGATCGTGGGTATTTTTACGCTTTGTTGATCGTTCACTGAGTCCCAAATGAGCCCTAATGCAGACGACACACTGTTTGTTTTCACATTACATGATTGTGAAGTTGTTTCCTCTTCGTTCACTGCCAGTACATTGCATACATTTGACACCCATTTCCTTAGTTCGAATCCACCTTTGTCGAAAAGTAATTTTGCTTCCATACACAAACGTTTTGCTTCTTCTACCGATTGAGCACCTGAGATAAAATCATCCACGTAGAAGTCTCCTAATCTCGATGCTGCCAAAGGAAACTCACTTCCGTGATCTAATACCACTTGCTGGAGCGCTCTCACAGCAAGAAATGGAGCACACGCCGTGCCGTATGTCACAGTATTCAACACATATGTTTGTAAAGGTTCATCAGCTGTAAATCTCCACAATATTTTCTGGAGCGATCGATCTTCTTCGTGCACCAACACCTGTCGGTACATTTTCGCTACGTCTGCTGTAATGGCTATTTGTTTCGTACGCCACCTCAGCAAAATAGCAATTGAATCTTGCTGAATCGTCGGTCCTACCATGAGCACATCGTTAAGGGCAACACCGTTTGACGTTTTGCAAGATGCGTCGAAAACAACACGGCATTTTGTTGTCGTACTATCATGCTTGAATACTGGATGGTGTGGCAAGAAGTACCCTTGTTCCCTATTTTCTTCTGTTGCACCTACTAATGTCATGTGACCTAACTGCACATATTCGTTCATGAATTCGTCATAGTCTCGTTTAGTGTCTGGTTCACGTGTAAATCTCTTCTCTAATGATTTGAATCTTCTCCAAGCTATATCACGGCTGTCACCAAGGAGCGGTACTGTTTTACGTGGCAAACGTACAATGTATCTTCCTCTTTCATCTCTGGTTGTTGTATCCGCAAATATTTCCTCACATTGCCTTTCTTCCACACTCCAACACCTTTCCTCTTGTACTTCTTCGATACGGAAAAACGCCTCCATGAGTTCACGCAAATTTTCACTTTCTCCGTTGACTGTATATGCACAAACTAAAGGAAGTGCCATCTTGGTTGGAATATGTATGCCACTTACTACCCAGCCTAGATGCGTGTTTATGAACATCGGCAAATTTGACGCCAATGTTATACGTCCGTCTAATATTAGGTTGAAAAAGATCTCAGCGCCTAATATTACATCAACTTCACTAGATACATTAAACTGTGGATCAGCTAGCTTAATGTTGTTGGGAATGTTCCATTCATTCACGTTCACAGACACCGATGGAAGCCGTGGAAGTAATTTCGGAAGCACCATAAAGTCCAACGCACATTCAAACAACGAGTTTAACGAAACAATTTTAGTCGATACTTGTGATTCCACTTGCGATGCTGAAGTACCTATCCCTGCTATTGGCATATGCATCGTCTTACGTGATAGCTGCAACTGCTGTGCCAGCCTTTCAGTAATTAAGTTCATCTGTGCACCGCTATCGATTAAAGCTCTCGCTGGCACTTTCGATTTGTTTTTGTCTAACACATATATGATTGCCGTTGATAGGAACACCATTTGTACGTCAATGTTCACATTACTGTTGCCAGCATGCATCACTTGCCAGGGTGTGGTATCAGTTTCGATCGTTGTTGCTGTTAACACAGTGTTGGGTCGTGAAACATTCCCTCTACTGAAACACAATAAAGAATTGTGTGGTTTTCCACAATATCGACATGTGGTTTTTGATAAGCACGAATGAGACATGTGATTATTCTTAAGGCAATTGTAACATAGCCTAACTCTCGACACCAAATTTGCTCTCTCTCGGACACTCATTTTCAAGAACTCTGAGCATTGATACAGTTCATGTTGCTGGTCGCAGACGGGACATAATTTTTTGTGTTGCTCGGTGCAAGGCGCCACAAACCTTAATCGTACTCCACTTGCATTGTTTTTGTTCGTAGATAAACCGGCCACCTTGCCTGAGCTGCTTACCCGAGGCGGTTGTAGATTGTGTCTCAATCTGGATTTGAGAATCTTCACTCTCTCTTGTAAAAAATCTATGAGTTCATCGTATGAATCACGTTCACTCGCACATGCGTGTGTCTCCCACGCTAATAATGACGCATCGTCTAATTTTGTGTATAAGATACAACACAAAGGTGTGTTCCAATTATGCACCGGCTCTTTCAGGCGATCCAAACCCTTCACATAACGAACGAACTCGTCCACTAACCGTGACAATTCTTCTACACTTTCTTTGGCCATGCCGGGTAGAAATTGCAAAGCTCGAAAATACTCCCGAATCAACATTTTGTTGTTGTCGTATCTTTTAAGCAGGGCGCTCCACGTAATGTGATAGTTATCCGCTGTAATATCGGTGTGTTCGAAATGTCCAGCGGCTACACCCTTTAGTGAAGACAGTAAATACTGCAGCTTCATTACTGGTGGTATTTCCGATGATTCGTGAATCATTGACACGAAACGATCGCGAAAAGTAAGCCACATTGTATTGTCTCCGTTAAAGGTTGGCAAATCCACTTTAGGTAATCGCACTTGTGAGTTACCACACATATATGTAGTGGTTCCAAGCATAGTTGCGTTCGATGCTGTGTTCTCTCTCGATAGGCTGAGTAACTTGCCTTTGCACTTAAAATAACGATCGTAGAAGTTCACTTCTTCTTGAACACACACAACCTCAGAATCTCCCTTTGGCTCTATATCCAAATCTAAGATTTTAGCCATTATCACCTCATATTCTGCTTTACACTGCTCTAATACTTCGAGTCTCACAGGAGCTTCATCAACCGCCCTGGTTTCGCTTTCGCTAAATGCTTCTATTGATGATAGCATTTTTATTACGTTTTGCAGCTTCTTGTTGAAAGTCGCTAATTTCTTCTCGGCCATTTTGAAGCACACTTAGTCCAATGAACTTTATCGATGGATACTAAATGTTCACTCACACTCGACACCACGCACTCTCTCCACGATACTATCACACTTGTCTAAGCGTACTGAGACGGCACTCAATCTCTACGCGCACCTTTGCTTATCTGATTCACCGCTGAAAGAGATGACACTCAATCTCTTGTCTCACGCACTGCGAATGGAGATGACACTCAATCTCCACTACTCACTAGAGTACGTTTCTAAATCGTTCGCCAACAGACTCACGCACTCCTAAGGTCAATGTTCTGACTCTTGAACGCTTCCACCACGCGGAATATGATTTACAAATAGCGTCACAAATGTCACGAAACTTGATGTGAAACCTAAAACTCACTACACAATTGTCAGCTCTACGCTATTTTACACTATCACTATTCTTTCTCGACTCAATCCGGTTCGAAGGACCAAAAATGTTTGTGATATTTCTCAGCGGTGAATTTAGGTGTTACTTGCTTGGCGTTTTAAATGGAAGAGAGATCTATTCCTAATTTGTAACAATATCCTTACGTACTAAACTAATACAAATGAAACTTCTTCGGCCTACTTCGTTGATCAGGCCCAAGTACCTAAACTAGAGTAATTCACATTGCATAACTTTAGGCTGCAACAGACGGCTTCGAGGTCAGACGAAGATCGGGCCCGAGTGCGTCTGGCTGCAGACGTTGCGGCAGCACTGGTTGCCCGAGACGATGAGGTACTGCGGGTGGCAGCAGAGGCGGAGCGAGCGGGTCTAGCTCCTCCTCCCATTCCGAGGCGCAGCAGGGGAGGACCACCTTCCCCAGCGACGGTGAGAGCTCGCCACGAGCGGCGGCGGTTTATGCGACGCGCATGGCGCGCTCGGGTTCGCGTTGAGGGACCCTCGACGACACGCCGTCGTCGGACTGCACCTACGGAGGCGGATATGATTCGTTCTCGACGGAACCGACGAGAAAACGAGAGACGTCGCCGAGCCTTGGCTGCAGGTCGGCGATGGTCACCTGCGGAGGAGGCTGCCGCTAGCGAGGCGGAATGGTCGGGCCGTTAAGTGAAATGAACCCCTTGGAGATCGAATAGAAAATAAGAGAGAGCCATGCGGAAGCGGAAATATGCGAAAAAAAAAAATTAAGAAATGGGGTAGTGATATCAGAAAGGGTCGATCTACGTACGGCAAATCCCTGGCGGGCGACGCAGTACGTCAAGAGTGTAGGTTGATAAAAAATAAAACCTGCAATGTATTTAAAAAAAAAGACCGAAACGCGACGTCTAAAAACGGTCGCAATTAGTTCCAAGTTTTGGGTCGCGCGACCTTTTGGGAAACCTGCTTCCTTTGGCACATAATCAAGACCGAAACGCGACGTCTAAAAACGGTCACGATTAGTTCCAAGTTTTGGGTCGCGCGACCCTTTGGGTGTATTGCCGCGCGTGGAGGTACGGCACAACATTTCGTCGATAGCCGGGACACAAACCAGGGAGACATGGCAAAAGAGTAGTATAGGCCAGGGAGCTTTTCTTGCGCACAAGTTGTTTGCAAGAGAGCAAAAAGTACGGCAAAAGGGCAAAAGAGTAGTATAGGCCTACAAGTTGGTTCGTGGTTTCCAGGTTGGACAAGTATTCGGCCATATTGAATTTGAAATAATTCATGATGCGCATTGCATAGATACAGGCGTATAACGGAAGCGGTGAGAAATGGTTCACGCGTTATAACGTAACGCTTGAAATTAATTTTACTCATAATTTTACCGCGGGTTGTTCCGTTTTATAAATTCATTCTATGTTTTTTCTACCAAATAAATAATTTAACAGAATAAATAAGGTGAAGTATTAATAATGAGTTGTAAGTAATAGGACCAATTTTAATATGAAACATGTAAATCTTATATGAAAAATAAGACCAACGGCTGATATCGGTTGATATAAATGCGAACGAAATATTTATATTTTTTATGTAAAATATTACTTATGATTAACTGTAATTCCTATTTCAATAATAGCTTTTTGTACATATAGCTTCTTTTGAGTATGAAGGTTCCTTACTTTTATTATATTTTTTTATTCGTGAGGAAAGACCAGGCCATATTTCTTTTTTATTATAATTCTTTTTATTTTATAATGTTTTGTATTTGTTTTGTATATTGTTTCTATAGGGGCGGGCCAATGGTGTATTGGTTTAGGTGACGGTCTTCATAAGACCGTATATCCCATCCGAACCAATCCTCTGTACGCAAAATTGACTAATCGGTTACGGGTAAAAATAAATTCACAGTAAGCCAGAAATGGTAGAGCTAGACTTTCTGATGTTGTTGAGCCGAGGAAGAAAATGTTTTGTACTTAAACAAAACAAGTTATTCGGTCCTTTTAAAGCTATGCAACTTAGGATTGTGCATAGTGTTCGGAACTCATGAATGCATTCAACTGGTATTCTAACAGTTTGCACTATGTTTTATGGATCGTTGAGTAAATATCTCGCTCAGATACATGTAGCCTTGTGAGTGTATCCTACCTTCGATCATAGGCTGATTTTGAAGACAAACACGGCCCGAAAATGACAAGACCAGACCTCTTGAGGTTGTTGTGGCGATAAAGAACAAGATGTGTTTGTTTTAAATATTCACTGAGCTGGGTAAAGTTTAGCTTCTTCCAATCTAATTTTACAAATAAGAATCACGTTACAAAATGTTAAGCAATTACCAAATCTTATTACCACGTGATCACAAGTCGCTTAGTTGGTGGTTAGTTGATTGACGCTACATAACGATTATCTCATAAAGAAAGAAGCAGCTGGCGCGACTTTTTCAGGACAGCGAGAGAAGTGTGCAATTATAACCCCTGTTTTACTGACTACAGCATACGAATTATTTTTTCCAAATCTAATAAGTGCTGATCTAATCTAATTGTTTGTGATGATTTGAGTTCGAGACTATGTTGTACGTTTCAGTAATCTGGACTCTAGCTGGAGGTATCCAAATCCATAAAAAAGTAGTTTTTAGGTAAACTTCCAAACAATTCATAAACAACACGCAACGTGGATTGTAAAATTCTACACGATCGTCTCGCAATATCGTCTCGTGGTGTTTCGCCGAACTCCTTTGAAACGACTGCACCGATTTGTCCTTCGGTGGACATTCGGTTGGTATGCCAGAAGGTTTTTTTGGGAAATTTTCATTCTACTAGTCGACCTGCGTCCAAAGTTATTCGCTCTAATCAGCTTGGCTCGTTGAGATGTACCATAGAAATGAAAAAAAAATAATAATAAACATATGAGGTTTTGCTAAGCTACTGAATAATTACTTTGAATGAATAAATCGATGAATATATCTCGAATGATTTGATCTGTTATTGTACAAATTGGACATTCAACCGAGCAATTCGCGTTTTTGGCCTCCTCCTCTAAACCGCTTAAACTGTGATCACTTATTTGTACGTCACCTCTGCGAAAATTAGGATTTGTTAGCAGGGCCGTTGGTGGTGCCACTTCAACTTGGATTTTGCCTCGTTAATATAAGACCGAAGGATTTCCGACGCTTGCTCAATCCTTTAGTAAGCATTTGCTACGTAGGAGCACCATAAACCAATGATGTTTATAGCGTCAGAGAGTGTGTTAGGATCTGGATTGACTTCCAAGTCGCAGATGGCATTCACTGCAACCGTGAAACCATGCAATTTTATAGTGTTTAATTAAAAAATAGTGCATTGAAATTCGTTATTTATTACAATCAAAAGGTAATCAACCAACTTCCCAGGATGCATGTGTTTGTATGTATGTATATGTGTTACAATGCACGATGCCATATACACCACGTAGTATTTAAGCCGCAGAAAAATAATTGCAACACGCATGCAAAATAATCGAGCTTCACGAACAGAGAAATAGTTCTGTCAACATAAATCTAGTACATTGTCATTTACTCGACCAGAAATAATTTTTGTATAATGATGATGATGGCACCACTCTTGGCAACCATATCCCGAGGCCGCACCTGTTACAAAGTGTGATGTCATTCGTTTCGATAAAGGGTCATGGGGGTCACGACCGGAGAATCCAGATCACCGGCACGCTCTCGACTGCCGACCGTCTCGGTTTTAATAAACAATTTTTAAACACAAAAATTTGTACGCAGTTGTCGATCAGAACCATTGCTATTTCTATAAATGATTACTCTTATGCAAAAAGCACGTTGTTAAATTTTATAAAATAATTACTAAAAGAAAAAAAACTAGTTATTGAGTACGGAAGATTCATATTTTTTGGTAGCCCTAAGTTTACCGGGATCAGCTGGTATCACGTAACGTGCCCTCACGTACGTGATCATACGTTGCAAGTGTAGGTATAGGCCGAGTAAGAACGGACAGGTTCGACAGGAAGACAGCAAGACAGCAAAGCTCTTGAAATCGTGTAATGTGATTTGCCTTATTTTAATGGAACCTGCCATGATTTGAATGAAATATAACTCGTTAATCAAACTGGATATAAAAAAAACACTCGTAACTTCTTCGTAGCGTCGACCATCCAGGGAGTAGGTGTTGAGTTATGAAATAGGAAGCTTTTAATTAGAGTGTGGGAGTTTACTGATAAATTATTATCATTCCGGACATTTCTAACGATTTTCTCTCATCCAAATTATTATTTTACAATCTTGCAGTGTGAGCTTTCTGTACTTGTGCTCTTTGTTTTTTGTTTGTTTGTTTATTTTATTTTGGTGTAAGAATGGCCAGGCCGTTTAGACTTAATTTTACCGCACGGATTGTGTTACACGCCGAGCTTCTTCGGCAGACCACGCGAAGGACTGATCCTGAAGCCTCTGTGCGACGGTAACAGAGTTTTCCCGGTGAAGCAGAGGTGGTGATTCGCCCCGCTTACCAGACCTTCGCGCTAGTTGCTCCTTATCCAATGCTTGGGGAGCCTATTCAGAGAGAAGGGCGTAAGGTGTCGAAAACCAGAGCTCTGATAAAAGAAACCTTCACTTGTAGCTGTTTCTACTTTAACCGATTTACAAACTACTTTATTTAACAATTGCTCCCGCTAATATAGCTATTTAAAAAAAATCATAGCTTCCTTAAACTATTTTTCATGGGGTTTACAATATTACAATTTCGTATGGTTATTTCGATTCAAAAATTCCAAAATGCAACAGATAGGATCATGGCATGGTTCCTTTGTGTCGGACCGGCATGAAATAGTTTTATTAGTAGTATTCGATCATATGATAAAATGTCAAGTAGTTATGGGATGCATTGCATCATGTATGGGAAGTCCAGTAATAGATATAATCTTGCAGATCTAAGGAATGCTTAGAATGAAAAAAGTTATTTTTTAAACTTGTTAACTATCCCTCGCGGCTACTTACTCCGCTTACCGTTAAACCTGTCACAGGGGAACCAAAACTAAATCTTGGGATGAATCAATAAGTAAAGGATAAACCGCGAATAATCCCCGGACAAATACCTTAGAAGCCGTTGAAAATTTGCGAATATCTGGTAAAACAACAGTTACATACAGAGCGTTCGATCGTTTCGTAATTGTTCTACCATGCTGTAGATGGCGTTAGACTCAGTTAAACTTTTCTTCTATGAATATATCATAAAAAAAAGTATTTTATTTTCTTTCACTAATCCTAAGTTACAATCGACTTTCCTAGACCGAGGTTATACCGCAACTAACTATCTTTGTGAACATTTGTTGGCTACAGCCTACTCCGGAACGCACGGGAATTGCTGATGCACGGTTCCCACGGTGACGCAGTCACGTTCGCGATCGGGTGACTGGGTGTTTGATGTCTAAGCATGTCCGGTGTTGTTAAACATCTTGGCGAGCGTGGCCGGTGTTGTCTTACGTCTGCCCTTGGATCTGCGGACGTTGCTGTTTCGGGAAGTTACTGTGTTCTAACTCCTCCCCTCTTAGGTGACTTTGCCCTCAAAGTCTGTTAATAGCATGAAATGATGTGGGTCTGCTAACAAAGGTTCCCATGTGGGTGTCGTCTTGATGTTGCGCGTTAGACATCGGGATGTTCAACTGGATTTTTGTTCTTCTGATTCTGATGAACAAACAAAGAATTGCAGTGATTGATATTAAAGTAATCGATGTTACCCCGATCGATCCAAATAGATTCATTTTCCATGTGAGGGAGTTGTTGATCAAACTGATCGTGTGTAGCTTCTCTCGATGTTGTAGTGTCATGTTCTGAAGATGTTCTATCGAAGGATTATCTTGGATACCGACTTCGTTGACTATCAGTCCGAGAGTTGAGTGGTACGGTTTAATAGGAACGTCTATGCTGGAAAAGAGTTCTCCATCGATCAGGATGCTGCATTGGTAAAATTGTATTAGGTAGGACCCATTTAGAATACGATGTGCGTCGTTGCAGTTCGATGCGATTTCGACTACGGCATCATTGATTAGAATATTCGCTTCGTTTATGCGTTTGATCAATCCTTTTGAATACACTTTCTCGTACATACAGTCAGCATGTTGCTTCTGAATGAGATGATGAATACAGCGCGAGGGTTCTCTCAATGTTTCGCTCTCGCATGAGTAAAACTCATTTTGTTCTACGCAGGGTTTGAGAACTTCAAACGTATGTGTTAGATTCCGTATAATATGGTTGTTTTCTAGTAATATTCTTCTATCATGGTTTGTAATGGAATCGATGTAGTTATATTCGTAGGATTGATGAGAGAAACGAGGGAACTTTAGCATAAAGATGAGGTGTGTTGTATTCGTAACGACTTGCGCTGTAGCTTGTGCTAAAAGTTCTTCGGCTGTTGTGTAATATATATTATTGTTCTCTAGAACCTTCGATATGGTGTTGATATCTTCGAGTGAAAGCAACTCGCTGCTCGGTATGCCATGTTTTGCTGCTATTACAGCTTCCTCAAGAGCTTTGGTGTGAGTTTGTAGAATATCCAAATTAGCTACCTTCATGATCTGTTGGATCTCAATTTGATGGTCTCTTTGAATCTCATTTTGGATGTCGATCATATGATTTGCAACATTTTGTATATCGTGGAACCTTTTGTTTAACCCGTTGTTGATCAGTATCTGGTTATTGTTTTGCAAGATGAGTGAGTTTAACGTATCGTTGATGATGGACAGATCTTCGGCATCAGGGTTTCCGGCTATCCACTTCCAGGCGGTACCTATGCTATTCCATCTTTTAACTCTTGTTACGTGCGGCTTGAGCTTTAGAAAGGTCGCGTTAAGCTTATTTACTTTTAGTCTAATTAATCTTTCTAGAGGAAATTTTTCTGCGTCATTGGTTGTATCTTCTAAAGTGCGGGAAATGGTTTTGCCTAATTCGGTAAGATCTATTGGGTGGATTGTTCTTAGATATCCTATCTTAATTTTAGCTTTTCCTAGCGGAATGATGGCCAAAGGGTGGTTCGTTAGGTCGTGGATGTTGATATCCGCTTGGAGAACATTATACAATGTGCAGAGGGTAATTCTGGAATTAGAAAGATAACCTTAATAATAACAATTACTTTTTTCTTAAATTCATTTTATGTACTTTGCGATTATTAGAATCTATTATGTACGTGGGATGATTCTCCTTAACGAGGATTGTACGATAACGACTTTCGCGTTTATTGGTAGTTTTATTTTTTTCGTACACATATTTATTAGGTTCATAATCGTCATATTTCTCGTTCTTCATTTTTGCATTTTTTTCTTCAAATAATTTTACGATTTTGTTTTCGAGCTTCTCTTTCATTATTGACCTATCTCTAAAAGTCGTTTCTTCTGACATTTCGCCAATATAAACTCTCTTGGGAGTTTCCTTTATGAAAGAGTGTATCGAATTGTTGTATTTGTATACAGCTTGTTGTATTAAAGTAATTAAACTCATATCTGGATTCAGTGATCTCAAGCATCTAGCGATCTCTCTTATTGTAGAATGACATCTCTCGACTTGTCCGTTCGTTTCGGACCTATTCACTGGTGTCTTGAAAATTGATACTCCTAGATTTAATATCGATTGTTCTATGATACTAGACACAAAGGTACACTCATTGTCGAATATGATTTGTCTTGGCAAATTCCAATCGTATAACAATTGTAAAAGAACTTCTTTAACGTCTGGTATTGATTTTGATTTAATAGGTCTCAACTTTAGATATTTCGAAAACTTATCCATCGATGATATAAATAAATTATTCGCATTGTAAGCAAAAATGTCAATATGGATAATCTCTGCTGGATATTTTGGAATTGGGGTTTTTACTGGTATGAACTCGGGTGGTTTCCTCTCATATTTTTCTAATTTGCACGTTTCACAATTTTTTACGTATCTGTTAATTTTACTTCTCATAGATGGAAAGAAAAATTTTCTTATTGATTGTAAAGAGTTTTCTCTTGCGTTTCTATGCGCAAAGTTATGTATTTTTTTAATTTCTTCCAATTGATTTTCTTCATCAGTTAAGTCTTCAACTTTAGTTTGAGAAAACCTAATTTTTATGATTCTTGGGTTGAAAGTATCTTTATAAATTTCTTGTATTATTCCCATTGTTGATTCATTTGTAAATATTCCATTAATTACTCCGGGGATCAAATATTCTTTTAATTTCTGTTTTAAGAATTCATGTGTAAATTCAATTTCAGTAAAAATGTGTCTTTTAAATTTCTGAAAAGGAATAATGTACTCGTATGTAGAATTATTTCCAATTTGAAATATTAACTGATTACGGAAAACATTTATAGGGGCTTCTGTTGATGGTATATACGAACTATCATCATTCTCTGCAGAATGTTGCGTAGGTGTAAGAGAATTAATCTCTTTTGCAATAGTTATTCTTGATAATGCGTCAGCTACTACGTTTGATTTTCCTGGTTTGTAATGAATCTCGTGATCATGCTCCTCTATGAAGGACTTCCATCTTTTTAATTTAGCGTTATTATTTTTTGGAGATAAGGTAAATGTTAATGGGAGATGATCAGTGTAAATTTTAATTTTTGCTCCGTAGATAAAATTTCTTAGATTGTGAAGTGCCCATACAATGGCTAACATTTCTTTCTCGTTGGTTGCGTAGTTTTCTTCTGTTCTGGAAAGAGTCCTAGAAATAAACGTTATTGGTCGTTCTCCATCATGAAATTGTTGAGAAAGTACAGCTCCGAGTGCTATATCGGAAGCGTCAGTTGTTAGTACGAATGGTTTTTCGAAATCTGGAAATGATAAAACATCATTAGATGTCAAGATATCTTTCAATGTTTGAAATGATTGACGTGCTGCTTCATCAAAAGTTATTGTAAATTTTTTTGATTGATTTTTAGGTATCTGGCGATGGCCATCCTCCCCTCTTAAGAGTTTCGTTAGCGGTTTTGCAATTTTTGCATAATCTCTGACGAAACGTCTGTAATATCCGGAGAGACCTAAAAATGCTCTAAGATCTTTTAAGTTTTTCGGTTCAGGATATTTTTGAATGCATTCCACTTTTTTCATGTTAGGTTTTAAACCATTTTCTGATACTAGGAATCCCAAAAATTCGACTTCCGTTTTTAAAAATTCTGATTTATCGGGTTGAATTTTAAAGTTTGCTTTTCTTAGCGTTTCTAAAACAGTTTCAAGATTGTTCAAATGTTCTTCAAGAGTTTTACCAAAAACTATAATGTCATCAATATAAACATGACATATTTTTCCGATATGTTCTCGTAAAGTGTCGTCCATTACTCTTTGAAAAATTGACGGGGCATTTTTTAATCCAAATGGCATTCGTAAAAATTCGAATTTGCCATTATTCACGGAAAAGGCAGTTTTTTCAATGTCTTTATCAGACAATGGAATTTGATGAAAACCGGATGCTAAATCAAGAGTTGTATAAAATTTATTTTTTCCTAAATTAGCTAATACTGTTGAAGTGTCTGGTATTGGGTATCGATCACTTTTGGTTTTTAAATTTAGTTTCCTATAATCGATTACAAGTCGATATTTCTTTTGTTTGGAAGCATCTGTTTTCTTGGGTACGATCCATACAGGTGAATTGTATGGCGATCGGGATGGTCTAATTATTTCATCTTTTAAAAGTTTGTGTATCTGCGATTCAACTTCTTGCTTTAGAGCTAATGGATACGGGTAGGACTTACTATACACTGGTTCACTGTCGAATGTGCATATTGTCGCTTCTATCTCTGTTGTGAAAGGTAATTTTTCGTCGGGGGGCTGAAATAAATCTTGAAATTTATTAAGTATTTCATATAATTCCTTTTTTTCTGTGTGATTAAGGTGATTATCTCTTATGTCAATTTTATTCACTTCTTGTAAATAATGCTGTAAAAGTGGAATTTCATTATTTCCTATAATTAATTTTTGATTAGCGGTGTCAATGATTGCTTTTATTTCTTTAAGTGTGTCATGACCGATTATTGCGTCGAATGTTTTTAATCCTTTTAAGTGGTAAAATTTTACGTTCACATCTGAAGAAGGTTCAAATATATTAGCTTGAGAATATTTACTGATCATAATATCTCCTCCTACTGATGACACGAAAAATGGCGATGAAACATCATGAGATATTTTTGCATGCTTTTCATGAATAAAATTTTTGTTAGCTCCTGTATCAACTAATATTCTTATTTCCTGTCCTGCTTTCCCATAGTAAACAAAGTATGGCAAAGCTGAATTTATTCTAAAAAATTCAGTTCCGCTTCACGAGTATCGTTGTATTTTTCCTGTTTTTCTAAAGTTCTCATGTATCGTTCGTAAGATGCCTGATTCTCGACGTCATTTTCATATGGGTTTTCTTCTTGCGGAATTGTTTCTATGTTGAAAGCTCGTGGTCTTTTTGGTGGTCGAATGTTCGATGAATTTGGTCGGTTTGCATAGTTTACTTGATGCGACCTAATTGATGGGTCTACTTCCATCGGTTCAGGTCTATTTTGATGGAATGGATTTCTCTGTTGCGCAAAAGTTTTCATTTGATTTGGTTGATTAAATCCTGTGCGCTGGAAGAATGGTTTTGGCTGACTTGGTTGATTCCAGACTGGACGTTGTGAAAAATTCCTTGCATAATTCTGCATTGGTTGGTTGTTTGCAAAATGAGATCTCACATTGTTAGCTATCATTGGTTTTTGATAGTTTTGGAACGCTCTTGGTGGTGGATGAGGCATTGGTAATGGTATGAGATTTCTGGGGGCTGACGGGGGTGTGTTCACTTTTACGACTCCTGGAATCTTTTCAAAAGATTCTGGATTCACTGCACTACCGTCTTGTTTGACAAAAAAGAGTGGCGGGTCTTTAAAATCATCCGTCACATTGTTTTCACTTAAACGTGCCTCTAGGGCTGCGATTCTGTTTACTAGTGCTTCCATTTCGTTATGTTTTATAGTTTGCTCTTGATCTGTATCTTTCGTTGCGATTGCAAATTGGTGAAATGACTGAACTAATTCCTCCAGTTTGATTTTTTTTCACAATATCGGAGTTATAAATCGAATACCGAATTAAACTTTTTCACGAATTAATTTCACTCACTTTTAAACGAAATAATTTTTGTGTTTTTCTCACCTTTATAGCTTTTGTACTTACATTAATAGATGCATATTTCCCTCCTGTGATGGGGCTGTTTTATCTTCACCTCCTCTTACGGGGCTGGTTTATCTTCACCTCCTCTTACGGGGCTGATTTTATCTTCACCTCCTCTTACGGGGCTGATTTTATCTTCGTTCGGACCTCCTGTGATTTCCAGTGACTCCTTCCTTCTCGGTGTGTTGGTGTGATCCTTTTCCTCCGGGAACGAGTTGTTAGCTGCTTCCGGCTACTCGGGCACCTGTGCACACGGCTGCAATTTGCGATCGGGAAAGATGTTGTCGCGACGCGGTGTGATTAACACTCTAACGTGATCACTACTCGGTACTTGCGACACTGTGTGATTACACTCTTACGTGATCACTACATGCACTGTACTATACTTCACTAGAGGTCCCTATTCGGGCGCCAGTTAAACTTTTCTTCTATGAATATATCATAAAAAAAAGTATTTTATTTTCTTTCACTAATCCTAAGTTACAATCGACTTTCCTAGACCGAGGTTATACCGCAACTAACTATCTTTGTGAACATTTGTTGGCTACAGCCTACTCCGGAACGCACGGGAATTGCTGATGCACGGTTCCCACGGTGACGCAGTCACGTTCGCGATCGGGTGACTGGGTGTTTGATGTCTAAGCATGTCCGGTGTTGTTAAACATCTTGGCGAGCGTGGCCGGTGTTGTCTTACGTCTGCCCTTGGATCTGCGGACGTTGCTGTTTCGGGAAGTTACTGTGTTCTAACTACTCTCTTTTGGAGAAAGCGACAAGAACAAGACAACATATATGCTGAGCATTTGAGCAGAAAAGAGACAATGAAAGCTGTGAAGGTCAGGGTCATACGAAGCCCGATCAGCTGATCGGTTATATAATAGCAAAATAGAGACGAACGAGAAGAAACGATTTTAAGCAAAACCATACCATAATTCACATCACATAGTACAAATACGAACAAGATAAGCTTAAAAAAGTTTCAAAACCTGTAAGGTTGTACTCTGTTTTTGATTTTTATGTTTTTATGTTTATGTTTTTAAACATAATGGCATACATAGCATACAGATGAACAGATCTACACAAAACCTCCATCCTTCCTTAATTTATGATTGTTCGAGGATAACATTGTAGACACCATTGTCGCTATGAAATATGTTCATACCTTAGCTGTTAGGAAGGCATATTCTTTCACTCGGAGCTGACCTGTTAGCGCATCTACATCGCAGTCACATCGTCAGCTACTGTAACCGTCAATAGCTAAAAAGGGGTAATTACTTCCAAAACGCCCAACGATCACCTCGATGATCATGTTGCACAATCGAAGCTTAATGCTAACGGTAACGTATCCGACCTACCACACCCGGAACGTGTCATCGCGAGTGCAAGTGTTTTGCACTACGAAAAGAACCATGCGAGCGATAATATTACATATGCATCCAGTACGCAGATCAAGTTGTTAGGTCTATGGCTTTATTTAAAGATGATATAATTTTTATTCAACCACGGTTATACTTGTGAAGCGATGTGCGATGTTCCCCCTTATTGGAACGTTGGAGACATTCTTGCCTTTCCTTGGGTAGGGGTATGCCCTCGAAATGAAACTAGGCGAATAGTTATGATAGATATACTCTACTCCCGACACACGATCGAATGAACGTCCGAATCTCTTCCGTGTGTCGGTTACACTGCATTATTTATACCATTTCTGATGGGTACTTTTGTATAACTTTTTGTATAATATGTCTATTTACGAAAGTTTGTTCGCTCGTTGTGTCACAGTCAACATGGTTACAATTTATTTTCCGGTGTTGTGTGTGTTGGTATCATCCGATTTATAGGTTTATATTTCAATTATGGGTTAATCATTGGTTTGTCCCTAGTCAAAATAAATTACTGTGTAACTAGCTATCTTGCGCACTTATTCCATTGCATTTGGTCGCAGTTAGCATTTCACTGTCTCTCTTCTTGGCGTAACGACTTACTAGGTCATGCCTGCCATTTTTGGCTTACTAAATTTAGTAGAATGACATAGCTGCAACAAAATAAAAGTGAATGCAGCTTTCAAATGTTTGGGTTCATCTCACCCTGTTACATACATTGTGACACGCGATAGCGGCATTTGACCACGCGCGTACACAACAAACACAATATCACATTTTCGGCGCAACCTTAGCCTAGTAACTAGCCAGTACATACACCATGGGTAACAACAGAACGGAAAATCTTTAAACTAGCATTCGAATGAGCACTCCATTGGCAGCTTTGGCTAACAAAATTTAAATCATTTTGCCATATGAACCAACTGCGTAATCCCAACGCGAAGCTTACTACAACTTTGTTGGATTGGATTTAATTGAATTTAATTTGTTGGCCTTGGTTGGATGGTAAACTGCTTCATTAATATGCATGGTCACATGTTTGATCTAAGTTTCCCTAAAAGCGCCGCATCAAATTCATGTTCATCCATATTTCTAGTTCTGCACTTGTTGTATACGAAAAAATTTTAAAAGGCCGATTGATTAACGCTAAGATACAAAGGTACAAAAAGGAACGATCGCTCGCGTGGCTCGGCGCAATCCGGTAATCCAACGTTTCACTGGTGCTCGCCAACATTTGTAGGACTACGATCAATAAAGTTTACAATCATTTGCTCAGTAGAACACATATATGTATGCCGCTGTACATCGAATCTACCGAGTTCTCACAAAGGTTCTAGGTCCGCGAAGACCACTGGACTACGACACGGAAACTAAAAATATTCAACGTAATATATGCTGGCCAAAGCCGTCTAGGTACTTTTACAATGGCAAACTTATATCCTCACCCACAATATCGCTATATAAAATACGATACGTGGAAGTAGATTAATCTCACACACACGCGCCTTGCACACCCTAATTCACATCAGCCTTCACTATACAATACGACCTCCTGTTTTGGAGACCGCACTTTACCTGCCACAGATGCGTAATGCACGATGTATTTTAGTTGCAGAACTGCTAAACGGTACGACCGATTCTTCACCATGTTTGTTGTTCCGCGTCAACATTAAGGCACGGTTTGGTTCGCTAATGCTCAGGAACAATCTGCAAATCGGCGCGGATCAATCGGTTGAGGCTCCTGCCGTGAACGATGATACTGTGTGCTCGAACGACTTAGTGATGATGTCGATGTGGCGCCACGGGGTCCGTTGTCAATCGATGATGGAAGGAATGGGTTTTAATGTTTCTTCCCGACCAAAGTCTACCGGCTGATGGTTTGTGTTCCTGGTATTGTCGGTGGCATGTACCAGGCCTTAGTTCCAGCGATTCGTCTTCATTTCCGTGCAATGGAGCCGCCTGCAAACAGAAGTCGAATGGATAAGTTTGCACGACATATATACAGGTATGTATTGTAGGTACCTACCATGGTGTGTTCCCGGTAAAAGCTCATCTGGTAGCTCCTATCAATCCTGTTCAGCTTCTGTGTAGGGCGCACCACTACTGTGCTATGGCTGATGGTTAGAGTATCTGAAACGTTAAATAAAAAGCATAACATCCCCCGCCCCAGTTGGTATACAACTGTTGTCAATTGCTGGCAACAGTAATACTCCAGCCAGCACCACGTGGAGGTTGGGGTCGGAGTTCTGAAATAGTGTTTTATATTTCAGCATTTGCTAGCCGCCTAGAATGAAAAAGAGTTATTAAATTGTTCGCCACAATCGAAAAATGCTCCAACCCTGTCGGGTGTGTTGCATCCCAATCCCGTTCTCAAGAACGGCTTTAGCTTACCCCATAAATTTTCGATCGTTTGTGTGTGAATTTCCCTATCTCCTGGCACTACAAAATTTTGCGAATGATTTACCGTTCTATGCTCATAGCCATAAGCCTCGAGCCCGTTATACGCCCTCCAACAATCGGTCAGGACGATCGTATCAGGCGCAACATTCTCGAGGATTAAGTCATGGAGCGTAGACCTATTTCTATTTTCCACTATCTCAAGAAATATTGCTTTTGTCTCACGACAAATCCCCCCCACTATCCATACTTGATTATTTTGAGATGTTCGGCCTCTATTATACTTACGTTTGGTGAGGACGGACTCGTCTACCTCCACCGTATATCCAGGTCCCCCGATGATTTCCCTATGCTGCTCTAAATGCTCTGAACACTTTTCCCTAAGTAGCCTAAACCAGTTGTTAACTGTTTTCCTGCTGCAATCTGCCTCGGCCCTAGTGCTGCTAACGTGCGAGTCGCGGGACCACTCGAAGGTTAAGCGGAGGAGTTGTGCAAGCGACAGTTTCGAGTTTTGGAACACACTTCCCTCCCGGATAGTGCATTCCGACCCTACACAACTGTCGTTTGCGCAAACCCATTTGTACGCATTGCGTCTTTCAATTATACGCAAAACCATCGAGTGGTGGCACTCCTCGCACACCTGCTGTCCCTTCAACAAACCTACCTCCTGCATTAATAAAACTAACTGGCGCCCATCCTGCGTTAAAGCTACTAACTCTGCAATTGACCTAACCTGGCTAAGGGCGCTCATTTTCCCTATTCTTCTAAAATTATTTCCTTTCTGATGCACTTTGCAAAAACACTTTCACTGTCGCGCTTTTCCTCACAATCAATTGCTGGACGGTCGGAATTTTCGTCTGCTGCTTCTTACGGTCACTTCGCAATCGGTGGCAATCGCTGTTATTAATCAGCCTAATACCGTTAGTTATTTACATTTCGAAATCGCAGTACCTGTCAATCAGTGCGGTCGTAAAGGGTTGAATACGAACTAACTATATACCGGCTAGTTATAAACCGATAAGATAATTTTATGCACAACTGATAATGCACATGTATTACCATTGTTTGCATTGAGATTCAGTTGAACAGCGTTTATAGTGCCATTTTTCAAACTATAATAAACTATAATTTTGGCGAAATATAATTGGAAAGAAAATTGCTCCCTTTTTTAAATAATGGGGTTTTTTTTAATTATTTTATTTTATGGTTTGTTTAAAACATGCGGTAATAATTTTGAAGAAAACGTCTCCAGTGTAAAACAGCCCAGTTGAATAAAACGATTCTTTCAATAGTATGACTAACCGATAGTTTATCTGGTCCAATATTTGCAATGCGAACCGTATAGCTCCTTATTCGTAATACGCGTTTTTTTCCGACACACGCAAATTCGTTGTACGCATTTTTCCAATTTTAGCAGCAACATGAAAATTATGTGCTGTGTGCAAAGTGTATAGTCACATGTTGCCGAGATCAACTGTACATTTAAGCTCTGTCCGTCAAGGAGCGCAGTCCTATATAGACAGGCTCTCGTGCTGAATCATGCTTTCTCGCTTTGACAGCTATGGTTGACAGTTAGACGGGCGGGAGATGCTTTTTATTTAACGTTTCAGATACTCTAACCATCAGCCATAGCACAGTAGTGGTGCGCCCTACACAGAAGCTGAACAGGATTGATAGGAGCTACCAGATGAGCTTTTACCGGGAACACACCATGGTAGGTACCTACAATACATACCTGTATATATGTCGTGCAAACTTATCCATTCGAATTCTGTTTGCAGGCGGCTCCATTGCACGGAAATGAAGACGAATCGCTGGAACTAAGGCCTGGTACATGCCACCGACAATACCAGGAACACAAACCATCAGCCGGTAGACTTTGGTCGGGAAGAAACATTAAAACCCATTCCTTCCATCATCGATTGACAACGGACCCCGTGGCGCCACATCGACATCATCACTAAGTCGTTCGAGCACACAGTATCATCGTTCACGGCAGGAGCCTCAACCGATTGATCCGCGCCGATTTGCAGATTGTTCCTGAGCATTAGCGAACCAAACCGTGCCTTAATGTTGACGCGGAACAACAAACATGGTGAAGAATCGGTCGTACCGTTTAGCAGTTCTGCAACTAAAATACATCGTGCATTACGCATCTGTGGCAGGTAAAGTGCGGTCTCCAAAACAGGAGGTCGTATTGTATAGTGAAGGCTGATGTGAATTAGGGTGTGCAAGGCGCGTGTGTGTGAGATTAATCTACTTCCACGTATCGTATTTTATATAGCGATATTGTGGGTGAGGATATAAGTTTGCCATTGTAAAAGTACCTAGACGGCTTTGGCCAGCATATATTACGTTGAATATTTTTAGTTTCCGTGTCGTAGTCCAGTGGTCTTCGCGGACCTAGAACCTTTGTGAGAACTCGGTAGATTCGATGTACAGCGGCATACATATATGTGTTCTACTGAGCAAATGATTGTAAACTTTATTGATCGTAGTCCTACAAATGTTGGCGAGCACCAGTGAAACGTTGGATTACCGGATTGCGCCGAGCCACGCGAGCGATCGTTCCTTTTTGTACCTTTGTATCTTAGCGTTAATCAATCGGCCTTTTAAAATTTTTTCGTATACAA
The DNA here is from genome assembly GCF_943734755.1 of Anopheles moucheti. NCBI lineage: Eukaryota > Metazoa > Arthropoda > Insecta > Diptera > Culicidae > Anopheles > Anopheles moucheti. The sequence goes on from NW_026453515.1 coordinate 1,375,997, forward strand.
CAAGTGCAGAACTAGAAATATGGATGAACATGAATTTGATGCGGCGCTTTTAGGGAAACTTAGATCAAACATGTGACCATGCATATTAATGAAGCAGTTTACCATCCAACCAAGGCCAACAAATTAAATTCAATTAAATCCAATCCAACAAAGTTGTAGTAAGCTTCGCGTTGGGATTACGCAGTTGGTTCATATGGCAAAATGATTTAAATTTTGTTAGCCAAAGCTGCCAATGGAGTGCTCATTCGAATGCTAGTTTAAAGATTTTCCGTTCTGTTGTTACCCATGGTGTATGTACTGGCTAGTTACTAGGCTAAGGTTGCGCCGAAAATGTGATATTGTGTTTGTTGTGTACGCGCGTGGTCAAATGCCGCTATCGCGTGTCACAATGTATGTAACAGGGTGAGATGAACCCAAACATTTGAAAGCTGCATTCACTTTTATTTTGTTGCAGCTATGTCATTCTACTAAATTTAGTAAGCCAAAAATGGCAGGCATGACCTAGTAAGTCGTTACGCCAAGAAGAGAGACAGTGAAATGCTAACTGCGACCAAATGCAATGGAATAAGTGCGCAAGATAGCTAGTTACACAGTAATTTATTTTGACTAGGGACAAACCAATGATTAACCCATAATTGAAATATAAACCTATAAATCGGATGATACCAACACACACAACACCGGAAAATAAATTGTAACCATGTTGACTGTGACACAACGAGCGAACAAACTTTCGTAAATAGACATATTATACAAAAAGTTATACAAAAGTACCCATCAGAAATGGTATAAATAATGCAGTGTAACCGACACACGGAAGAGATTCGGACGTTCATTCGATCGTGTGTCGGGAGTAGAGTATATCTATCATAACTATTCGCCTAGTTTCATTTCGAGGGCATACCCCTACCCAAGGAAAGGCAAGAATGTCTCCAACGTTCCAATAAGGGGGAACATCGCACATCGCTTCACAAGTATAACCGTGGTTGAATAAAAATTATATCATCTTTAAATAAAGCCATAGACCTAACAACTTGATCTGCGTACTGGATGCATATGTAATATTATCGCTCGCATGGTTCTTTTCGTAGTGCAAAACACTTGCACTCGCGATGACACGTTCAGGGTGTGGTAGGTCGGATACGTTACCGTTAGCATTAAGCTTCGATTGTGCAACATGATCATCGAGGTGATCGTTGGGCGTTTTGGAAGTAATTACCCCTTTTTAGCTATTGACGGTTACAGTAGCTGACGATGTGACTGCGATGTAGATGCGCTAACAGGTCAGCTCCGAGTGAAAGAATATGCCTTCCTAACAGCTAAGGTATGAACATATTTCATAGCGACAATGGTGTCTACAATGTTATCCTCGAACAATCATAAATTAAGGAAGGATGGAGGTTTTGTGTAGATCTGTTCATCTGTATGCTATGTATGCCATTATGTTTAAAAACATAAACATAAAAACATAAAAATCAAAAACAGAGTAAAACCTTACAGGTTTTGAAACTTTTTTAAGCTTATTGTTCCGTACGAAACGGAAGAGCAACATTAAAGGAGCGCGACAAGGGAGCGTCTAGGAGAGAGCATTGACAGTGAGCGTCTAGGAGAGAGCGTTGTCAGTAGAAGAGAGAGAGAGCGAGCGTTTGCGAGCGACGCAAGCGGCTTGTCAGGAGTTGGTAGCAAGCGACTGACGCGGATGGACGTGGTCCTGGACAAATAAACGACAAAAATATAATCCTGGTGTACTCAATCCACTTTGCTTCCCCCTGGCGGAATATCCATTGGTTCTTCGAACCGGATCGAGTAAAAGGTTTATAAGTGTTTATAATGATGACTAGAACCCCGAAGAACGCGAAGAAAAAGATAATCCTGGTGTACTCAATCCACTTTGCTTCCCCCTGGCGGAATATCCATTGGTCCTTCGAACCGGATCGAGTAAAAGGTTTATAAGTGTTTATAATGATGACTAGAACCCCGAAGAACGCGAAGAAAAAGTCCAATGCTGAAAATGCGGCTGATGCTGAACATGCGGCTGATGTTGAGGTCGAAGAAAAGGACCCCGGCGCGTATGGGCATATGCGACAAACCGCATACGATGAAGTGATCAGAATAGGGGACGCGTTGCAAAAGGCCGCTGATACGAGGAGTGAATTGTCCAACACAAGGTTGAAAGTTTACAAAAGGTCAGTGGAAAGTGCAAGTGTTCAGTTTCTGGATCAACACCAACATTTATTGGCACAGTTACCAGTGTGTGAGCGTCATAAGGAGAATGCGATTTACCAAGAATTCCGTACGTTGTATGAAGACACGTTGACGGAATTGGAATCGGCATTAGAAAGACAATCAATCGTTGTGTGCACAATGGAAACGGAATCGAAGCCTGTGGTAGAGAATGCGCATGTGGTAGTGCAAACGCCGTTGCCACGCGCCATTCCTAAGTTCAGTGGACGCTACGAGGAGTGGCATAAGTTTAAGGTGATGTTCAAGGATGTGGTTGATAAAACTAACGAACCACCTAGAATAAAACTATACCATTTAGAAAAGGCGCTGTCCGGTGAAGCAGCCACGGTTATCGATATTAAAACCATAAACGATGGTAATTATGAACATGCTTGGCAATTGCTGGAAGAAAGGTACGAGGACAAAAGAAAGATAGTGGAAATGCATATTAAGGGACTTCTGAGTATGGACAAAATTAAACAGGAGAATTTTGAGAGCCTTAGAAGGTTGGTGACGTGTGTAGAAACTCATGTTTCAAATTTGAAGTTTCTTGGTGAACACTTTGATGGTATGAGTGAGAAGTTCGTGATCTACAGCATATCTCAGTGTTTGGACAACGAGACGCGGAAACAATGGGAGTCTACTGTACCACGGAACGAGTTCCCAAAATATGAAGACACTATAACGTTTCTAAAGGGTCGAGTATCAGTTTTAGAGCGTTGCAAGAACAATGACAGACAAGAGAAGCAACTTCGTTTCGCAGAAAAACCAGGTCGTTCTAGCTACAAGGCTAACTCAGTTATAAGTGAGGGACAGGGATGTGAGATTTGTAAAGCTTCACATAAGACGGATAAATGTCCTGAGCTGATTAGGTTGAAGGTGAAACAGCGAGCTGTTTTACTCAAGAAACGTGGCTTGTGTTTTGGTTGCTTAAAGAGTGGTCATTGGAAAGGAAATTGCAAGTTATCGATAAAGTGTGAAAAGTGTAATGGGTCACATCACACAATTATGCACCACGACAATACGGACAGATTTGCAAAGGATACCGTTGCGGAAGTGGTACCAAAGTCGGATACTGAAATGTTTAGTGTGAGTCAACATTCGCAGATTTCAACGATGCCAAGAATGCGTGTGCTTTTACAAACAGCTATTGTGAATGTAGTAGCTTGTGGCGGCAAGTTAGTGCAGTGCAGAGCGATGCTGGACACTGGTTCCCAGATAAGTTGTATTACACGGCAGTTGGTTGAAAGACTGGGATGGAAGATGGCAAATACTAACATACCAGTTACAGGAATTGGTAACGTTAGATCATCGGTCAGCAAATGTTGTTCGGTAACAGTGAAATCTGGCTGTAGAGATTTTGTATTCGATTTGACGTGTCTAGTGTATGACGAAATAACGGGCACTGTACCATCTTCTTATTTCAGTATCGCAAATCTTAAATTTCCCAATCATGTTGACCTAGCTGATCCGGAGTTCAATAAGCCAGGAACGGTGGATCTACTCATTGGTATGGATCGTCTTCCGATTATCATGAAGTCGGGATTTATCCGATTATCGAACGATCTACCTATTATGATGGACACGGAGTTAGGATGGGTGATAGGTGGATGCATAGACATTAGTGCGATTGACGAAAATGTTCATACTAATGTTGCGGTTTCTAACAATGTCGATGAACTGTTGCAAAGATTTTGGGAGATTGAGGAAATCTCTAGTGAGAAATGTGTCCAATCGGAAGCAGAACGATGTGAGGAACATTTTAAAGCAACTCATAAGCGAGATGAGTATGGAAGGTATATCGTTCGGCTCCCATTAAGGGAATCTATACATCAACTTGGAGATTCTCGATCGATGGCCTTGCGAAGATTCTTTGCTTTGGAGAAGCAGTTAGAACGTCGTCCTGATTTAAGAGTGCAATATTCTTCGTTTATGGAAGAATATGAGTCTATGGGTCACTGTAAACCGGTTAACGAATCTTTCGATGCTGCAGATACGATAAGATGGTATCTTCCTCACCATGCAGTTTTAACTCCTGATAAAACTACTACCAAATGTAGGGTAGTGTTTGATGCATCGGCTAAGGTGAACGGTACATCGTTGAATGATGTCATGATGGCAGGTCCGACTGTGCAACCTGATTTGTTTTCGATCCAGCTGAGGTTTCGTATGCATAGGTACGTGTTAAGTGCTGATGTCGCCAAGATGTTCCGACAAATTCAGGTGGACCCGAGTGATACGCCCCTGCAACGAATATTTTGGAGAGCGGTACCAACAGATCCGATACGGACCTTAGAGTTGACAACAGTTACATATGGAACTGCTGCTGCACCTTTCTTGGCAACACGGACGCTGTTGCAGTTGGCTGCAGATGAACAAGACAGATTTCCGTTAGCCAGTCGAGTGGTGAAGGAAAATTTCTATGTGGATGATGGCCTTTTCGGAGCAAACCAGGTAGATGAATTGTTGAAAATAAAGCAGCAATTAATCCAGCTGTTTAGGTCAGCAGGTATGCATTTGCACAAATGGGCATCCAATGTAGAAACATTATTGGAGGAAATACCAAGAGAGAATCATGATCCTTACACGGCGTTACATGAGATCAGAGCCAATGAGTTTATAAAGACGTTGGGTATAAGGTGGAATCCGACTACGGATGAGTTTATCTATATCACTCCACAGATACCAGAAATCTCGTCCCCAACAAAACGAGAGGTTTTGTCAGCATTGGCTAAGATATTTGATCCTCTAGGGCTCATCTCACCAGTGACAGTTCTTGCAAAATTGCTTATGCAAAGATTATGGAAGGCACAGGTTGGTTGGGATGAACAAATTGATGATTCCCTGCTCAAGGATTGGATAAACTTCATGGACGCATTGCCGAGAGAAGATCAAATAAGGATTCCCAGACAAATGGTAAATGATACTTCAGGCGTCTATGAGATACATGGGTTCGCAGACGCATCGGACAAAGCCTACGGTGCGTGTATCTACATCAGATCGATCAGTAGCGATGGTCATGCTGAGGCGCAATTGGTTACGAGCAAATCCAAGGTCGCTCCTATTTCACCTGCAACTATCCCTCGTAAGGAGTTGTTGGCAGCGCTTCTTCTGAGCAGATTAACAACAAAGGTTGTGGATGTTTTGTTCAGAACATCGTTCCAGCACATTTACCTGTGGTCAGACAGTCAAGTGGTGCTAGCTTGGCTAAAGAAACCGTTGGATTGTTTGGAGGTATTTGTACGTAATAGAGTGGCAGAGATTATTTCTCACAGTGAGTTCACCTGGAGTTACGTGAACACAGCATCAAACCCAGCAGACATTGTTTCGCGAGGGCAAGCTGCTTCTGAGCTTGCGAAGAACGATCTTTGGTGGAAGGGACCAGCATTCTTAACCGAATGTAGCATAGATGCGGAACGTCCAGAAGATCTTCCAGATGATGCCATACCGGAACTGCGCTCGAAACTGATGATTCATGTTTCTATGAACAGGGAAGAGTTTCCGTTCATAAACAGGTATGATTCATTTCGAAAGATCCAAAGAATAATGGCATATGTTTTACGTTTTGTAGCCAACGCTAGGCGTAAGGACAAGGATCGAATCAAGGGCTCGGTGTTATTGATATCGGAACTAAAGGAATCATCACGGCGAATTGTTGGCATAGTTCAGATGATGGAACTTTCTGACATTATAGCGGCTGTAAAGAACGGTGGCCGAAATCATCGTTATGCAAACCTAAATTTGTTCCTGCAAGACGGTTTGCTGAGAGTAGGTGGTCGTCTACAACATTCGCAACTTCCATATGAATCCAGACATCAACTATTGCTGCCCAATACGAGCATGGTTACAACTAGAATCATCAACATGATACATCGTGAGAATCTGCATGTGGGTTGCTCAGGCGTCATAACCATTCTACGCCAACAGTATTGGTTGGCAAATGCAAGATCTACGGTACGCAAGGTACTTCGTGGATGTGTAGTATGTTTCAAGGCTAACCCTACAACCATCAATCAACGAATGGGTGACCTTCCTGCATATCGTGTGAATTCGGCGCCAACGTTTGAACGAGTTGGGTTGGATTATGCCGGACCCATAATGCTGAGATCAGGTTTGCGGCGCATATCCTCGTCGAAGGGTTACATTTGCATATTTGTGTGCATGGTAACCAAGGGGATCCATCTGGAGGCTGTTGAAAATCTAACTACTGAGGCGTTTCTGGCGGCTTTCAAGAGGTTCGTGTCACGGAGAGGAATACCACAGGAGGTATTTAGTGATAATGGCACGAATTTTGTAGGTGCTAACGCTGAGCTCCGGGAATTGCGTAATGCGTATAAAGCAGCGGTTACTGCTCAGGGCTTTGTTGAGTTTTGTCAGGTTAAAGAGATTAACTGGAAGCATATACCCCCTAACGCTCCACATTTTGGTGGAATCTGGGAGGCTGGGGTCAAAAGTGTTAAGTCGGTACTGAAGAAGGTGTATAAGACAGCGTCTTTAACAATTTTTGAGTTTTACACCTTATTGTGTCAGATTGAAGCGATTCTTAATTCCAGGCCATTATATGCTCATTCTAGTGACCCTCAGGATCTTGAGAGGATCTTGTTTAACTCCAGCTCATTTTATGATCAATCGACCTTTAGTAGGGATTTCTGAAACATCGTATGTGGATATTTCGGAGAATAGACTAAACAGATGGCAACGAATACAGCAGCTTAGGGATCAATTTTGGGCCAGATGGGCAAGAGAATACTTGAGCGAGCTACAGGTTCGTAGTAAGTGGACTACTCAACGCGCGAACGTTAAACCAGATATGTTAGTGTTAATAAAAGAGGATAACACGCCACCACAGATGTGGAAAATGGGCCGCATAATCAAGACGTATGCAGGAGCTGATGGTTTAGTACGGGTAGTAGATATTTACACAAAGGGAGGTACATACAAGCGATCAATTCATAAATTAGCGCCACTCCCAGGGTTACAGGAATAGCTAAACATTTCCCGCTGGGGAGTATGTTCCGTACGAAACGGAAGAGCAACATTAAAGGAGCGCGACAAGGGAGCGTCTAGGAGAGAGCATTGACAGTGAGCGTCTAGGAGAGAGCGTTGTCAGTAGAAGAGAGAGAGAGCGAGCGTTTGCGAGCGACGCAAGCGGCTTGTCAGGAGTTGGTAGCAAGCGACTGACGCGGATGGACGTGGTCCTGGACAAATAAACGACAAAAATATAATCCTGGTGTACTCAATCCACTTTGCTTCCCCCTGGCGGAATATCCACTTATCTTGTTCGTATTTGTACTATGTGATGTGAATTATGGTATGGTTTTGCTTAAAATCGTTTCTTCTCGTTCGTCTCTATTTTGCTATTATATAACCGATCAGCTGATCGGGCTTCGTATGACCCTGACCTTCACAGCTTTCATTGTCTCTTTTCTGCTCAAATGCTCAGCATATATGTTGTCTTGTTCTTGTCGCTTTCTCCAAAAGAGAGTCTAACGCCATCTACAGCATGGTAGAACAATTACGAAACGATCGAACGCTCTGTATGTAACTGTTGTTTTACCAGATATTCGCAAATTTTCAACGGCTTCTAAGGTATTTGTCCGGGGATTATTCGCGGTTTATCCTTTACTTATTGATTCATCCCAAGATTTAGTTTTGGTTCCCCTGTGACAGGTTTAACGGTAAGCGGAGTAAGTAGCCGCGAGGGATAGTTAACAAGTTTAAAAAATAACTTTTTTCATTCTAAGCATTCCTTAGATCTGCAAGATTATATCTATTACTGGACTTCCCATACATGATGCAATGCATCCCATAACTACTTGACATTTTATCATATGATCGAATACTACTAATACAACTATTTCATGCCGGTCCGACACAAAGGAACCATGCCATGATCCTATCTGTTGCATTTTGGAATTTTTGAATCGAAATAACCATACGAAATTGTAATATTGTAAACCCCATGAAAAATAGTTTAAGGAAGCTATGATTTTTTTTAAATAGCTATATTAGCGGGAGCAATTGTTAAATAAAGTAGTTTGTAAATCGGTTAAAGTAGAAACAGCTACAAGTGAAGGTTTCTTTTATCAGAGCTCTGGTTTTCGACACCTTACGCCCTTCTCTCTGAATAGGCTCCCCAAGCATTGGATAAGGAGCAACTAGCGCGAAGGTCTGGTAAGCGGGGCGAATCACCACCTCTGCTTCACCGGGAAAACTCTGTTACCGTCGCACAGAGGCTTCAGGATCAGTCCTTCGCGTGGTCTGCCGAAGAAGCTCGGCGTGTAACACAATCCGTGCGGTAAAATTAAGTCTAAACGGCCTGGCCATTCTTACACCAAAATAAAATAAACAAACAAACAAAAAACAAAGAGCACAAGTACAGAAAGCTCACACTGCAAGATTGTAAAATAATAATTTGGATGAGAGAAAATCGTTAGAAATGTCCGGAATGATAATAATTTATCAGTAAACTCCCACACTCTAATTAAAAGCTTCCTATTTCATAACTCAACACCTACTCCCTGGATGGTCGACGCTACGAAGAAGTTACGAGTGTTTTTTTATATCCAGTTTGATTAACGAGTTATATTTCATTCAAATCATGGCAGGTTCCATTAAAATAAGGCAAATCACATTACACGATTTCAAGAGCTTTGCTGTCTTGCTGTCTTCCTGTCGAACCTGTCCGTTCTTACTCGGCCTATACCTACACTTGCAACGTATGATCACGTACGTGAGGGCACGTTACGTGATACCAGCTGATCCCGGTAAACTTAGGGCTACCAAAAAATATGAATCTTCCGTACTCAATAACTAGTTTTTTTTCTTTTAGTAATTATTTTATAAAATTTAACAACGTGCTTTTTGCATAAGAGTAATCATTTATAGAAATAGCAATGGTTCTGATCGACAACTGCGTACAAATTTTTGTGTTTAAAAATTGTTTATTAAAACCGAGACGGTCGGCAGTCGAGAGCGTGCCGGTGATCTGGTTTCTCCGGTCGAGACCCCCATGACCCTTTATCGAAACGAATGACATCACACTTTGTAACAGGTGCGGCCTCGGGATATGGTTGCCAAGAGTGGTGCCATCATCATCATCATACAAAAATTATTTCTGGTCGAGTAAATGACAATGTACTAGATTTATGTTGACAGAACTATTTCTCTGTTCGTGAAGCTCGATTATTTCGCATGCGTGTTGCAATTATTTTTCTGCGGCTTAAATACTACGTGGTGTATATGGCATCGTGCATTGTAACACATACACATACATACAAACACATGCATCATGGGATGTTGGTTGATTACCTTTTGATTGTAATAAATAACGAATTTCAATGCACTATTTTTTAATTAAACACTATAAAATTGCATGGTTTCACGGTTGCAGTGAGAGCCATCTGCGACTTGGAAGTCAATCCAGATCCTAACACACTCTCTGACGATATAAACATCATTGGTTTATGGTGCTCCTACGTAGCAAATGCTTACTAAAGGATTGAGCAAGCGTCGGAAATCCTCCGGTCTTATATTAACGAGGCAAAATCCAAGTTGAAGTGGCACCACCAACGGCCCTGCTAACAAATCCTAATTTTCGCAGAGGTGACGTACAAATAAGTGATCACAGTTTAAGCGGTTTAGAGGAGGAGGCCAAAAACGCGAATTGCTCGGTTGAATGTCCAATTTGTACAATAACAGATCAAATCATTCGAGATATATTCATCGATTTATTCATTCAAAGTAATTATTCAGTAGCTTAGCAAAACCTCATATGTTTATTATTATTTTTTTTTTTCATTTCTATGGTACATCTCAACGAGCCAAGCTGATTAGAGCGAATAACTTTGGACGCAGGTCGACTAGTAGAATGAAAATTTCCCAAAAAAACCTTCTGGCATACCAACCGAATGTCCATCGAAGGACAAATCGGTGCAGTCGTTTCAAAGGAGTTCGGCGAAACACCACGAGACGATATTGCGAGACGATCGTGTAGAATTTTACAATCCACGTTGCGTGTTGTTTATGAATTGTTTGGAAGTTTACCTAAAAACTACTTTTTTATGGATTTGGATACCTCCAGCTAGAGTCCAGATTACTGAAACGTACAACATAGTCTCGAACTCAAATCATCACAAACAATTAGATTAGATCAGCACTTATTAGATTTGGAAAAAATAATTCGTATGCTGTAGTCAGTAAAACAGGGGTTATAATTGCACACTTCTCTCGCTGTCCTGAAAAAGTCGCGCCAGCTGCTTCTTTCTTTATGAGATAATCGTTATGTAGCGTCAATCAACTAACCACCAACTAAGCGACTTGTGATCACGTGGTAATAAGATTTGGTAATTGCTTAACATTTTGTAACGTGATTCTTATTTGTAAAATTAGATTGGAAGAAGCTAAACTTTACCCAGCTCAGTGAATATTTAAAACAAACACATCTTGTTCTTTATCACCACAACAACCTCAAGAGGTCTGGTCTTGTCATTTTCGGGCCGTGTTTGTCTTCAAAATCAGCCTATGATCGAAGGTAGGATACACTCACAAGGCTACATGTATCTGAGCGAGAGATTTACTCAACGATCCATAAAACATAGTGCAAACTGTTAGAATATCAGTTGAATGCATTCATGAGTTCCGAACACTATGCACAATCCTAAGTTGCATAGCTTTAAAAGGACCGAATAACTTGTTTTGTTTAAGTACAAAACATTTTCTTCCTCGGCTCAACAACATCAGAAAGTCTAGCTCTACCATTTCTGGCTTACTGTGAATTTATTTTTACCCGTAACCGATTAGTCAATTTTGCGTACAGAGGATTGGTTCGGATGGGATATACGGTCTTATGAAGACCGTCACCTAAACCAATACACCATTGGCCCGCCCCTATAGAAACAATATACAAAACAAATACAAAACATTATAAAATAAAAAGAATTATAATAAAAAAGAAATATGGCCTGGTCTTTCCTCACGAATAAAAAAATATAATAAAAGTAAGGAACCTTCATACTCAAAAGAAGCTATATGTACAAAAAGCTATTATTGAAATAGGAATTACAGTTAATCATAAGTAATATTTTACATAAAAAATATAAATATTTCGTTCGCATTTATATCAACCGATATCAGCCGTTGGTCTTATTTTTCATATAAGATTTACATGTTTCATATTAAAATTGGTCCTATTACTTACAACTCATTATTAATACTTCACCTTATTTATTCTGTTAAATTATTTATTTGGTAGAAAAAACATAGAATGAATTTATAAAACGGAACAACCCGCGGTAAAATTATGAGTAAAATTAATTTCAAGCGTTACGTTATAACGCGTGAACCATTTCTCACCGCTTCCGTTATACGCCTGTATCTATGCAATGCGCATCATGAATTATTTCAAATTCAATATGGCCGAATACTTGTCCAACCTGGAAACCACGAACCAACTTGTAGGCCTATACTACCCAAAGAGAACAATTAGACTTTCAACGGCCAAAATTAAAGAGTGCTCTTTCTAACCGCTGTTGCTCTCCTGCTTGCTCTCTCGCCGAATCGAAAGCTCGCTCGATGACTGAACGATATTCTCATGCTGTTCGCTTCTTCGGCGTCATGCGCTCTCGCTCGTGCTCATTATTTCATATTGCGCACACACATGTGCATTTTCTTCGTCAAATTTGCCGTGTGAAAGAGTACATTTTTGCACCGGTTTTTGATATGAGGAACTGGATGATTTTGCAAGCGCGCTGATGTTTCGGATGAAAATCCTGTCATAAGTTATATGGCACGATATGTAGAAGAAGGTTTAATGTATAATTTTTACTATTCCAAACATTTATGCTTGTAACACTAAACGGTGCCATTATTACAACGAGGTCATTTTGGCAACGAATGGTACCGGCACGTATATCACAAAAGGATTGGTTGCTTTAAATTGAAGGAACTGTATTTTGCATCATCCGAAAGAAATAAGACACTACACAAGCAACCAACTCCAGTGATTACATCGCAAGTGTTCAAACATTTTTATTTTAACAACATAAGTGATTTGAACCGCGAACGCCGTACCGGTGCATTTTACAAACAGGTGGCTAAATTCATAAAGGTGGACGCGGCCGAAGAAGCTGACCAGCAGGTGGGCTCTAGCCGGAATGGCAAGCTCTACTGTTGGGTGGTAATGTGTCGTGTAAAATAAGTGCTTCGCTTTTTAGCTCCCATCGAAGCGGTTGTGGAATTGCCTGGATTGGTGGATTTCGGTCCATGTCGATCGGCGAAGGCATCCGTTACTGAGCACTATCTAACAACGAAACGCACCACAATTTGATGCATGTGCACGTTGAACTTCTGCATACTGCTTCTGCATTTAATACTTCTGCATGCCAAAGCCACCTTAGCAGAACATAACTTATCCCTCCCAGCAGAAAAAAATCATCTCTAAAGTGTTTACCTGTCCACGGTTCACTTTGCAGACGAACGTGAGGGACGAATGGTTTCCTGCACGTATGTTAATATAGATAAAGTCTACGTGAGAGGACGTAAACTGGGCCAGAAAATGCTAGGTCCTTTGGACTCGAGCAATATGCCCCGTACATATCCGTACATATCCGATGCCTCCCTATTCCATTCGCTGCAGAATGCTGGGAATTGTAGATCTAAAATCACCCTTCTCACATACGCAAGCTTTTTTCATCGCTAAGATTCTCCTCAACAATATTTGTGCCCCATCCTTACTATCTATATTCATTCCGGCGGGCCTTACCTGTTACGGCCAAAATGATCCTTTTTTGCAATCTATGAAATCATTTAACTGCTTTTTTATCATTTCGATTATAACATCTCGATATCTGCTTTTCGGGCCCGACTAATTAATGACTCCTTATAATCCTCTATGTTTAGTTTGTTTAATCTCTGTTTATCTGTTTTATCTGTTTGTTTAAGATTAAACTATAAGATTCGTTTTGTTAAGCCTTATGGGCGAACAAATTATTTTCCATATACGGAAACAAATTATGTCCTCTACACAATCATTGTATATCGAGCAAAGGACACACCCGTGACCTGTCGAATGGTGCTGATCTTCTGTGTTTGACCAGTTGACTTTTGCGCCACTGCTACACATTTTTCGGGACGACTGGAGCGACGTTATCAGTCTGGTACTTGGCGGTCAACTGCAGTGGCGGAAATAACATTAACATCTTACGTATTTTCTGGCCAAACATGTCATGCTACTTTGCGCACAAATATGTACACATTTACATTAGCTGCAAACTACAGCACTAATTTCGTGAACGCACCATTCATCTGTTGCTACATTGTAATATCTAGAACATAATAAAACTATCTTTGAGATTGTTATATCTTAAACCACAGCAACTACAAAATGCAATTGTTTTTTGTTCAAGTTCCCATAGCTGGAGTATGTTAAATAAATGATAAAGTTCAGTTATGGGTTGTTTTTTAAAAAAGGATTTGGTGAACAGCAATCGTCTGATGCAGACGATTATTAACGTCTGCGCGAGGAATTTACCAGCGCAAAAACTACTCTACTTGTGGCTTGTACTCCGGATGTACCGGTAGACACTGATCTAAATCCTCTAGCTGTTCCTCAGTTTCTAGCGGTGCTAATTCAAAATCCGAACGAGGGAGAAGCCCTTCATTTGGTCTGGTTGCTGTTGCAAATTCCTCAATCGCTTTTTTTTTGCTGAGCAGCGTCTCTTTTAATGTGGTTGTTCCAGAAACGATTTATCTTCCACAATAATCCACAGGACATCGTTGCCAAAAACAGTTTTGTTTTCCATTTCGACAATTTCACAACAGAACACAAACAACTCAAAACACAAGGAATACACTAAATAATCACACCAAAAGAATATCATTTGACTAACTAAAAAAATCGCAACATATTATTGCGCACACCCATTACGCAACATTTTGATGCATCCTCGAACCAAAACCATGACTTTAACGCAGCAGATTAAGATTGAAGTTTCACGCGCTGCGCGTAGAATAAAACGCACTAGTTAATAACTCTCTGACACGCTATCGCCGTAGCATCATCTTCAGACGAGCGCCGCAACACTCATGGTAAGAATCCGTTCAATTCCGCTTTCTCTTCAGAAGTTTCCTTACAGAAATACAGACCTGAGCAGGTTGGCCAATATCACAATAATGTCTTCCCTTCACTTTCCCCACACACAGCTGATATGTGGTAGCAGTAGCAGGACGACAGAACAGCACATTCCAAGCCAAGGAATAAATGCTAGGGCGAAGAGTAGAGGAAAAAGGACAAATAGTACTGATAAACACGTGTACCACCACCACCACCTTATTTTATTTTTTTGCCTTTCGCTAAATTTCCGTTCGTTAAATTTTGCAAAAGCTAAAAAAAAGCGCTTTAGCCAAGCCACACACCTCAAAACGCGACCGAGTTGAAGTCAAACCTGCTTCCTTTGGCACATAATCAAGACCGAAACGCGACGTCTAAAAACGGTCGCGATTAGTTCCAAGTTTTGGGTCGCGCGACCTTTTGGGCTACTCTTTTGCCCTCTTTTGCCCTCTTTTGCCCTACTCTTTTGCCGGTTTTACCTCAACTCGGTCGCGTTTTGAGGTGTGTGGCTTGGCTAAAGCGCTTTTTTTAGCTTTTGCAAAATTTAACGAACGGAAATTTAGCGAAAGGCAAAAAAATAAAATAAGGTGGTGGTGGTGGTGGTACACGTGTCTATCAGTACTATTTGTCCTTTTTACTCTAGTCTTCGCCCTAGCATTTATTCCTTGGCGTGGAATGTGCTGTTCTGTCGTCCTGCTACTGCTACCACATATCAGCTGTGTGTGGGGAAAGTGAAGGGAAGACATTATTGTGATATTGGCCAACCTGCTCAGGTCTGTATTTCTGTAAGGAAACAATCGAAGAGAAAGCGGAATTGAACGGATTCTTACCATGAGTGTTTGCGGTGCTCGTCTGAAGATGATGCTACGGCGATAGCGTGTCAGAGAGTTGCTAACTACTGCGTTTTATTCTACGCGCAGCGCGTGAAACTTTAATCTTAATCCGCTGCGTTGAAGTCATGGTTTTGGTTCGAGGATGCATCAAAATGTTGCGTAATGTGTGTGCGCAATAATATGTTGCGATTTTGTAGTTAGTCAAATGATATTATTTTATTGTGTTTTTTTCAATTGTTGTCTTTTTTTAGTGTATTCCTTGAGTTTTTCGAGTTGGTTGTGTTCTGTTGTGAAATTGTCGAAATGGAAATAAAAACTGTTTTTGTCAACGGTGTTCCGTGGATTATTGTGGAAGATGGATCGTTTCTAGAACAACCGTATTAAAAGAGGCGCTGCTCGCAAAGACAGGCGAATGAAGAATTTGCAACATCAACCAGGCCAGATGAAGGGCTCCTCCCTCGTTCGGATTTTGAATTAGCACGGCTAGAAACGGAGGAACAGCTAGAGAATTTTGATCAAGGCCTAAATGTAAATTCGGAGTACAAGCCACAAGTAGAGAAGTTTTTGGGCCGGTAAATTCTTCGCGCAGACTTAATATTCCTTGGAAGGTGTAATACGAAGCGCAAGGCTAGTTAACGACATCCGTGGCACGATATTCTATCGGTTTGCATCAGGCGATCGATTTGCTGTTCAGCAAACCATTTTTCAGAAAACAATACATAACTGAATTCTGTAATCTATTTATTATACTAGAGCTATGAGCACTTGAACAAAAAACAATTGCATTTTGTAGTTGTTGAGGTTTAAGATATAACAATCTCAAAGACAGTTTTATTATTCTCTACATTTCACAATGTAGCGACAGATGAATGGTGGGCTCACGAAATTATTGCTGTGGTCTCCAGCTAATGTAAATGTGTACATATTTATGCGCAATGTAACATGACATGTTTGGCCAGGAAATACGTAAGACGTTAATATTATTTCCGCCACTGCAGTTGACCGCCAACTACCAGACTGAGGACGTCCCTTCAGTCGCCTTGAAAAGTGTGTAGCTGTGACACAAAAGTCAACTGGTCAAACACAGAAGATCAGCACCGTTCGACAGGTCACGGGTGTATCCTTTGCGGGATATACAATGATTGTATAGTGTTAAGAGGAAATAATTTGTTCAGACATATACGGAAAATAATTTGTCCGCTCAGAAGGCTTCACAAAAGGAATCTTATAGTCTAATCTTAAATCTAATAACGCGTCAGAGGAGGAAAAAAACTAAACATAGAGGATTATAAGGAGTCATTTATTAGTCGAGCCCGAAAAGCAGATATCGAGATGCTATAATCGAAATGATAAAAAAGCTGTTGTAAACAAACGATGTTTACACCGACCGCTGCTGTCACTGTCGGACATTATATCGTATTTACGAAGTTGTCGGAAGAAAGCTTCACGGTCGGGATATCTGAGTACCGCGGTGAGTGAAGGACTAACCGAAAAAGAATGTATATAAGGGCAGGACGACGCGCGAGCCGCCCTTTTTTACCGCTAGAAAACGTTGACGAATAAAGAACTAATTTTTTGGTTCGCTCTAGTAAGATAGCGTTCCTAATAAATTATCGACTTTTTGCGTTTTCTACATTCCAAAAAATTAGTTTCTAATTTCAAGAAATTAGCTCCAACTAATTCGAAAAAATAGTTTGTTGGAAATCTTCAAATTTCAACAAGTTTGCGATAGTTTGCAAGAATATTTGTGTCGCAAAGCAAAGTTTAGTGCGCGTTTAATTCGCTCGAATCGAAAGTAAATTATCCACCGGGGATAATCGCGATCGCGTAACGAACGATAGTGGATTCCAGTTTATAGTGCGCACGTATTAAGTGATTCGCGAAATGGAACACGGCGATGACACGGTGCAAGACGGGCAACAGACGAGCCAGCGAGAGGATACTGTATTCCCCTCGGAGGAACAGACGGCTGAACGCGAAAGCGTAGTCGCGACGAATGCGACGCACTCCTGTTCGGCTCGATCGCCCGTGGCCGTACGAGAATCGTCCCAGAGCGAAGGGATTTTGGGCCAACGGGGCGAGCAGACCGTGCAGACTCCGTGGGGATACTTTCCGGTGAGGCACAGGGATGCCATCGCGCTGGACGCGACACCAGAAGCAGCCCGGCCGTCCCCTTATCACACCAACACGCACGCACAAAATGGCCACACGCAACCGGAGGGTTTAAGACGCGTCACCGATGGCGCATCGAATTCGGCGATGGCGACCGCGCACCGGTCAGCAACCCATGAAGGGTTCATGACCCCTAACCGGGAACACCGGAGGAAGCAGCTCGAACTCGAGCGTTTAAGAATCGAGCTGCAGCAACGAAAACTTGAACTCCGCGCGCGCGAGTTGGAGTTTTCAAAAAGGGGAGTGTGAAATTGCGCGCGAATCGCAATGCGAACTAGAAAAATCAAGTGCTTGGCTGCTGCATCGAGAAAATGGTGGTTCCCTTGATGCTGCTTGAAGGCGCGTTGATATCGACACGGAACACTTCCGATTTGAGGACAACCCTACCGTGGCCACCAGTAAATATGCACCGACGCACCTCCCGACATGGCCAGCGAACGAAACCGCGAGACGTGACGCAGAATTTCGCGAGTGGCAAAGCGCGATGGAGGATCTCATGTCGCGAGATCCTCGCCGCATAAATGGAACAACGCATCGACCTGGACACGATTTTGGACACAGCACGTTGGCACAACCGCACGCAACCGATCACGACACTTCAGCATCCGCCCACGGACACGATTTCGAACACAGCACGTCTACACACACACACACGGAAACCGATACGGACACACCGCCCAACCACACGGACTCGATCACGGTTATTACACGTTTATACCGCCCCGCGGACTTGGTCAGGCAAACAGCACCTTTGCCCAACCGCGCACGAGCGCGCCAGCAACGTACCCGCACAATGTTTTCGTCGACGGGCATGCGGGAACACTTGGAAGCTTGGGATCGACTTTCTTAAGTCAATCACAAATCGCCGCGCGGAAAGCCAGTGGAAGAGAGCTACCTACGTTTTCGGGTTCCGCAGAACAGTGGCCGCTCTTCATCTCCAGCTACGAGCACTCGACAGCAATCTGCGGGTACTCCGACTACGAGAACCTGCTGAGGCTACAGAAGGCGTTGAAAGGAGCTGCGCTGGAAGCGGTCAGCTCGTTGTTGTTGCTGCCTTCCGGACTTAAGGAAGCCATAGAAGTGTTCAAGCTACGGTTTGGGAGGCCGGAGGTGATCGTTGAAAATTTGATGGAGAAAGTGAGACGTATGCCAGCCCCACGAGTGGATGGACTAGAAACTCTGGTGGAGTTCGGATTCGCGGTGAGGAACCTGTGTGCGACCATCCAAGCATCTGGGCTGCCGGAATATACCTGCAACGTTATCCTGCTGAAGGAGTTGATCGTGAAGCTGCCGTCGGCCACGTGCATCGAGTGGGCGAGGCACCAACAGCAGCTGCCCTCTGTTACGCTGTCGGACTTCGGAAGGTGGATCGGCGAGTTGGCTGCAGCACTCAGCAGGGTAGTTCCGGTAAAGAGCGAACGTTTCGACCGCAGTGGATCCGGCGACGCGGATCATCGGAGCAGTGTAAAACCGGTACGACCAGATCAGCGCCAGCCCACCACCGCACGTTTGAACATGCACGCCGCCACCACGAGCGGTAAGTACCCACATATAAATGTTTCCAAATGTTCAGCCTGCCAGGGAGAGTGTGCCGCACTGGATACATGCCAACGATTCCAAACGATGACCGTCGCTGAAAGGAAGGAACATATAAGGGATAAGAAGCAATGCCGAAAATGTCTCAAGTACCATAAGGGGTGGTGTCACCTTAAAACAGTTTGTGGATCCAATGGGTGCGAGGCAATGCACCATAGGTTGCTACATGGTTCTCTGGGTATGACCAACACAACAGAAAAGCATTGCCTTACTCATTCCGGCTCCAACGATCACACTTTGTTCCGCTACGTACCGGTAACGATGTATGGGAAGGATGGCAGGACGGTTCGAACGTACGCTTTTCTCGACGAAGGTTCGTCATCGACCTTCATCGATCATAGCCTGATGGACGAATTAGGGTTGATCGGAACGTCACGGCCATTGTGTCTCAAGTGGACCGGAGATACTACCAGAGAAGAAAAGGCTTCCGTCCAGCTGGCAGTGCGAATATCAGGTGCATACGAAGGGGCTCTAGTGCATGAGCTGACAAAGGTGCACACGGTCAGCAATCTAGCCTTGCCCGCGCAGACGATAGATGGTAAACAACTGCAATCTGCGTATTCACATCTGAAGGGTTTACCGTTTACCTCCTACTTCGATGCCGTACCTCGAGTACTAATTGGTGTAGACAATTGTCGTTTGGGAAAGCCGCTAAAATGTACAGAAGGACGTGTTAATGAACCGATTGCTTCGAAAACTAGGCTGGGCTGGATGATATACGGACCCTGCCCTATTGCAACCGCTAGTGTAACTGGAGGACACGGAAGTTTTCACATCCGCCGCTGCGAAGGTAACGTCGATGATGTACTCACAAGCGAGGTTAAGGCGTTCTTCTCGTTGAATTCACTGGGTATCACTAAGCCATCACGCTTACTCAAATCCAAAGACGATGAACGTGCCCTGGTGATACTTAACCGAGAAACCAAACTGCAGGGCGATCGATTCGAAACGGGCTTACTATGGAGATATGATGACGTCCGATTGCCATGTAACAAAGCTGCAACGATGAAACGGTACGAGCTCCTGAAAAGAAAACTGAGTAAAGATCCGGAGTTAGCTGCGGCGGTTAATCAGAAGATGAGAGAGTACATCCAGAAGGGCTACATTCGACGTTTATCAGCGAGTGAGGCGGAGGACAAACGACCAAACGACTGAGTTTTACCTATTTTGCCGGTTACCAACCCTAATAAACCGGGAAAAATTCGCATGGTTTTTGACGCGGCGGCAAAGGTGAGTGGAGTCAGCCTTAATTCGTTCCCTTTAGCGGGACCCGATCTGCTTGCCGGGCTCCTTTCCGTTCTTTTTAAGTTCCGAGAGTTTCGCGTCGCTGTTGTGGGAGACATTCGGGAAATGTTCCATCAAGTGATGATGCGAACGGAAGACCAACGAAGCCAGATTAACCTTTGGGATGGAGACGATCCAAACGGCGATCCAGTCGTATACGTAGTCACCGTTTGACGTTTGGCGCTGCTTGTTCGCCGAGCAGCGCACAGTTCGTGAAGAATCGCAACGCAGAGCGATTCGAGAAAGAGTTTCCGCGTGCGGCAAAATGCATCAAAGACGAGCACTACGTGGACGATATGCTCGTGAGTGTGGAAACGGAGGAAGAGGCCGTAGCGGCGGTGATTGGTGCCCGATTAGCGGCTACGATCGTCAACTTACACCGATTAAACATCTCGCGCACGATGTTTTGGACAGACTCGCGGAACGTGTTGAGTTGGTTGCGATCTGATCATCATCGCTATAATCAGTTCGTAGCATTTCGGATCGGAGAACTGCTCGAAACAACGGAGGTTGAGCAATGGCGTACGATCCCAACGAAATTGAACGTAGCTGATGACGGGACCAAGTGGACGAAAACACCGGATCTATCGCCTACTAGTCGCTGGTTCAACGGTCCGAGCTTCTTATGGGGCTCTGAATCACTCCGGCCTGGCTCGGAAACAACATCTCCAGACACCCCCGAAGAACTACGTCCCACTACGAAGAACTACGTGTTGCATCGTACGGTACAAGAGCCTCTCATTGATTTTCATCGTTTCTCGAAATGGAGAAGGCTTCTACGGGCAGTTGCGTATGTGGTAAGATTTGTCACTAATGTCCGTCGTGCCATCAGGAAAGATGTCATTTTAGGTGAACCGCTAACACAAGATGAGCTTCCACGAAAACCGACGGACGAGGTGCTGATGTCGACGCTAACGGAAATCGAGTTCGAGACCACTTACCTACGTGCCGTTGGACGACGAGATGGACACATCGGTGGACACACCGATCACACCAAATCATCTACTACTCGGAAGCTCCAACGGGTGCAAGCCGCCCGCCGTATTTGACGACAGTGGTACCGCTGCTAAATCAGCGTGGAGAGCCGCCCAACGCGACGCTGACGTATTCTGGAGGAGATGGGTATCGGCATACCTCCCCACGCTGACCCGTCGATCGAAGTGGTTCGAGTCGGTGCGGCCGATTCAGGTGGGAGATGTAGTAGTAGTAGTCGACAATTGTTTGCCGCGGAACAGTTGGCCAAAGGGACGCGTGATCGATGTAGTTAGGGCCCAGGACGGTCAAGTAAAACAGGCAAGCGTCCAAACCGCCAGTGGAAGTGCACCCTGCAACAAAGATTGCGTTATTAGATGTACGGAAAGGAAACTTACCTGCGTGAGCTAGGAATGATAAACAAAGTACGGCGCATGGTAAAGTGACAGTGATCGGCAGCGACAGCAACAGGAAGTAGAGTGAGAGTGAGTAGAGGATGAAAAGCCAGTTGTCTCACTGCGGGAGGCAATGTTGTAAACAAACGATGTTTACACCGACCGCTGCTGTCACTGTCGGACATTATATCGTATTTACGAAGTTGTCGGAAGAAAGCTTCACGGTCGGGATATCTGAGTACCGCGGTGAGTGAAGGACTAACCGAAAAAGAATGTATATAAGGGCAGGACGACGCGCGAGCCGCCCTTTTTTACCGCTAGAAAACGTTGACGAATAAAGAAGTAATTTTTTGGTTCGCTCTAGTAAGATAGCGTTCCTAATTAATTATCGGCTTTTTGCGTTTTCTACAAAAGCAGTTGAATGATTTCATAGCTCGCAGAAAAGGATCATTTTGGCCGTAAGAGGTAAGGCCCGCCGGAATGAATATAGATAGTAAGGATGGGGCACAAATATTGTTGAGGAGAATCTTAGCGATGAAAATAGCTTGCGTATGTGAGAGGAGTGATTTTAGATCCACAATTCCCAGCATTCTGCAACGAATGGGGTAGGGCGGCATCGGATATGTACGGATATGTACGGGGCATATTGCTCGAGTCATATACCATCCGTGCCATCCGAGACAGACTGCAGCTAGTCGATAGTGCCGTCCGTGGTCAGAAACCATGCGCTCCCTCGTCCGTGAACCGTGGACAGGTAAACACTTTGGAAATGTTTTTTTTTCTGCTGGGAGGGTTAGGTTATGTTCTGCTAAGGTGGCTTTGGCATGCAAAAGTATTAAACGCAGAAGCAGTATGCATAAGTTCAACGTGCACATGCATCAAATTGTGGTGCGTTTTGTTGTTAGATAGTGTTCAGTAACGGATGCCTTCGCCGATCGACATGGACCGAAATCCACCAATCCAGGCAATTCCACAACCGCTTCGATGGGAGCTGAAAAAGCGAAGCCCTTATTTTACACGACACATTACCACCCAACAGTTGAACTTGCCATTCCGGCTAGGGCTTACGGGTTAGCTTCTTCGGCCTCGTCCACCTTTATGAATTTAGCCACCTGTTTGTAAAAACCAACGGTACGGCGTTTGCGGTTCAAATCACTCATGTTGATAATATAAACATGTTTGAACACTTTCGATGTAATCCCTGAAGTTGGTTGCTTGTGTAGTGTCTTGTTTTTTTCGGGAGATGCAAACCTACAATTTCTTTAAAGTTAAAGCAACCGATCCTTTTGTGATATACGTGCCGGTACCGTTAGTCGCCATAATGACCACGTTATAATAAGGGCACCGTATAGTGTTACACGCATAAATGATTGAAATAATACAAAATATACATTAAACCTTCTTCTACATATCGTGCCATATAACTTATGGCTGAATTTTCATCCGAAACATCAGCGCGCTTGCAAAACCATCCAGTTCCACATATCAAAAACCGGTGCAAAAATGTACTCTTTCACACGGCAAATTTGACGAAGAAAATGCACATGTGTGTGCGCAATATCCAATAATGAGCACGAGCGAGAGCGCATGACGCCGAAGAAGCGAACAACATGAGAATATCGTTCAGTCATTGAGCGAGTTTTCGATTCGGCGAGAGAGCAAGCAGGAGAGCAACAGCGGTTAAAAAGAGCACTCTTTAATTTTGGCCGTTGGAAGCCTAATTGTTCTCTTTGGGAAAGGTGCAATAAAGGCGAACGTATAGCAAACGAGCAGATCCGCGAGTTCTTAAATCGTGTCAAATTGAGAAAAATAGTCATTCCTCTTCAAAGGTTTTGGACCTCGTCAAGCGAGTGGTTAAGCGAGTGCGATTAATATTAACAAGCTTTTAAAAAACTTTCGATAAAACTCTTAAATTAGAGCAAAAATCCGTGTACCCGTAAATTGTGTTTGAAAATTGAAATGTCGCAAGAAGCGCAGAAAATAGATTGTGCGGCAGGTGATCGTGAAAACGCCGTGAACGCGCCACCTGAAACGGGTAGCGGAACCGCAACCGCGGATGTAGCCCAGGGTCGTCGCCCTAGGAGTGAGTGAATAATGGCAGCCAAGGCTAAGATTGGCCAACGGGTAAATCTCGCCACGATGGAAGAAGCAGCGGATGAAAAACGCGAGGATAAGCTTCTTATTCCCAACGACGAGCCATGCTCATCCTGGGCTCAGGGAAAAGCTCCTTCATCTAAGTACGAACGGTGTTCGTCCTCAGCGCAACGTGTGGCGTTAGAACGGCTTGTAAGGGGACAAGGCTTACAGCTTAAACTCCTAATGGCCGAGAAGGAAAAGACAATGGCGGAAGCTGAGCTGAAGTGTAAGTTGGCCGCGTTGGAAATCGAACATGAGGCACAAAGAAATGAGTTGGAAGACGCGAGTGATTTTGGAGGTTCCAGCGTTAGTGGCTACGCGAAAACGTCTGAGTGGGTGCAACGTCAATCCGAGTTTTTTGAGCCGCAAGCATGTTCCAGCAACAAACCCATTCAGCAGCATGCGGAAGCACCACGTGACCAAAAAACCGACGATTTGGAATAGAGACCTACCGCCGACCACATAGCAGCCAGACAGGTATGGCCTAAAAAGTTACCATCGTTCTCAGGCAAGCCACGCGAGTGGCCAAAGTTTTATTGCTATTTTGTGGAATCCACAAAAGCGTGCAAACTCTCGCCGGCGGAAAATGTAGCAAGATTGGAGGAGTGTCTCAAAGGACCAGCGCGGGAAGCGGTTGAAGAGTGGCTTGACAACCCGTCGTCAGTGTCACTCATAGTCAAAACACTGAAGAGGTTATACGGGCGACCTTCACTTGTCGTTAAGGATTTGGTAACGAAGGTCAGAGGAATACCAGCACCAAAGCCGGAAAGACTCGATGAGCTGATTACCTTTGGCCTGGCCGTACAACACCTCTGCTCCTACTTAAAAAACGAAGACCTTGCGCATTATCTCACCAACTCCGAGCTGTTGGAAGAAATGGTGGAAAAATTACCTGCATCGCGACAATTGGAGTGGGTACGGTACAGTCGAAAGTGCAAGTTACCTACCATGAAAGAGTTCGGTGCTTTCATGGACGTACTGGTGGATGAGTCTTGCGAGGTGACTAAGTACAACCCACAAAAGCCCGTCACTGAAAAGACGATACATCGTACAAATGTGCACAACTCTACTCCGCACTTGAATGATGTTTCCGTGACATATGGCAAGCCAGTTCAAGAACTGAAAACACCACCAGTCATAACGTATTCGACGCCGTGCCACCATTGCAGGAAGCCGGACCACAAGGTGAGACAATGCGAAGCGTTCAAGAGCATGTCTCCCGTCGAACGGTTAGAGGCTGTGACACGGATGAAAGTCTGAATTAACTGTCTGGCTGACCACGGGACTAAACCATGCAGATCACGATACTCCTGCCGCGTTCCGGGATGTGGAGGACGGCATCACAGCCTGTTGCATCAGAAGAAGGAAGATGTATCAAAGTCAGCCAAAACCGCACAGTGCCAGACGCATCAACACGTGGCGAAAACAACCCTGTTTCGCGTGGGGCCCGTAACCATCCACAACGGGGAAAAGCGAGTCGACACACACGCGTTTCTAGATGAAGGATCATCGGTGACCTTGGTAGAAGCCTCTCTAACGGCGAGTTTGGGGATCAAAGGAGAACCTGAGCCACTGGAGCTGAATTGGACAGCCAACGTAAAGCGTATAGAAGATGCCTCCCAACGGATCAGCCTAGAGATCTCAGCACGGGGAGGCGAGCGGCGCTATCTCATAGCGGCCGCTCATACCGTAAACCAGCTAAGTCTCCCCTCTCAGAGCGTTAAAATAAATACACTGATAAGTTCTTATGACTACTTACAGGATCTTCCAGTCAACCAAGGCGAGGAAGGTGTTCCACAAATTCTCATCGGGCTGGAAAACGTGGACCTGATGAAGCCGTTGGATACACGGGCGGGTCAGCCGGGACAGCCAATCGCCGTAAAAACGGTACTGGGCAGGGCGATCTACGGTCCCCATGAGACAAACCACCCTGCCCGTCAACCAGCAATATGCAGCGTGCACAACGTAGAACAGCGATCCAAAAGGGAAAATGAAGCACTGAACGAAATGCTCCGCCAGTACTTCACTTTGGAAGAAACAGTCGTGACTAGCTTCGGCGAATACTTGCCAGAACCACAAGACGTAGTGCGAGCCAAACAATTTCTTGAAAGTACAACAGAGAAGAGGGACGGTCGCTTCACAACGGGACTGTTATGGAAATCAGATGACATAACCCTCCCTACTAGCCTTGCGATGGCGACGAAACGACTACATGCACTAGAGCGAAAGCTGGAGCAAGACCCACAACTGAAGAAAACAGTACACGAACAAATGCACATGTACATCGAGAGAGGCTACGCACACCGAGCAACCGAAGAGGAATTAGCAACAGCTAATCCTAAACGTATCTGGTACCTCCCGCTAAATGTGGTTGGACACCCTCATAAGCCAGACAAATACCGTCTTGTTTGGGATGCGGCGGCAAAAGTGCAAGGAGTTTCACTAAATTCGTGCCTGCTGAAAGGACCGGATTTGCTGGCAATGCTCCCCGGAGTATAGAGTGTGTTTAGACAGAGGAAGATTGCATTCGGAGGGGACATAGAAAAGATGTTCCATCAGATCCGCATTCGACCAGAAGACACCCACAGTCAGCGTTTCCTGTTTCGCTTCGACCAGAGTAAAGATCCTGACATATATCTAATGGACGTCGCTACATTTGGAGCAACCCTTGCTCTGCCCAATATGTCATGCAAACGTAATGCCGACGAACATGCGAAGACATATCCGATCGCTGCAGCCGCGATTAAACGTTCGACCTACGTAGACGACTATTTCGACAGCTGCGATACGCGAGAAGAAGCTATCGACCGAGTAAGACAAGTGAAATTCATACACTCTCAAGCCGGCCTCAACATGCGCAACTGGGTGAGTAATGACCCATCTGTATTAAAGAGTGTGGAGGAAAAGGATGCGAAATCCAACCCAGTAGTCATTAAGCTAACGGAAAACAACAACCACACTAGGGTGCTTGGAATGGTATGGGACCCTGTTGTCGATGTATTTCGGTTCTCCTCATGTTGGCACGACGAGTGAGTTCCCTATGTAGTCGAAGGAAAACGCCCTACGAAGAGGATAGCACTTAGAGTTATCATGAGCTTGTTCGATCCGTTGGGTCTACTAGCCCCCCTCTTGATTCACGGCCGCATGATTATGCAAGACCTGTGGCGTGTAGGTTTGGATAAGGACTAGGAAATGAGCGACACCGACTTTGCGAAATGGCAGCGATGGGTGGGTCTACTTCCGGCAATTCATCGTCTGGAAATTTCGAGATGTTACTTCAATAATATCTGCTCAGCATCCAGCAGTACACTCCAACTACACGTTTTCACGGACGCGAGCGAGATTGGGTATGGGTGTGTTGCGTATTTACGCTCCGAAGAACACGGACATATACATTGCTCTTTAGTTATGGCTCGAAGCAAGGTGGCTCCGGTAAAATACCAATCCATTCCTAGAATGGAACTGCAAGCAACACTCTTAGGAGCGAGGTTGATACGAAAGGTATTGGAGAGTCATAGTCTCCCGATCAAGGAGAAATATATACATACGGACTCTGAGGTAGTGTTAGCTTGGATTCGTTCGCCCTCAAGGGAATTCAAGCAGTTCGTAGCGTGCCGAATTGGTGAGATTCTCTCACTTACTGAACCCACCATGTGGAGACACGTGCCTACCAAAGAGAATCCCGCCGATTGCC
Source organism: Anopheles moucheti (assembly GCF_943734755.1). Taxonomy (NCBI): domain Eukaryota; kingdom Metazoa; phylum Arthropoda; class Insecta; order Diptera; family Culicidae; genus Anopheles; species Anopheles moucheti. The sequence continues at coordinate 1,403,411 of NW_026453515.1, forward strand.
TAACAAAATGGGGTAAAGATACGCAGCTTGAAACCAAAAGTCGATGGCTCAATGGGCCGTCATTTCTCTATCTTCCCCAGTCCAACTGGCCAGCACAAAAGGCGATTAAGCAAACTGAGGAAGAACGAAGAACCACACACATACTGACTCATCATCACAGTACTGGACAGCAAATCATAGAGATAGAGCGATTCTCTAAGTGGAAAGTACTATTACGGACTATAGCTCTACTCTATCGATTCATCTCAAACGGCCAGCGAAAAAGAAAGAAGCTTCCGATCGAGACTATACCAGCTACGGAAGGACAATGGCGATACATAAAGCTAACCGTACCAGCAAAGCATGTCCCTTTCAAGTCGGAGGAGTACATAAGGACAGAACGTGTGCTGTGGCACATAGCTCAACAAGAATGTTACCCGAAGGAAGTTGTTATTCTTAGTGGAGAGGAAAAGGGTCAACCCTTATGCACAAAAAGCGTCCTGCACTCGTTATCTGCTGTTTCAGACGAGTTTGGGGTTGTTCGCGTAGATGGACGTACTGCGAATGCCGAGTACGCAACCTTCGACGCGCGATTTCCTATCATTTTACCAAAGCAACTCCGCATAACCAGCTTGTTGATAGAAGATTACCACCATAAGCTGGGACATGGGAATCGGGAAACAGTGGTGAACGAGGTCCGTCAACGGTTCTGCAAACCGAATTTGCGAACGGTGGTTGACAGAGTTTCAAAAGACTGCCAACGCTGCAAGATAACAAAAAGTAAACCATACTACCCTAAGATGTCAGCCTTACCCGTGGAACGACTCACCGCTCGAGCACACCCTTTCAGTTACGTTGGAGTGGACTATCTGGGACCGATCGATGTAACTAACGGCAGGCGTAACGAAAAGCGGTACGTCGCAGTGTTTACATGCCTCGTCACCCGAGCCGTGCACTTGGAAATGGTGCATAATTTGTCCACTGATTCCTGCATAATGGCAATACGAAGGTTTGTTTCCCGTAGAGGCTCGCCAGTTGAATTTTTTTCTGAAAACGGCACCAATTTCGTGGGTGCGAGCAACGTACTAAAAAGAGAAATGGCGACAACATTATACAAGTGTGCAGACACATTCACCAGTGCTCAAACCATCATAGAGTCATAGAGGTTCACGCAGGGCGAGATGGTCGAGTACGACAAGCGATTGTTCGTACCGCTACGGGGAAACGAAAGTACAGACCATATCTCTATGGCAATAAATTCACCCTTGTGACCGACCATAAGCCGTTAGTATTCATAAAAACATCATTTAAGAATTCTAAAATACTTAATTGGCGATTAGAGTTAGAGAATTACGATTATGATGTAAAATACAGACAAGGAAAGACTAACATCGTAGCAGACGCGCTGAGTCGAATATCGCAAGAAGTCAACGCAAACGAAACAATAACTCAAAACGTTACTGTTAAAAAAATGGTCTCACTGAAAGCTACGAATCATGAAAAGGGCGTATCCTCTGGAACTGTACATTCTGCCGACGATTCAAGTGATTACTTCATCCATATAACGAACAGACCGATTAATTACTATCGCAACCAGCTAATTTTCAAAATTTCAAACACACACTCAACTGTTGTAAGAGAAACGCCATTCCCTAATTTCCATAGAACAGTAATAACTAAAAACAGTTTTGGCATAGAAGACTTCAAGCGCTACTTACTGAAATTCCATAATAGTAAGCAAACTGCAATTCTTGTCCCAGAAGAACTAACGCAAGTGTTACAAACGGCTTTTAGGGACAATTATTCAATCAAAGGTCACTTTGTCATGGCAAAAACAATAGTCGAAGACGTAATAGACACGAACAATCAGAATATTATCATATCCAGAGAACACGAAAGGGCTCATCGGGGAATATCAGAGGTCGAATGCAAACTCAAACGTGCTTTCTTCTTCCCAAATATGCAGAGGCGGATAAAGAATTATATAAACAATTGCGAAGTTTGCAATGTTCACAAATACGAACGTAAGCCATACCGTATAAAAATATCCCCGCGGCCAGTAACCAGCAGACACTTAGAACGTGTACACATGGATATTTACATAATAAACCATACAAGTTTCTTGTCGTTAATCGATTCGTTTTCGAAACATCTACAAATGTTACACATAAAAAACAAGAACATTATCCAAGTACAAAAAAAGCTTTCACAATATTTTGCACAATACGGTATACCCAGCGAGATAATAACTGATCATGAAACAACGTTTAGATCAACGCAACTCAAAAACTATTTGGGATCATTAGGAGTGGCTCTGAAATACGCTTCATGCTCAGAATCCAACGGACAGATAGAAAAAATACATAGTACAATCACCGAGATTTACAACACAAATAAACACAAGTACGAAAACAACGACGTCAAATCTACGATAAGGATAGCAGTAGCGCTATACAACAATACAATCCATTCAGCTACTAAGTATACTCGTAATGAATTAACGTTCAATCACGCAAATAACGTTAGCTCAGCGCAAATATTAGAAAGCTCCAACCAACTCTTTGCCGATGCAAAACACAACCTAGAAGCAGCCGTTAAACGACAAGTAAGCAAGAATTGTAAAAGAGAAATACCACCAACTGTACAAGAAGCCACAAATGTATACGTAACACCAAATATTCGGACAAAAACTCAACCAAGAGCAAACAAAACAACAGCAAATATCGTCAAAGAAAGAACTTTCATGAACAATCGAGGAGTAAAGCGTCATAAAAACAAAATCAAGCGACTTAAAGGTTAATCGTTAGGGATTATCAAGGGTTAGAAAATGAGTAAATCAGTAATTAAGTATTAAGTAGTAATTAAGCAAATGAATTATAATGTTATATAAAAAAATGTAAACGAATGTAATGATGAGGCACACCTATACCACGTCAGCCGAGGACGTCTCGACTCTTACCCCCGGAGGAATTATATACCAACTGGTATACTACAAGCTAAGAAGAGTACCATGTATGGTAAACGCTGCCTTGCATACATGTGTGTGGATGCTGGATGCATGCGTTAGCAAAATAGGAGAACAAGCCTCTCTTCTGTTCGAATCACCAACAAATAAAGACGTGTCGCAAGCCCGACTCATCATTATATGTTGCGAATTTTTTAGTTAATCGAATGATATTGTTTTGGTGTGATTTTTTAGTGTATTCCTTGTGTTTTGAGTTTTGAATTAGTCGGGCCCGAAAAGCAGATATCGAGATGTTATAATCGAAATGATAAAAAAGCAGTTGAATGATTTCATAGCTCGCAGAAAAGGATCATTTTGGCCGTAAGAGGTAAGGCCCGCCGGAATGAATATAGATAGTAAGGATGGGGCACAAATATTGTTGAGGAGAATCTTAGCGATGAAAATAGCTTGCGTATGTGAGAGGAGTGATTTTAGATCCACAATTCCCAGCATTCTGCAACGAATGGAGTAGGGAGGCATCGGATATGTACGGATATGTACGGCGCATATTGCTCGAGTCATATACCATACGTGCCATCCGAGACAGACTGCAGCTAGTTGATAGTGCCGTCCGTGGTCAGAAACCATGCGCTCCCCCGTTCGTCTGCAAAGTGAACCGTGGACAGGTAAACACTTTGGAGATGATTTTCTGCTGGGAGGGATAGGTTATGGTCTGCTGAGGTGGCTTTGATTTGTAGAAGTCTTCTAACTCCGAGATCCGATTGGTCGCCTGCTCCAAATTTTTACAACCGCTGCAAACCACACGCTTCAAATGTTCGAATTCGTTTTCAAAATGGTATATAGAAATGGCAGATCTTTTTTTTTTATGTTTCGGTCCTAATGGTCGTTATATTATTTGATCAGATCTTTCTCTTTAGCTGATGAAATTACGTGTGTACTCGATTGAAGGTTCGTTTGTGAGTGATGATTTATTAATCCTGAATTTACACTGGACTGTATATTCTCTCTTCTCTTCTCACAGTTCTCTTCTTCCACAGTTCTCTTCTCTTAATTCATTTTACAAGAATTCGCGCATTGCCTACCCATTAGGCGCGAACATTCCGGCCACCTAAAAATTGTAATTTTTAAAATTTTCGCAAGAGTACGCCACGATTCGATCGACTTTGGTCATCTGTCAAATGATGACCACATGTTGTTGTTATTGTTTACTCCTGACCATCCATTTGGCTGTCACTGGTTACTGGTTCGGGATTAGTGAGATTCGTGCAACTGGACGCGTTAAAATTTTCCCAATCGAATTACGTATAGATACAACTCTACATACTCCGCCCTTGCCTGGATGCATCTTTACTATACGCGCTATAGGCCAATTCATTGGCGGCACATTATCCTCCTTTACTAGGACTAGTTGATCGATCTTCATTTCTACCGGTGGTGTACAACCTTTCTTGGCCCTACTTTGCAACATTTGTAAATATTCAGTATGCCACCGTGACCAAATGTGCTGATAGTGTTTCTGAATTTTCTCAAACGATGGCAAATGATTGATTGACGTATCTTTCAAATCTACTTCAGGGATAGCTTGCATATTACCGCCTACTAGAAAATGCCCTGGTGTTAATACTTCAAAGTCCGCTGGGTCTGTCGATAATGCGGTCAACGGTCGTGAGTTAAGACACATTTCGATTTGCGCAATCAACGTAATCATTTCTTCGTATCCAATATTTACGTTCCCTATCTCTTTCAGCAGATGTCCCTTCAAAGCCTTTACCGCTGCCTCCCATAACCCTCCGAAATGCGGCGATCGAGGTGGGATAAATTTCCACTGGATTTCGTTTTCCGCACACCAATTAAACACGCATTCGCGATCCTTAGCGTCTACCTTGAACATTTCATACAACCGGTGCAATTTGTGAGATGCTCCCTTAAAATTTGTTGCATTGTCTGAGTGAAGCTCGACAATTCGTCCCCGACGAGCAACAAATCGACGAAGCGCTGCGATGAAAGATGTTGACGTAAGGTCGCCGACCAATTCGATATGCACTGCTTTGGTCGCGAAACATACAAAAACAGCAATGTATGCCTTTCTGGAACTTCGGCACCGGACACCAGGTTTGATGTAGAAGGGACCACAATAATCTACACCGCTCACCGAAAACGGTCTGGTAGGTGATACACGCGATGATGGAAGATCAGCCATAAACTGCTTGACTAAATCTGGCTTGCTCCGGAAGCAGATTAGACACCGATGATATATTGATCTGACTAAATTTCTCCCTCCAATCATCCAGAACCTTTGACCGATTGTGCTCAACATCAACTGTGGGCCAGCGTGTAACAACCTGTGATGAAAGTATGTTACCAGTAATGTCGACAATGGATGTTTAGCGAATAAAACAATTGGATGTTTGGAGAATGGTGACAACTGCGAGTTCTCCAGCCGGCCACCAACACGAAGGATCTTCTGGTCATCGAGAAAAGGATGTAATCTTTTCAGTCGAGAAGAACTGTTGATCTGGTTACCCGATGAACAAATGGAAATCTCTTCTGAGAACGATTCCAATTGAGCCAATTTACACAACTGGAGTTCGGCTCGCTGCAACTCGTTTGTAGTCAACCAGGTCGAACTGAAATCACTAGTCCCACCGTTGATTGAAGCTTTAGTACGTCGATGGGCTCGGCATTGATCAAAAAATCGCAAACAATACGCGATAATACGTCTAAGTTTTGTGAAACTGGAGTACCGTACGAATACACTATCACCGTTTTCTGATTGCGCACCGACAAAACAAGGTACCGCTGTAATCCGCTCTTCATCTTGGATTTCTCCCCTTTCTTGCGTTGGTATGATATTAGGCCAATAATCTGACGCGAGAGATAACCAATTTGGCCCGTGCCACCAACGCTCTGACTTCAAGATGCCTTTCGGAGTTAGACCACGAGATATATCGTCGGCTGGATTGTCGACACCGGCTACATGTCTCCAGCATTTTATATCCGATGATTGTTGAATTCTTGCAACACGGTTTGCTACAAAGCTTTTCCATCGAAGGGGAGGTGATTGCAACCAATAATATACCGTCGTTGAGTCAGTCCAAAATATTGTCAGTGGATCAATACTTAATGCTGCCTTTATCTTTTCATACAGTTGAACTGACAATTGTGCTGCGCAAAGTTCTAATTTGGCGATAGACTGGGTGTTTTTCATCGATACGACCTTTGATTTGGCGCTTAACAAGTGCACAGTAACGTCCTTGGCTCCTTCAGCTCTGACGTAACAGCATGCACCGTACGCTGACTTCGATGCATCTGCAAACATGTGTAGCTGTATGTTACTGTGTGGTTGCGCTATGAAACGAGGGACTTGTATGTTGTTTAGTAGGTGAAGATCGGAATGAAACTCTCTCCATTCCTCTTGAAGTAGTGGCGGTAAAACAGTATCCCACTTGCATTCATTGCCATTGTGGTTTAACGCCCACAATCGTTGCATAAATAGCTTTGCAACTAGGATGGTTGGACCTAGAAGTCCAAGTGGATCGAAGGTTCTCGCTATGTACGATAGTATCATCCGTTTTGTCAAATTAGGTTCAGGATCGGGTATTTGGACCTTGAATCGTAGTGTGTCTGAACCTGTGTCCCAAATTAGGCCTAACGTGGAAACCGAACTGTCTTGTAACTCATGTGTGTCTTGAATGGCTTTATCACAAATCGGTATGTCACTTAGAACATCTAAGCTGTTGCTTGCCCATTTTCTTATCTTCATACCAGCTGAGTCCAGCATTTGATATATTTGTACAACCTTTGCTTTGGCTAATGTGACGTCATCTGCACCACTCAAGAGATCATCAACGTAAAAGTCGTTCAGCACTGGATCTACTGCTGATGGAAATCTGTCGCCCATATCCTTAGCGGTTTGCTGTAACGTTCTGGTGGCCAGGTAAGGCGCAGAAGCCGTTCCGTAGGTAACCGTTTGCAGCTCATACGTTGCGATCGGCTCATTGCGATTCTTTCTAAAGCGAATCCGCAAAAACCTTTTGTCGTTGTTATCATGCAGTATTTGCCTATACATTTTCTCTATATCTCCAGTAAAGGCTATTCTTCGGCTTCTGAATCGCAATAAAATGCTGAAGAGGTCGTCTTGAATAACAGGTCCCACCATAAGTGCATCGTTTAACGCGAAACCGGAGCTCGTCTTGCATGACGCGTCAAAGACGACTCGAATTTTTGTCGACGTACTTGATTCTTTGAAGACCGCATGATGCGGAATATAACAATGCGAAACGTTGTCATCTATCGGCTCCTCCAGTTTTCGCATATGACCAAGTTGCAGATACTCTTCCATAAAACTGAGGTAAGCCGTCTTCAAAGTGGGATTGTGTTCCCACCGCCTTTCCATTCCGTACAGCCGACGATCTGCTATGGGCTTCGATTCTCCTAAGACGATTGATTGATCGTTAGTCCAAGGAAGAGCCACGATGTATCGACCGGAAGAATCACGAGTGGTAGTATTCGTATAATGATGCTCCATTGCATCCTCCACAGTAGGGTTGATGCCATCATTGATAGTTTCCAATTCCCAAAATCTTTTCCGGATACAATCTAAGGGATCGGTTGCTGACGATAAACCGCATACTCGAGGTTGTGAGGTTGTGGTTCAAGATCAAAAACTGCAAACTCGCTACGACCCGTTCATCTTTAGTCTGAATTCGGCTTGTAACTGCAGACTTTACGTTCGTGATGGTGTTGCTAATGCCCATGACGTTGATATCAATTGGAGCCCTGGATCCCAAAAATTGCTTCGCGAAGGCTTGGGTCATGGAATTGTTTATAGATCCCGAATCTAACAGCGCCCTGGCCTTGAATACATGGCCATAGTCATCCATTACGAATATTATTGCTGTCTCGAGCAATATTAGACCGTTGGGTTGGGTTTCTTCGGCCTGAACTACCATGCTGAGTCGACTCGCGGCAGGATCATGAAGTAGTGTGTGATGCTTTGCCTTGCACGTCTGACACGTGAACCTCGAAACACAATTCCTCACTGCATGACCTGCCCGCAAACAATTCCAACAAAGCCTATGCTGCTTCACTACTTCTTGACGTTGTTTAACAGTTTTCTGCGCAAACATTTGACACGTGTTTAGGTTGTGGGCTTCAGTGCACAACAAAGGACATTTGAACGGTTTGGACGTATTGTTCTTGGATGAATCGCTGGAATGGTTACCGATACCATCGGAGGACTTAGTGCCGGCCACCTTCGTGCCGGCCACCTTGACGACGTTGTCAGTTGCCGGTTGTTCCAGCAACTTGGATGATTTAAGCATTCGAACGCGTTCCTCTAAAAATTTCACCAATTCTCCGTATCCGTCTCGCTCGGACCCGAGTTCTTCCCAAGCGACGATTGATAATTTGTCCATCTTCAAAAAAAGGAGATTGGTTAAAGGAGTATCCCAATGATCGATAGGCTCACCCAATTTCCGCAAACCCTTAACATGCCGTGTGAAGTCATCGACTAAGCGCGCCAGATCATCCACGTGGTGCGTTTCCATCCGCGGCAAGAAATGCAGCGCTCGATAGTATTCGCGTACTAGAGCCTTCTTATCGTCGTACCGCTTAAGTAGGGCATCCCACGTAACCGCGTAGTTGTCAGCGATGACCTCCGTGTGTTCGAAATGTGTCGCAGCCTCACCCACCAATGATGCCAACAGGTATTGCAACTTCATTACCGCCGGGATTTCAGCTGCACTATGGATCATGGAGATGAAGCGATCCTTGAACGTCAGCCATTTTGTAGCCTCGCCATTGAACGAGGGAAGCTCGATTTTTGGCAGACGCAACTGCATGGGACCACCGAAGCTTGCACTACCGGAAGACGAATTGAAGGTAGAGTTCGCCGTAGGAACAATTTCCTTTACAGATTGATGTAATAGAAACCCTTTCACAACACAATATCGCTTGAAAAATGACGCTCTTTCCTGAATATGATTCTCGTCATCCACTAATTCTTCTTTTTCTTCTTCCAACTTGTTCATGATGGTGACGAAGTCCTCTTTGCACTGGTCTATTAATTCCAACCGCACTGGAATTTCGTAACGATCGGCTCGAAGGACCAAAATGATCAGATCTTTCTCTTTAGCTGATGAAATTACGTGTGTACTCGATTGAAGGTTCGTTTGTGAGTGATGATTTATTAATCCTGAATTTACACTGAACTGTATATTCTCTCTTCTCTTCTCACAGTTCTCTTCTTCCACAGTTCTCTTCTCTTAATTCATTTTACAAGAATTCGCGCATTGCCTACCCATTAGGCGCGAACATTATTCTAAAAGTAACACTCGAACAACACATAAGTAACGTTACTACATATATTTAAAACAACTTAAGGACTCGGACCCGCGCGCGCACTGTCTGTCAACGGCGAGCAACTGGTCTAATTAGCTCGGCCAGGTTGGATCACAACACATTTCATAGAAACGAATCATTTCATCGTGCACATGCATCAAATTGTGATGCGTTTCGTTGTAAGATAGCGCTCAGTAATGGATGCCTTCGTCGATCGACATGGACTGAAATTTACCAATCCAGGCAATTCCACAACCGCTTCGATGGGAACTGAAAAAACGGAGCCCTTATTTTACACGACACATTAACACACAACAGTAGAACTTGTCGGCTAGAGTCCGTTTGCTGGTCAGCTTCTTCGGCCGCGACCACCTTTATGAATTTAGCCACCTGTTTGTAAAAAGCACCGGTACGGCGTTCGCGGTTCAAATCACTCATGTTGATGAAATAAAAATGTTTGAACACTTGCGATGTAATCACTGGAGTTGGTTGCTTGTTTAGTGTCTTGTTTTTTCGGGAGATGTGTTTAGGAGTTACGCATTGGGAATTATGGCATGAATTAAAGCGGCAGCATTAGGATAGTATAAGTGACAAACGAAACATCATAAAAAGGATTGTAATATAGTAGGACTCTTCGACAAGCTCTCATTTGGCTCAGACGTGGTTTTTTTGCGATCCGAAATCCGAGCTATTGAACATGGTCCTTTGAACGGAATCATTTGATTTTGAAGAGTTGTATTGAATTTGTAAGAGTGGTTATTTCGGAAAGTATTTCGCGAACGGCTGTAGCCGTTGTTGGATATGGCAGTACTGTCGAAGTTGTTTCGCGAGCGAGTTACACTATAGGCGCCAAGAACATTTGGCCTGAGTATTCCGTGTTTGAGCAGTGTAGGTGAAAGTGTTAACTCAGCGGTTATTGCTCGCTACCATACGGAATCGTGTGTCACAGATAAGTAATCGAAATTCTGCGGGACACACAATAACGTGGACAGTGTGATTGAGTGTGTGCCAGACACGCTATCGTGCTTGGGCTAGTTTGTCGTGTAAGTTGGCAGTGTGTTGGTGTGTAAAAAGGTTGATCGCATCGCATCGTATTGGAGCATTCTGTGCGCTATCCACGGTCTGCAAAGTGAGGTTCGTGTAATTTTATCGGTCCGAACCGTTATGGACTCGTAGTGTAGCAGTGGAGGATCACGATCGGGTGAATGACCAAGGTGAGGCCACTAAGATCGACCGTTGAACTTTCAACTAGTTACAACTACTATCGTGCTGAGTGATAGCGTCGGTAATCAGTGTACGTAGCGTAACTCGCGTGAGCTACTCGATTTTAGCAGTAGCCAATAGTATTGCTAACCAGTTGGACATCAGTGTTAGTTTACCGCGCAGCACGGGTAACTCAGTAAGGTGTAACTCACTAAGGAGATCGCTAGTGAGTGCCGATAGCGTCATTTTTACGACATCACACCATCGTTGCTAGAAGGCGCGTAAATTGTAAACAATAAAATGGCAACCAAGGAAAAAAAGATTTTGCAGCAGCTAACGCGTACTTACAACGATCGAGTGAGTACGATACATGGTTTCGTTAATTTCATCACAAATTACGATGAATTAGTGCATAGTGTAGAAATAGAGACACGGTTACAAGGTTTAGAAGATGCAAAGTTGGCTTTTGAAGTGGCTCGAGATAAGCTTCTGGTCGAGAATGACGATTGTGATACGGAGCAATTGCGAATTGATCGCGAGTTATTCTACCAGCAGTACTACCAAGTGAAGGGTTTTTTGAACAACAAAATGGCCGCGGAGAATATTAAATATCTGGACACGAGTGTCCGATTCGGTGGGAACAGTATCATGTCGCAAACTTTACACGGAGCGTCGCGAGTGAGATTGCCAAAGATGGAATTACCGACATTCAGTGGTGAAATAACGCAATGGCCGATTTGTCTGACGTGTTAAAGCTCCAGTATTTGTTAGCGTCACTGAAGGGGGAAGCAGCGCAGCAGTTTGACCATGTGCAGTTGATCGACGGCAATTATGCCAGCACATGGAAAGCCCTAACGGATCGCTATGATAATTCCAAGGTGACCAGGCGAGAGTACTTCAAGGCGTTGGTGCACCTGGAGCCGATGACGTCGGATAGCGTATCAGAGCTTACGCGTGTTGTTAATGAGATCTAGCGTCTGGTTAGAGGAATGGAACGTCTTAAGGAACCAATCACTCACTGGGATACACCACTGGTCGCATTGACCATGCTGAAGCTGAATAAGCAGCAGTTGCTGGAGTGGGAGAGGGCGTCAGCCGATGCGACGGAAGACAAGTACAAGATGATGATAGAATTCCTCGAGAAGCAGACGAAGATGTTCACCAACGTTTCGAGTCATAGTATCAGAGTTATCACCACGAAATCGGCAAGTAATACGAAAAGTGCAACTTCTAATAATGTGTCTTCTAGTCTTCCAGGTAAACTATCTGGAAAGGCACTTGGGCGTACCAGTCAGCCGAGAGGTTCACAAGCGGCCGCAATGGCATGTACGGCAGAAGCTCGAGGAGAAAATATGGCTAGGTGTTCACTATGTAGCGAAAATCACCCCTTGGCAAATTGTCCGAAGTTCGAGGAAATGGCTCTGGATAAGCGACAGCGAGTTATAGCATCGGACACCTTGTGCTTCAACTGTTTAAAGGGAAACCATTGTGCTCGGTTTTGCAGAAGCAGAGAAAGGTGCAAGATTTGCAAGGGACGACATCACGTTTTAATGTGCAGAAAACCAACCACAGCTGAGCAGTAATAGCCACGGTATCCAGCAAGAAGGTCGATTGACAGTGGGCAAGGAGCAAGTCACCATGATCAATGCCATGGCCCGAGGGGATACCAAGAAAAGTATGGTGTGGCTGTCTACAGTGTAAGTACTAATTAGTAACTCCTGGGGAGTAGAAGTTCCTGTAAGAGCACTGCTCGACCAAGGTTCGCAGTGTAACTTCATCTCGGAAGTAGTGGCGCAATAGTTAAGGCTGAAGAAAAGGCGGGTGCAGAGACCACTTTCTGGTGTTGGAGCGGCAGTGTTCAACGTGGAAACCTTGGTGTCGGTAGACGTTAAATCTCGTAACTCATCGTATGGAGCGTGTTTGGAGTGTTTGGTGCTTTGGTCAAAGGGTGGAAAATTCCAGAAGACTTGCCGCTAGCAGACCCAGGGTTCAACCAGCCAGAGAAGATAGACCTACTGATTGGTGCAGAAATATTCGGAGAGTTGTTACAACAAGGACAACTAAGATTGGCACCACACCTACCCATGCTTTTAGAAACGAAACTTGGTTGGATAATTAGTGGACGTGAAGTATGTAAGGGTTCCATCGAGTCTTCGGTTACACTAGCTAATTGCGTATTATCGGAAGAAAATCTAAATGCGGCCATGGAACAACTAGTAATGCTCGAAAACATACCGGAGGAAAGAGTTCAGTCCAGCGAAGAGGAAGCTATGGAACAGTGGTATCTACACACGACAACACGAGAGAAAACTGGACGTTATGTAGTCGAACTACCCAAGATACCTCAGTACAAGGAAAGGCTAGGTGATTCCATGCAAGGTGCCGTAAAACGATTTGCATCAATAGAAAGGCGTTTGGCACGAGACAACAGACTCAAGGAGCAATATAGCGAGTTCATGGAAGAATACCTTCGACTGGGTCACATGACCGAAGTTTCATCTGCTGAGAAGGAGCTTATGGAGGGAAGTCGTTATTATTTAACTCGTCATGCGGTGTTGAAACAAGCGAGCACAACTACAAAGTGCCGCATGGTATTTGATGCCTCGCATAAGACCAGCACGGGAACATCATTGAACGACATCCTTCTTAACGGTCCGCAGTTACAAGATGATATTGTATCAATTCTTCTTCAAGCAAATACCACGAAGGTGACCGGCGCAAAGCAAACAAAAAGTCTGGCTAGTACTAATGTAGCTTCTATGTCCAATCGCTGCCACGCTTGTGAAGAATCACACCTACTCTACCAATGTCATGTTTTCAAATCTATGCATGTTAGTGAGCGACGTAAGCTCATCAACACCAATAAGCTATGTTTCAACTGCTTCAGAACTGGACACTCTGCAAAGGAATCGCTATACAAATTTTAGTTGGAGGCGACGCATAACGTTGCCATGTTACCATTTCCCACATCCTTGGATCATTTTTTTGGTGTGAAGCATTTATCTTTGCACATTGTTGCTTTGATCGTTAGCTTTGATTAAACCAAAAAATAAATTATTTTAATGCTTGGTTTAGTGCAGAACTAAAACAAAATAAATCTTTGCAGAACAAACCAGCCAGTTTAGCCAGAATCTAGAAAATGTAATAAAAAAGTTATGTGTTACAACAAATTGCTACGCATCCTAATTTGCTTTTATTGATGATATTGATGATGAAAAAAAAAATAAATGAAGTCACTAACACTTTTAACGACACATCACCTAAATGTGGATGGTCCCCGACGGTAACCATTCAAAAATGAGTGATATCGCTATACAAAAATTCAAGTATGCTTCGACTGCGGCCCACGGTAATAAATGCGATTTTTACATGGCGCAGAACGCATTAAAAACTACACCAGAAGCAACCAATCAAGTTGAGTTTCGCAGCTTTTTCAATATTTGTGCTCTATTATAACGGTGATTTTTTTATTTGTGAAAAATTAAACGATACTACTGGCGAGCGGGTAAGCTTCACAATGATGTAAAGAAGTATCTAACAGTAATAAACAACTGTTAATATTGATTTTAGAAAAAAATGAATTCGACAAATCAGGAGCAAGAAGAGAGTATTGGGTCTGGAATCTGGCGAAAGTTATCCAGACCATCAAGGTTGGCGCCTTATGCAACTCCACCAGAAGAAACACCTATTGCGCGAATTGCTCGGTTAAAACGCAAACGACAAGCGGAATACCGCCAACGTCTTGTGCTCTATTATAACGGTGATTTTTTTATTTGTGAAAAATTAAACGATACTACTGGCGAGCGGGTAAGCTTCACAATGAGCAGCAATCACCGTACCGGAAGAATCCTCAACAGCTATTGAGATAAATAATACAACGATGCCTTTACCCTCAACTACGCAATCATCAACGGGTGCCATCGGTCAAGTTCCTGTTTCTGAGGCATCGATAGAAATACCATCCACCTCAAACTGGATGGCACGATATGCAACCCCGCCCAATGAAACGCCTATTGAGCGAAATCGCCGTCAGAAACGAAAGCGACAAGCCGAATATAGACAACGTCGCCGTGCTTCTAATACAATGGAACTTTCTTTGTTATCATCTGTACCTCAACCAACAACTACTACATCTGATACCAATGCTGCGTCAATGCCCATCTACACCAGTATCGATTTTGCCCAACTCCCATTACGTCAACGGTGGGAAGCAATACGTCGCCAACAGCTCCGTCGTCGATATGGGACAAGGTTGTTAAAAGCTGGACTTGGCTACCACGATGTTTACAATCGCCCTACTCGGCATCGGCTGAGCATTCGCGAACCATGCCAATATTGTGCAGCACATAAATGGCCAGGAGAAACGGGCATCATTCGCCGAACCGCCACGCGAACTGATCGAACTATTCGCCAATCCTCATTTTTTAACAAATATTCGGTCGTACAATAACGTATTCGCATTTACTTCGATGGGGGCATCAATCCGACCGAATGATCGTGTGCGTCAGGACCACACGGTAACTGATGGTAGAGGAATATATACTTACCGAATACAGGGAGCGCTCTGCCATCGCATCGGTTCACTAGATCGAACTCCCGGGCGTGTTCCAAAGTATGCCCAATTATATTATCACGACTCTAGCATTGAGGAGCAATGGAACGAAATGGTCGAAACGCGCTTGGCACTGAGCAGCAGGTTAGATCGCGAAATTGTAACAAAACTCCAGCGAATGTTTGAAATCTGCAATCCTTTGACCACTATATTCCGTCACGCGTACGAGCGGATGGCACGCCTGGAGGACGTACCGTTGCACATTCATGCGCGATTGCCCGGTCTTGATCAGCGTCGCTATAACCGACCCATCGCTGAAGAAATTGGTGGTATATTCCTCAGCTCCGAGAATGGTCAACCGCGTGATATCGTCCTGCAGAACCGCACTACCGGGAGCCTCATCCGGGTATACGAATCTCACCAGATGTTTGATGCGTTTCAATATCCGATCCTACATCCATACGCTGAAGTAGGCTGGTCGTATGGCATGCCAAAGGAACTGCGTCGTGTTTATGCTCAAGCAAATGGCCGCACTGGCGATGACCAACCCGACGGTAATGCTGCTTTGGTACAAGACGAAGGTTTACGCTCATCACGACAAATAACTCCCCGCGAACATGCCGCCTATCGGTTATGTACACGGGACGGGGATATGTCATTGATACACCGTGCCGGACGACTGCTGCAACAGTATAGTGTAGATCAATGTTGTAAAATTGAAGAGCAACGACTGA
Source organism: Anopheles moucheti (assembly GCF_943734755.1). Taxonomy (NCBI): domain Eukaryota; kingdom Metazoa; phylum Arthropoda; class Insecta; order Diptera; family Culicidae; genus Anopheles; species Anopheles moucheti. The sequence goes on from NW_026453515.1 coordinate 1,419,186, forward strand.
AATATCAACGGGAACACCAGGCGCAGCTACGAGCCGATGCTTACTCTGGTATTCTGGACTACGCAGGTTTAGCAGATAACCAAACTCTCGATGAAACTACCAGTCACGGACGAACGTTGGATCGCGCTGGGTCGCGTATTATTCTTGCACCAACGTTTCCCGGCAGCGACCGGTTCATGCGGGCCCAATACCAGGACGCAATGGGCATTGTACGTGCGTTAGGAAAACCCGATCTCTTCATTACAGTTACTTGCAACCCAAAGTGGCCAGAAGTAACCGAAGCGTTGTTTCCACAACAACAAGCCGCTGATCGACCGGATCTCACAGCTCGCGTTTTTCGTCTAAAACTTAAAGCCATCCTAAACGACCTTTCAGCGGGTGTGCTTGGGCTTGAGATAGCACGCATACACGTGATCGAGTATCAAAAACGTGGTCTCCCGCATGCCCACTGTCTGGTGATTCTGAGTGATGCTGACAAACCACGGTCGGCAGCCGACTACGACCGACTGGTGTCAGCTGAAATTCCTGACTCGGCAAACGAGGAGCTTTATGACACGGTGCGCAAGTGCATGATGCACGGACCATGTGGTCGGTCGAATCCACAAGCACCCTGCATGAAAGACGGCGTGTGCTCGAAAAAATTTCCCAAGCAATTCACCAACGAAACACGCCAGGCAGAGGACGGTTATCCAGTTTATCGACGCCGCAACGATGGCCGCACTGTCATTGTTAAAGGTGTACCATTGAACAACTGTTATGTGGTGCCGTACAACCCATGGCTATGTCATAAGTACGACTGCCATATCAACGTTGAAGTGTGCTCGAGCGTGGCCAGTGTGAAATATTTATACAAATATGTCTACAAGGGCCACGATCGTGTTGCCGTTTCTGCTGCTGAGTCTTTGGACGAAATACAGCAATATTTGGACGCTCGATACATTTCTGCGTCTCAGGCCATGTCGACCATCTTCGGCTTTGAGATGCAGGCCAAAACGGTAACTGTTGTTCAGTTGCCAATACATTTAGAACATCAGCAAAGTGTCGTATATCGAGCGAACGATAATATGGATTCCGTGCTTCAACGAGGCCACCACACCATGCTGACGCGCTTCTTCCAGCTGGCAGCAAACGAACCGAGCGTCCGTTCACTAACGTACCAGGAGATCCCGGCCCATTATCGATACGCTAAACCCTCGCGGCGATTACCGTGGTACGATGGCACAGGAAACCAATGGATCCCGCGCATTCGTCAGACCGACATTGTAGTTGGCCGTATGGTTTACTGTCCCATGTCGCAGATGGAACGTTACTGCTTGCGTCTGATGTTATGCTACCGAAAGGGTCCTACATCATTCGAGGATCTGAGGACAGTTGACGGTACGATTTGTGCATCCTACCAGCAAGCAGCCATCATGACCGGACTACTGCAGGACGATCTTGAGTGGGAACGAGCGCTCCAGGAAGCCGTTTCGTTCCGAATGCCCCATCAACTGCGCCAACTATTTGCCCTCATCCTTTCAGAAGGTATGCCGCAAAATCCACGTCGACTTTGGGAGGTGTATGCGAACCACCTATGCGAAGATTTTCATTGGCAACATAGGGATCGATACACTTCCGAGGAATCGGACCAAAATCGGTTGTTGCGTGCGGTAGAACAGTTTCGAAGCTTGCGTATCATCGACGATTATCTTCGCGAAACGACTCCTATGAAAAAACTGGCCAGTTTTCCGGACATGCCACAGCTCGGTGAGTTTTCCGATTTACCAGCCGATCTCCTCCGAGTTGACCATACGTCGAGTGATAATTTTCTGATCGATGCTGAGCGTTCATACAGTATCAGCGAACGTGATGAAACACTTGCTTCGATACATGTGCTCAATACTGAGCAGCGTATGGTGTATGACATTGTGATTGCAGCGGTGGACCGTAATGGAGTGGGAACGGATTGTCTTCTTCAAGAGGAACAAATCCTGTTCTTTCTGGACGGACCTGGTGGCACCGGCAAATCTTTCCTTCTTGAAAAGATTTTGGCTTACACGCGTCGCCAGTCGAAGATAGCTCTCGCTGCAGCATCGAGTGGAATCGCCGCATTGCTTCTTAGTGGCGGGAAAACGGTGCACTCTACTTTCAAACTGCCCCTTACGTTAGATGAGAACACGCAATGCACCATACCTGTCCAGTCGTCACTAGCGAACTTGATGCGGCAGGCGTCGTTGATCGTCTGGGACGAAGCTTCAATGAGCAGTCGCTACGCCCTCGAAGCCGTCGACCGTACTCTGCAGGACATCGTGGGTGTACGTCGGTCATTTGGTGGTAAGGTGGTGTTGCTCTGCGGTGACTTTCGCCAGATTTTACCAATCGTCCCGAAAGGTACTCATGCACAAGTGGTGCAGCAGTGTATCAAAAAGAGTGAACTATGGCAACAGTTCCAAGTTTTGCGCTTGAAAACTAATATGCGGGTTCAAACGGCACCGGATGCGCAACATGCAAATGACATAAAGGAGTTTGCCGACTTTTTGCTCCGCATTGGAGAGGGCCGCCATCCAACGTTCCTAGGATCGGATCCTTCAATTGCCAAGCTCCCTCGCGACATGGTACTGCCCCGTACAACCAACCTGGAGGCCGACGTTCGATCGTTAATCAGCCGAGTTTACCCGGATATTAGACAAAACTATCACCAACCGCAATATTTTACTGATCGTGCAATCCTGTCACCGAAAAACTTGGATGTAACAGCCATTAATAATACCGTTCTTCAACAACTTCCTGGTTCCGAAAAAGAATACCTATCAGTTGACACGTTGGTTAACCAAGAAGAGCTTGATGCGCTACAGCTGCCCACTGAATTCCTCCACTCGCTCAACATGAGCGGAATTCCGGTTCATCGGTTTCTTCTAAAGCAATATACACCGGTATTACTTTTGCGAAATCTAAATACCGAACGCGGACTGTGCAATGGGACGCGCCTGCAAATCATCGCACTTAAATCGAACTGCTTACATGCACGAATTTTGACTGGCAAACATCAAGGAGACGACGTGCTATTGCCCCGGATCTTCTGTGACAGCAACGATGCGAGCCTTCCATTTCAAATCCGTCGCAAGCAGTTTCCAGTCCAGGTTTGTTTTGCGATGACAATATAACAAGGCGCAAGGCCAGTCCCTGCACCATCTGGGCCTGTACTTGCCCAACGAGGTGTTCGCGCACGGACAGCTGTACGTAGCACTGTCCCGAGTAACCTCGCGATCAAATGTAAAGGTGCTCATCGTGAACCCTGAGCGAGAAAATCAAAACGGTGTTGCGGTGAAGAATGTCGTGTACCAAGAGGTTATCAGGGATTAAATGTTGGATTATAGGGTAAGTTCATTCTATCAGGTCAGTTAATGAAAGAATATTTATCAACTTACATTACCCTAACAGGAAAACAAAGACGTCCCAGAACCGTGGTAAAACAGAATGGCACTGCAACCAACGCACTATGATAAAAATGAAGAAAGCGAGTGAGAGACAGTTTTAATGGTGGTATTTCAAATACCATCCTGGAGGGATGGTCCAGTGCGAAGAATTTCAATTAAAAAAAAACGTTAATTGAAAATTTTTGTGATTTACAAATTTTTTTGTCTCTTTCTTCCATATTTTTAGCCGTAAATATGTGGAAATATGTATAAGAAGCAAGTTATCCATCTATACAGGATAATACCTTCATATCGGCCATAAAAGGATTCATTGCGTACTTTCATTGCTTGAAAGATTAATAGTGCATAGAATTGATTGTATAAAGTGAAAAAATGCGATTAAAATCGAATAATTGGAATCATTTTGGACACAACAAACTTCAAGAAGACAACACCGTGTCAAGGATCAGGGAAAGATGTTAATTTCACCAGAAATTTAAGATGCGTAGCCCTGTAACCGGGCCAATTAGCTAGTGTAAATCAAAACACAAATGTTATAAGTGTCAATGGAACCACCACACATTGCTCTATATGGAAGAAGTAGTTGCGAATTCTGTGGAACAACCAACGAAAGATCAAGTTGATTTACTGGAAACGGCAGATATATTGATGATTTAGGCAAAGTCTACCAAGTGCGCGCATTAATAGATTCCGGGTCAGTGTGTAATTTTATGTCAACTGCTTTAGCCAAACGATTGTCCAATACTATGAGGAACACCGACGTATGCATTGCTGGAATAGGTCAACGTCAGAGCAATATTAGCCAATCTGTTGAAGCAATAATAGCATCCAAGATTCAGCAATTTTCCATGAAGCTCTGTTTCCTAGTTATCGATTTTCCAACAGTTGAATTACCTATAGTACAAGTTGATCCTTGCAAGTGGAATATTGACAACATTCCATTAGCCGATCCATTATTTCACACACCAGGCCCCATCGACATCGTTCTTGGTTGCGAAGCATATTGGTTAGTCCACTGTCCGGGAAAACGATATATCGGTCCAAATCATCCATCGTTAGTTAACACTAAATTTGGCTGGACTATAACAGGTTCGGTTCCTATAAAATGTGGTGTGAGTGTCGAGGACGAAAAGAGAAAAGAGAGCGGATGTAAACGTGTAAATAAAGGGGAGAGCGGTTCGAAGAGAGAGTCGCTTACAGGAGCTTGGCGAATAAAGAGGTTAAAGCAGATCCGCTCTGTGTGATCCTGATCGTAGTTTTTCTTGTATTTTTATTACAAAAATCGGTTGACAATCGGCAGTCATCTCATGTTGCAACGCTTCCTGATACGTTAAAAGAAGAAATTAGTCGATTTTGGGAGCTGGATACGGTCGCCACGTCAAGTGCACTTTCCGAAGATGCTGACCCGTGTGAGCAACTGTACAAAACGACAACTACTCGTAATGAAGAAGGCAGATTCGTTGTGAGAGTACCTAAAACATCAAATTCCAAAGTTAAGCTTGGTGAATCTCGGAGAATAGCTGAACGCAGAATTTACATTACTGAACGACGCCTGCAACGCAATCCTAACATCTATGAGCAGTATCGACAATTTATGTCTACATACGAACAGCTAGGTCATATGGCACTGATGCCGGAACTTACCAACGACTCAACACTGCACTGTTACTTGCCACACCATCCGGTGATAAAAGAGTCGAGTTCAACTACAAAATTACGTGTCGTATTCGATGCCTCATGTCAGACCGATTCAGGGTTTTCGCTGAATGACATTTTAATAGTTGGACCTATAGTGCAACCTGATTTATTCTCCATAATTTTACGCTTCCGAACCTTTGCCATTGCGTTATCGGCGGATATAGAGAGGATGTACCGCCAGGTTCTGATTCACCGTGATGATCAACCGCTACATCGCATCCTTTGGAGATCGAATTCAGACCAGCGATTGCAATGTTATGAATTACAAACGGTTACATATGGAACTGCTTCGGCACCGTTTTTAGCAACTCATTCTTTGAAACAAATAGCAATAGACATAACCGAATCTCAGCCGATCGTTGCTGATGCCATACAAACCCATTTTTATGTAGATGACTTCCTTTCTGGTTCCCACGACGAGCAATCAGCTATAGCTCTGCAACAAGACGTCTCCAAAGTACTGAAACAATATGGTTTTAGTTTAAAAAAATGGGCTTCGAACTCCACATTAGTGCTCCAAAACATTTCAAATGAAGACTTAGCCTTGCATAAATGTCATGATCTTCAAGCAGAAAACACAATAACCACCCTTGGCGTTACATGGAATCCTACAGAAGATGCTTTCAGCTTTAAAAGCATAAACTCATCGCCACCAGCTGTGGTAACCAGGCGAAACCTGCTTTCATCAATTTTCCAAATATTTGACCCACTGGATTTAGTTGGTCCTGTTGTCTGTAAGGCTAAATTGATGATGCAGCAAGCTTGGTTAGTAACAGATGAACAGGGAAAACAGTATGGTTGGGACAAGCCGTTACCCTTAAAACTCCAAATAGCATTTAAATCTTTTCATAATGACATCCACTTGTTAAAGAAATTGACCATCCCGCGGTTCATCTTTACTGCAAACAACTCAGCATTTGAACTACATTTTTTTGGCGATGCATCAGAGAAAGCATACGGAGCATGTTGTTATGTAAGATTTATGTCTAACACCGGTATTCATTCAAACTTACTTGTGTCCAAGTCTAAAGTAGCTCCGATTTCAACACGACACACAATTGCCCGTTTGGAACTATGCGCGGCGCTGTTATGTATCCGTCTTTTACCAAAAGTGTTAGTAGCAATACAATGCAAACCCTCCAAGATTATGTTATGGACAGATTCAACAACTGTGATACACTGGCTCCAAGCAACACCTACAAGATGGACGTTCGATTTGCTACGAATGGTTTCCGAGATTTTAGAATCGAGAATAGCATCAGACGTCAGCCAATGGTATCACGTCCCAGGAATCGACAACCCAGCCGATGACATCTCTAGAGGAATGGATCCAGTCGGTTTAATTAATTCCCCTCGTTGGTGGTCAGGACCATCTTGGTTATCACAAACATACATGGCTAAAAGGAATCCCTGATCTTACTGATCCATTTGTCGTCAACGAAGAATGTCGCAATTCAACAGTTGTTGCAATGACTGCAACAGCTAGTTCGTTCTGTGAAAAATTGTTTGCAAGGTATTCAAGCTACACTAAACTTCGTCGTGCTGTGGTTTATGTTGTATTTTTGGTTACAAATAATACTTTTTTATTACACATTAAAAACACACAACGCTAAAAGGACGGAGACCCGCTCGACGTCCGCTCGTTCCGGTCGTGTCGTTCTTGCTCCAGTGCCGGTGTCCAAGTGTGTTCCAGTTTGTCAACCACGCACACATCACCAGGTGACAGTCCATGTCACCTATGAGTAGCGATGAAGCCTGGTTTCCACCACGACATGCTTCATCCCGGTTGACACACACTCTCATGTTGACAGTTTACTATCGTCGTTTCATCATGTATCTACAACATCGGTTCATGCAGAATAAGAAACAAGCTGATGTTCCGAAGACATTATTTTCGCCATGGGTGACAACGGAAGAACTAAAGGCTGGTGAAAGATGCTTACACTTACTGCAGCAGAAGCAGATGTACTCCGAAGAACTAATTGCCCTACAAAAAAACCGAACAATTCCACGTTCGTCTCCATTAAGATGGGTGAATCCTAAAGTACGTGATGATGGACTTATTCGTGTCGGTGGAAGGTTAAGCCATGCCAACTTGTCAGAGGAGTCGAAGCATCCAATAATATTATCATCAAAGCATCCACTTACTGTACTGTTAGTAAGAGATTGTCACATCAAGCTTTTGCACGTCGGACCTCAACTAATGCTAGCTACACTTCGCCAGAAATATTGGATTCTTGGAGCCAGAAATCTTAGTCGTAGTGTATATCACCGAAGTATCCTTTGTTTCAAACAAAAACCGTCGTTCATCACCCAACCAATAGCCGACCTACCACCTAGCCGTGTGCAACCTACAAGACCATTTGCAGTATCTGGGGTCGACTATTGTGGTCCATTCTTAGTGAAGTTCAATACACGACGTTCCAATCCACGCAAAGTATACATTGCTATTTTTGTATGCTTCTCTACTCGAGGTGTCCATATTGAAGTAGTCAGCGATTTGTCATCGGCAGCATTTATCGCAGCATTAAAAAGGTTTATTTCTCGACGGGGTAAGGTGATCGAACTCCATTCGGATAATGGTACAGCATTTAAAGGAGCTGCACACCAGTTGCGAGAAATATATGCAATGTTAAAGACAGACGATTATTCAAGAGAATGTATATTCAACAGGTGTTCGGTAAATGAAATCACTTGGCGATCACCTCAATTCGGCGGACTGTGGGAGGCTGCAGTCAAGTCATTAAAGAACCATCTGCTAAAGGTAGTTGGCACAACAACCATGATGTACGAAGATTTTATGACACTCACTTCTCAAATAGAAATGTGTCTCAATTCACGTCCTCTGATCCCGATTCCCACGGAGACAACTGATATTGAAGTGTTAACACCTGGGCACTTCCTAGTAGGTTCAAGCTTTCAAATGGTTCCAGACACTAACATCACCAAAGTTCCTGATAACCGTTTGATTCACTGGAGGCAAACCCAGAAGATGTTACAAACCATTTGAACCAGGTGGTATGCAGAATACCTACAACAACTGCAAGCACGCACAACCGACAAGCGCCATCCAGCAATCAACATAAGTGTTGGAAGACTTGTGATCCTCAAGGAAGAAAATGTCCCGTCAGCCCAATGGCCGCTTGGCCTTAAAACAGACGTTCACCCTGGCAAAGATAACATAGTTAGAGTAGTATCATTAAGAACACCTCGCGGAAAGATCATTACTCGGCCGGTTTCAAGGATTGCTTTGCTAACGATTGAAGAATTGAAATAAATGCGTTAATTCAAGGTGGCCGGAATGTTAACGCAAAACGTTAACTGAACTATGCGGAATTAGGAAAAGAAGAAAGTAGGAGCAATGATATATTTCTCAAGCAACTCCTGTAGTGACAGCAAGCGAGCGTGCAAAAAAATGAATAAAGATAGAAGAGTGACCACATCCAACCGGACCACAGGATCGCGTCTTTTTTATAAAGGAAGTAAACCGCAGATATTTCACCAAGTTAAGATTATCCGTTCTCATCACTACTCTATGTCGAGTTGTAGCATATTGTATGAGATTTGGGACGCCGATGAAATCGAAACGAAAGCAGCTTTCAACGAGTCTGTCAACGGAGGAGATATTAAATGCTGAAATTCGTATAAGTCGGTTGGCTCAAGTGGAAGTATTTTCGGAAGAGATAAAACTGTTGCGAAAGGGTGATCGAGTAGCTGGAAAGTCACCACTATCAACGCTTGCCACTTATCTGGACGACCATGGTTTAGTACGAGTGAAGGGGAGGCTGGATAATTCGTCATTGAGCGACTGGACGAAACATCCGATAGTTATTCCTAAGACGCATCAGCTATCAGAACTGTTAGTGCAACACTATCATCGAAGGTTACTGCATGTAGCACCGCAGTTAACAGCAATCGCACTTCGTCAACGTGTTTGGGTGCTTGGCGCAAGAACGACTATTAGGAAGGTGAGCCGTCAGTGTGTGATATGCTTCAAGTCCAAGCCGTCGAGTGTTGTTCAACCAATGGCACAATTACCAGCAGAAAGGGTCATGAACGCACCGAAGGCATTCGGACAACGGAACTAATTTCAAGGGTGCCGCAAGCGAGTTAAACGCCCTTTATAAACTATTACAGTCGTCTCAATTTCAGAATTCTGTACAAGAGTGGAGCAGCTTGAGTCGTATCACCTGGCGATTTATTCCTCCTCGTGCTCCGCATTTCGGTGGACTGTGGGAAGCAGCGGTACGTTCAATGAAGCTTCATCTAAAACGTGTACTTGGAGACACATCGCTGACGTACGAGGACATGACGACTTTGCTGACTGAAATAGAGGGATGTTTGAATTCGTGACCGATCACGCCGATGTCCGACAATCCTGGGGACCTAGAAGCGCTAACCCCAGGGCACTTCTTAACTGGATCAAACATGCAGCAGCTACCAAACCTCGACATGAAGGACGTCCCAGAAAATCGTTTGAATCATTGGCGAGCCACACAACAACGCGCTTAACATTTCTGGAACCGATGGCATAGGGAGTATTTGCAACAACTGAATGCGAGGACAAAGTGGAATGGGATTGCTACAGAGCTTAAACCAGGAATGATGGTAATAGTCCGGGAAGATAACGTGGCGCCATCAAAATGGCCGTTAGCTAGAATTACAAATGTACATCCCGGGAAGGATAATGCAGTGCGAGTAGTATCATTACGAACGGCTCAATCAGATCATGTAAAAAGACCTGCAACAAAAATATGCATTGTACCAATAGAAGCAGCCAAAAAAGAAATCGAGAGCAACAGTTAACATGCAGAAAATTAAGATAATTGCATGAACTAGTGAAATAAGCAGAACATAAGATAATTGAACTCGCATGAATATTAATCAATGAACTTATAGAAGTTGTTGTGAAAACAACGCGTCAATGTAGTGGTGCGCACGCGGTGACAGCGTAGGTTTACTGCAGTAATAAGTACACCGTTTGAGGAAATGTCAAGCGAGATAGGATCATGACGAAACAGTGTGCGAGTCGACATTGGAGAAAGATGATGGCCGTTAGGAGAGCGGAAAATTGTATAAATAGGGGGTGAAAGGGACGATTTCGTTCTTTTCCAAACTAAGTGGCAATAAAGACCAATTTGTGGTTGCTAACGATTAGCACAACCGACAAAACCTTTTTTCGCCGTTACTTTTACAACAGAAGTAGATAAAAATAAGATTTTTAATGGTGGTCGGGATAATTAGGAATTGCGCATTGGGAATTACGGCATGAATTATAGCGGCAGCTTTAGGATAGTATTAGTGACAAACGAAACATCATAAAAAGGATTGTAATAAAGTAGGACTCTTCGACAAGCACTTATTCAGCTCAGACGTGGTTTTTTGCGATCCGACATCCGAGCTATTGAACAAGATGCAAACCTACAGTTCCGTAAATTTAAAGCAACCGATCCTTTTTTTATATACGTGCCGGTACCATTCGTTGCCATAATGACCTCGTTATAATAAGGGCACCATTTAGTGTTACACGCATAAATGTTTGGAATAGTAAAAATTATACATTAACCCTTCTTCTCTACATCGTGCCATATAACTTATGGCTGGATTTTCATCCGAAACATCAGCGCGCTTGCAATACCATCCAGTTCCACACATCAACAACCGTCGCAAAAATGTATATCTTCACACGGCAAATTTGACGAAGAAAATGCACATGTGTGTGCGCAATATCAAATAATGAGCACGAGCGAGACCGCATGACGCCAAAGAAGCGAAGAGCATGAGAATATCCTTCAGGTTTGAAACAGTCATCGAGCGAGCTTTCGATTCGGCGAGAGCGCAAGCAGGAGAGCAACAGCGGTTAGAAAGAGCACTCTTTAATTTTGGCCGTTGAAAATCTAATTGTTCTCTTTGGGCACAGAGATAACTGCCCAGCATGCAAAAGACAGCCGGACGGGCTAACATTGTCGATTTACGCTACAGAGTCGAAGAGTGCACGTGTTTTTAAGGCATTTTACTGCATTATGGTCAGCAATTTTATGTGATATGACTTTAAGAAGATTTTACCTAATTTTCCAATACGTTTTATTAACATTCAGACGATTTTTCAACATTTTGCAAGTTTTAGCCCACCTTCGGGGGCATTGCTATTGTTGATGTTGGTACCTTGGGCAGCATATTGGGTGTCACACCGTCATCAAGAAGAAGAAGAAGAAGCTCACGTAAACAACACGAGTGAAGCCGCTGCAGAAACGAACGAGTTTTATCTGCAATTATATAAAATGCAGTTGTTTACATGCAGAAAATAACAATGAGGAGTCTTCTGCATCTTCTACCATAGCGAAAAAAGCGTTATTCGCACATTTATCACCGTCATGTTCGTGCAACCGGTACCACCGTCATGATCATGCTGCCGGCAGAACCAAAGGAATGAAAGAAATGAATGTGCTTTTTTTACCATGATTCAGGCCCATCTTGTACTAGAAGAGGGTCCTTAACCTTTAGATGATCCTTTTACATCGCACAACAGCTCCAGTGCCATCTCACAGTGGTTAAAATGGGTTACAATTTTCATCACCGCATCCGACCTATGAATGTGCATGTGACATTTTTTGTCGTGAAAGGTAAATTATTATCGCACGTTTGGTTGCAAGCAGAACTCTTGTTACATTATATTTGCCCCTCTGATGTATTCACAATAGTTTACGCTACGATCACACGAAAACAAGACGAGACAAACTCATGACGGTTTGATGACGGTAATGATGATGCTGTTCCACTGGAATCAGTGTCTGAAAATGAATGTTAAATACAGACTATTTATACCGCCATTCAATTCAGGAAATACTTTTCGCTGAGGCCAAGGCTTCAACGAAACCAAAATACATACCGACCTTTTACTGCACCATCAATTTCTAGCGCAAATTCATGACGAAGACATACACAGCAGTGCATATATCGCTTGACTCCATCATGGGTGCGTTTATAGCCCTATATTAGCCCCCAATTCAACACAGACGTAAAAGACAAATACATAACACATTAGAGATTCAAACACATACAATACGAGTTCGATTCTAAATATAGACAGTAAAATGATTGGGGGATGCATAGAAGAAAAAAAGAACTGGTAGGGAATGGTGGGAGAGGGGCAGGATGGAACCGAAAATTTTGTTTTTGGCAGCGTTGCCAATTTTTTGGCTACTGCAAATGTCAAAACCTGCCTTAGCCATCGTTATTCGGGCGCCCGACGGTACCAATTTCGGGCGCCCTGCGGGAGCATTTTCGGGCGCCCTTTCGTGTGACGTTTGGAGCTTGGGTGGCTTTTTTTAAACAATGTCACCGTTTATTCAGTCGTAATTTGACAATTACACGGGACGTTCCCCTCGACACCCGTAACCCGCGAGGGATGGGCTGTCGGGGGCCGTACTGCCTGTGTGGGCTTTCGCGCCTCCTTTTGCCTTAACGGCCATTTATGGTTTGCATTTTCAGCCCTAGCAAATCAACGGATAACCGTTTAGCCTGTGTGGGCTTCGCGCCTCTTTTAGCCTAAGTGGTCTTTGTTGTTTCCGTATTTTAGCCCAAGTTAATCGACTAATCTCTTAGAGTTGGAATGGGCGTTCGCGCCTCTTTTTTTCCTTAACGCCCTCAGTTTGTTACGCTTTTTAACCCAAGCTGCTGAATGGATAATATTAGAGCTAATGGACGTTCGCGCCTCTTTTTGCTTTAACGGCCATAGTTCACTTTGTTTTTCCAACCCAAGCTGCTCAGTGGATAGTCTTAGACCTAATGGGCGTTCGCGCCTCTTTTTTGCCTCAGCGGCCTTTATTTGTAACCTATTGCCCTAGTGCCATTAAATCCCCGTTGGGTTTGTCCTCCTCGTCAAACGCTTCCACCCCGAAGAGTGCCTATAGGTACGTTCGGCAGTCAACTACCTCCACATTCCGTAGCCTCTGCCGCGCGCGGAAGCGTCTAACGTTATTGCGTACTCGACGCAGCTGATCCTCCCGCTCCTGGATTTCATCCATCGTCAGCAGTCGTCCGTCGGGATGGGTTACTGGTGGTGGTTCCCCCCGCGCAGCTCGTCGCTCAACAGTGAGCTGCCGACGAGCCTCGTTACGCCTTTCGTTGCGCAAGGCCAACAATTTCTCGTGCGCAGCATCCAACCGTTGTGCAGCATCCTGCATGACATCATGTGCGCTCGTGGCCCGCTCGATATACCACTCCTGTTGGAGTGTGGTGGTAATTATGCGAGCGGCCTCGCACACCTCGCTCCATCTTTCCTGGCTCCCCAGCATGTACTGCTGGATGTTGTCCGGCGTTATCACCGGCTTCTCGTCCTCACCCAGCAGTTCTCGTCTTATCTCCGCAAAACGAGGGCAGAAGAATACCGCGTGTTCTGCCGTCTCCGGCACACCCGGGCATCTAGCGCAGTCCTGGGATGGCGCGAATCGCTGGTTGTGTAGATAATCGTGGAAAAAGCCATGGCCGGATAGCATTTGGGCCAGGTGAAACGTCATCTCACCATGATGTCAGACCTTCCACGATGCAAGATCAGGGATCACCCTGTGCGCCCATCGGGTGAACCTACTTGCAGGCGCCAACTCGTCCCATTCTTGCTGCCACTGGCGCATAGTGGCCTCTCGCTCCTCCGCTCGCAGATCGCCGATGGAAATCCCGCTCTGTTGTCTCCGCTGGTGGCACCTGGCATCCTCCTGGACCAGCAACCCCTGTGGAACGCCAGCTGTCACCTCTCTCCGGACTGGGTCCTCGCTTGTTTCATACACCAGCTCTCGCTCGGAGAAGTAACTTCTCAGGAAATTCTGGAGCTGAGCCAGAACCCACTTCTCCTGGAGGGCCAGGGCGATCGCCTCCCAACTGGCCGTATTGAACGCGTTCGCTACGTCTAGCGCCGCCACCATCAAGCACCGAGGATCGCGCCTGTTGGTGCGATGGAAGGTCCTCGCAAACTCTCCTTTCGCTACAACCCGCTGTATGGCTTCGATGGTTGACCGACCTCTCCGGAAGCCATACTGGTTCGGTGACAGGCGGGGAGCACTGTTGTCCTCTAGATGATCGTTGAGGCGATCGAGCACCAGACGTTCGAATCCCTTCGGGACGATCCCCATCACCAGCAATGGCCGACTCGCCGACGGTTCCCCCGGTTGCTTGCCCGGCTTCGCGATCAGCACAAGTCTCGCCTCCTTCCAAGACTTGGGGAATTCATCCCGCTGCAGCAAATCGTTGTAGACACGGGCAAACACCTCCGGGTGCTCCAGCATCGCAGTTTTTGCAGCCGCATTTGCGATGCCATCCAGACCTGAAGCCTTGGATGGGGCCATCCTTACTGCAACTGCGAGCCCCTCTTCTCGCGTTATGGATTGCACCACGTCCTCCTCCTCGTTGTCCGTCGGTAGCGTTGGCCACTCGAAAGGAGGGTGTCTCGGGAACAGGGCGTCAACAATCGGCTCAAGCACTGCAGGATCAGTCTCGGGAGGAGCCACTCGCGCTGGAGCGTCCTGCGGAGATCAGACAGCTGGGCCCAGGTCACTGCACGTTCCTCTGCATCAACCGCCACGTTAAGGCGCTTTTCCGTCTCCTCACACTGCTCGCGTATACGTAAGATCTCGTTGCTCCACCAGTACAGCCTTGGAGACCGACTGAATGTCGCCTTTCGGATGTGCTCCATCGTTTCGCTGCAGGCGGCCGACAAGCTGTCCATCAGGCTCTGAGGGGAGTCTGCCTCAGGAAACTCCTTGATGGTGAGCGCTAGCTTAAGGCTGGTCGGATTAAACTGCTTGGTTTTATACCGGACTCCAGCGAACATGGCCGCTCCACTGCTCGCAGGTACGTAGCGGGAGAACCGCTGGCAATGCTGATGTTGCTGCTGCTTACCCGGCTGCAGCTCAAACTCCACGTACCGGTGGTCGCTACCCGAATACTCTTGGCTGACCCGCCAGGAGTTAGGGCGTGCGAGAGAAGAACTCGAAAAGGACACGTCGACAATGCTCTCGCGAGCCACTCCGTTCCCACGGAATGTGGGTTCGTTGCCGCGGTTAAGCGTCTCGAAACTCAGCTGATCCATCGCACCCAGGAAAATAACCCCTCTTCGAGCGGTCCGAGCACAGCCCCACTCCTGACTCCACGCGCTGAAGTCGCCCGCCACCACCACCGTCGCGTGTCCAGCTACAACCATCTCCACCGCTCCGATGTACTCGGTAAAGTCGGACAACCCGATGCTTGGGGGGGCGTAGCAGCTCGCAAACGTTACACCGGCTATGGTTACCAGCACCAAGCCCGGCACAACACTTCCCCGCAGCCTCTGTGACGGGTAAGCCCCCGTCGCGATCACGCCACACTGTGGTCGTCATCCACCGCCCAGTTTGCGTTACTCCTCGGTACCTTGTACAGTTCGTTTGCGACAATGACATGTACACCCGCCTCCTTCGCCGTCTGCAGCATCAGGTCCTGCACTGCCAGGCTACGCCCAAGGTTTACCTGCAGGATCTTTATGCTTTGCGGGTGCAGGATGGGTGACCCATTCGATGTGAGCCCTTGCACACCGCACAGCAAACCGCTGACGTGCATACCCGAGCCAGGTGACCCGGTTGACCGCAACGGATGCAATGCGTCGACCAGTCCTTGTCGCTCTTGCACTGATGCCGCTGGTGTCCGGGCTCCAGACACTTGAAAAACCCCTGCTGGCCCCGTATCGGTGGTGTCAACTGCGTTGCCAGGCATGAGGTGTGCAACACTTTCACCCGCTGTTGATGCATCCGCTCCGCCGCCTTCACCGTTATCCGGACG
This sequence comes from Anopheles moucheti, assembly GCF_943734755.1. Lineage (NCBI taxonomy): Eukaryota > Metazoa > Arthropoda > Insecta > Diptera > Culicidae > Anopheles > Anopheles moucheti. The sequence goes on from NW_026453515.1 coordinate 1,435,106, forward strand.
TAGGCCGTCTGTGCGCCGTTCCACGACTTCACACTGGAAACGGTGAAGGATTCCGCCGTTCACTTGGCGAAGGTCTGTACCGCCGTCGCTATGTCCTGCGCCTTCGCTAAAGGGTCGACCTCGTCCAATCGAACCTCGACGGTCTCCGTCACCAGACGGGTGGTGGCCGGAGGTGCAGCCTGAGCACAGACCTCCTGTACCCGCTGCAAGATCTCTTCCACAATGGCGCCGTCCTGTACATCCATGACCAGCCGATCCCGCGTCGTACGTCGTCCTACACCAAGCTTAGCTTGGTCTTGCGCGAACGACGGTGCACTGCGTATCAACTGATACACATCAGTCCAGAATTGTCCCTCACCTGGGGCGATCTCTATTGCGTCCGACTTATTCTAAGCCGGCTTATTGCGTGGCGCAGGTTGTGGTCGTGGCTCTGCCGGCTGCTGCTGTTGTTGTTGCTGCTGAGTAGGATAGTGTGTTGGCCCCTGCTGTTGCTGCTTCTGCAGCCGCCGTGGCTGCTGCTGCTGCGTAGCTGCGGTTGCAGTGCCTGGTTGCCGCCATAACCCAGCATATGCACTAGCAACTACTGGTGACTCGCGGTTTCCTTCTCAAGCTCCTTTTCGAGACGTTGAGTTTCTTTATGCCACTGGCGGGCCTGGTCTTCGTTCCACTGCAGTTCATGGTTAAACTGCTGCTGAGCCAACTTCAAGTCCTCACGGGCCAGCTTTCGCTTCTCCCGGGCCATATCTTCGTTGGCCTCGGTTCGTTGTCGCAGCATGACTACTTTCTGCTGCAGCTCCTTCAACATTACGCGCAGTTGCTCATTGGCGAGCGTCATCTCGCCAAGGAGCTTGCGCAGCTCCGCCATATCAGTGTTCGTCGACTTCGAGGACAACGCCGAAGCTCTGGTCAGCCCTATTTTCGGCTCTACAGCCGAAAGGGACTTCCTCGGTCTGTCCTCGGTTGACTTCGCCCTAGGACGGGAGGAGCGGTTTGTCGCCATGCTTGAAGCCCACGCTTCAAATCTCCCTCACGAGGGGACGCCAGTAGCGGACTGCCCCAAAGATCGCCCGGCAAGTTTGCGGAGAATGAAAATATTATTAAAATAAATAAAATAAAATTGGTGGCCCGGTAGCGGAGCTGGTCTTCACACGAACGGTCCGGACCAAAATCCTATCCGGACCAATCCCCCGTAGCAATCCAAACTGGCGCCGCGTACCGCACCACCGACTCCGCCACGGCTGCCAGCAGACGAGACTTGCAAGCTTTCGGGCCACGATGATATTCCATCAGACGAGTGACTGCTTCCGCAACCCTATTGGCTTTTGCCGTCACCTGATTCACGTGCGGAAGCCACGATAGGTGATCGTGCAGCTGAACTCCAAGGTATCGGATGGAGCGAGCGCACTGCACAACCACGCCGTTGACGTTGATGGCCACTGCTGGAGGCTTCTTCATGCTGGAGATCACTGGCATCTCCGTCTTGTGTGGGGCCAGCTCCAGATGATGAAGCTGCATCCACGCCTGTATCCCCGCAACTGCCTGCATCGCCGATGTTGCTGCCGCCTCTGGTGTAGTTCCCGGGACCAGCAGGATTAGATCGTCATCGTATGCCACACTCTCGACGCCAGGTGGCAAGGGCACCGCAAGGACACCGTCGTACAGAAGATTTCACAAGGTGGGGCCCAAAATGGACCCCTGTGGGACCCCTGCGCTAACGTCCCTCTCGATCATTCCCTCGCTGGTCTCCACGTACAGTTTACGGCCCTCGAAGTAGCTGCGCAGGATCCGTTGCAGCACAGACGGGATCCCCTTGTCGCGCAATGCACTGGCGATGTCCTGCCACGACCCTGAGTTAACTGCATTGCGGACGTCAAGCGCCACCACCATCAGGCAGCGGTTGTCTCGGCGGTTCGTCCGGCGGAAGGACATGGCCTGCCTCGACCACCCGCTGGATCGCACTGATGGTGGATCTACCGCGCCGAAACCCGTATTGCTCATCCGACAGCAGTGGAGCTTCCGGATTCTCCAGGTACTCGTTCAGGCGCTCGAGAATCAGGGGCTCGAAGACCTTGCCGAGTGCGTCGAGCATGCACAGCGGCCGGTACGAGGAGCTTTCCCCGGGAGGTGTGCCCGGCTTCGGCAGCAGCACCAGGCGCTGCCTCTTTCATGACGATGGAAACTCGCCACGGTCAAGACAGTCATGTTACATCCGGCAGAAGACCTCCGGGTACTTCCTGATGGCTGCTTTAACAGCCGAATTGGGAATGCCATCCAGTCCTGGTGCCTTCCTGTTGTCCATTGCTGCCACGATGGTTAGCAGCTCGCTGGTTGTCACTGGTCGCATACGAAGCGGTGCTTCTGCTGCGGGACAGTGCTGTCCCTCTGCATTTTCATGCCAGGTGACGATTGGATGAGTAGGGAACAAGTATTCTACTATTCGCTCTAGCTCCTTACGGTCTGCCTTGGCTGGAACGAAACTGCCACGAAGCCTTGTCATTACCACCCGATATCCGGCACCGTACACGTTGTCTTTCGCTTGCTTGACCAGATCGGCGAAACGGCTACGCTTGCTGGCACGGATAGCTTTGTCCAGCTCGTGCCTCGCTGTTCGATGACGCGCGGCCGCAAAGCTACGCTCCTGCAGGTCACTTGTACGAAGCATGCTGTCCCGTGCCACTCGACACGCTTCCCGCAGCTGATCCAGTTCCGGACTCCACCAGAAGATGCTCCGACGGAAGCTGCGGGGCAACCACGGAACACGATGCATGGTCTCCTCACACGCGTTGACCATCGCGTCCACCAGCCCGGAGTGTGTCGCTGCCTGTTCCTCGAATCTAGCTGGGCTAAGTGCCAGGATGCACGCATCTGCATTAAACTCCCTCGTCTTCCAGCGTCTACCGGTCGGTTTTCTATTCTGCTTATCTTGTCGTGGCCGATCCGTGGATGCCCCGCCTGTTACGCCTACCTCAAACACGATGTTGAAATGATCGGAAACGTTGTACCTGCTATCAACCACCCAAGTGTCGACACGTGCAATGCGCGAACTGGTAAAGGTGACATCTATATGGCTGGCCAGTGCCACGCCATTCCCGGCGAATATGGGTGTACACCCATTGAGCTGGGCAAGGCCGAGTGTTTGTACCATTTTTCTCAATGCCTCACCTCGCGTGGTATCACGGTCACTTCACCATGTGGTGCGGCCTCCTACATGTAGCTGACGCAGCCACACAGTTTCACCGACTTGCCGCTTAACGCCTTCACCTGTTTGGCGTACATCCGGACCCGGGCCATTTTGATGCCGTCGATGGCCCCACATGCTGAGCGACGCTATACCGGCATTGCCTACCACTGCTGCAGTCTGCCATTGCGACGGTGCAGTCACTGCTGTTTGCCGTTGCTGTTTCTTCCGCCCAACGACCGTCCACTGCTCACCTTCGCCGTCCAATTGACGTGCCGTCTCCAGCCCTGAACCGACTGGATGTCGCTCGGTCGTCAGCTACTCTCGCTGAAGTTGCTGCTTCGCTGGCAGCTGCGGCCACTCGCTCGGAAGCAGCTGCTGCAGCTGCTTCACCGCTGATACCTGCTCCGTGCTCTGCCGTTGCAGACGCTGAGAACCACTAAATCCCATAGACTGCACCATTAGCTCCTGGAAGCTGGCTCGCTCCTCCATCAGCTCCCAGCGTAGACGCTTGTTGTATTCGCGAGCGAGCATTTCACGTTGGCGAGCTTCCTCGCGGAGAACCTGCATCTCTTCCCGGGTCAGTCGCATATCCAGCCGGGCTTGATCCGCATTTGCGTCCAACCGCTGCCGCAGCATCACCAGCTCCTGTTGCAGCTCCCTTATGGACGCAATTGCTCGTTCGTGAGCGACGCCTCATCCAGGAGCTTTTGCACCTCCAACATCTCCGGACTCGATGGTTTCGCGTTCGGAACCGGAACCGATGGCCGTGTAAGCACCACACGCCCTTCCATAATGGTGGGGAGTTTCGAGGGCCTATCCCCGACGGCCTGTGTCCTTGAACGGAGCGCCCGCCCAGATATTGACATGTCCGGGCTTGGCTCCTATCGCCTGCTTAAACTATCTCGCGCTTTAAACAGGATTTACTTCCGTTTGGCCGGAACGCCAGCAGCAAAATTTGGATTTTATTTATTGTCCCGGCACTTTACACGTTTACGACACGCAAAGCGGAATATTCCCCCTCAACCATTTTAGCTCTGCCGATTATGAACGGGCGGGGGGGTGGTCAGGGGGATGTTTTCCCTGTTCGTGGAAGCCTTTCCGTATTTTGTGGGTCGTTTCCGATTTTTTTGGCGATATTTGATAAAAATAGGAAATTCGAGCAGTTTTGAGCTCGACCAAAACTGATAGAATCGAGCAGTCACTTTGCCCCCACGGCTTCCCCGAATTTTTATGCACACTTTTTTAAATTCGAGCACTTTTCGAGCAGAACCCGTCGATTCAAATATTTGTTTACTGGGAACTGCTCGCCTTTCAAATTTTGTCAGCTGGGCCGTGTGTATAACTCATAATTGTCACCAAAAACTGTCAAGGAGCGTCCAGACTGTAGACCATAACAGTTATACGTAACAAAATTTTGTTATGTTAAGGAGCGTCCAGACTGTAGACCATAACAGTTATACGTAACAAAATTTTGTTATGTTATACCTGTTACGCGTAACAAAAACAGAATAGCGAAATGTCGAATCCGTACCGTAACATATGCTCGAATTTAGCAAATTCGAGTTGTTTTGCACCGGAAACAATTTTTAAACATTGGCGGTTGATCTAAGCACGGAATTAAACTTTTTCCCATGGTCTTTGTGCGAAAATAATGTATTTCAGCAATAAAATAGATTCTTGTTACGCTACGCGGGGGATTTTGCGTCCACACTTGTTACGGTCCGTTCAGTGTTGCCAAATCATCCTAAAACGCAATTTTATGTCAATTTGGTTGCCAGAAACGCCGATTTTCTGCTCGAAAACCATTCGAGCGTATGTTACGCTTACAGTCTGGACGCTCCTTTATACTTGTTACGCGTAACAAAAACAGAATGGCTAAATGTCGAATCCGTACCGTAACATATGCTCGAATTTAGCAAATTCGAGTTGTTTTGCACCGGAAACAATTTTTAAACATTGGCGGTTGATCTAAGCACGGAATTAAACTTTTTCCCATGGTCTTTGTGCGAAAATAATGTATTTCAGCAATAAAATAGATTCTTGTTACGCTACGCGGGGGATTTTGCGTCCACACTTGTTACGGTCCGTTCAGTGTTGCCAAATCATCCTAAAACGCAATTTTATGTCAATTTGGTTGCCAGAAACGCCGATTTTCTGCTCGAAAACCATTCGAGCGTAACATACGCTCCATCAAAGAGCGTCCAGACTGTAGACCATAATGGAGCGTCCAGACTGTAAGCGTAACATACGCTCGAATGGTTTTCGAGCAGAAAATCGGCGTTTCTGGCAACCAAATTGACATAAAATTGCATTTGGCAACACTGAACGGACCGTAACAAGTGTGGACGCAAAACCTCTCGCTCTTATACGATGCTCCGTTTCATTCTGCTAGAAATTTCTTGTGTTTGAATAACAGTCGAGTTCTTTTGGCGGTTAACACGTTCGCGCGCATGCTGTATTTTGACACGTTTTTTTGATTATATTGCTTTGGTGAAGAGAGTTTGTTTGCGAAACAAGTATTTCCTTAAAGTTTCAAGTAAAAAATGGAGCAAATTGCTGTGGAATTCGCCAATGCTTCGCTTATAATGGTTAGCGCTGTGAAAGAAGAATGCGACCGTCACCAAGGCCGAGAATATTGGATGCGGCCGGTTTCCTTCAACCGTGCCGGAGACGGCCAAAAGTTGTTGGACGACCTTGTGGAGGAGGAATGTCATAAAACAGTCCGCAATTTTTTAAGAATGCGGAAGTGTGACTTCGATTTTTTGGTTGCTGCCATCGGACCAAAAATCCAGAAACAAAATACCCATTTACGTCGCCCAATATCTGTGCAAGAGCGGCTTATGATAACCTTACGATATCTTGCAACTGGTGAGGATTATACAAAGTTGCAGTATTTGTTTCGCGTGAGTAAACCTTATTATAAACCTTTTACGTACTGTGTACATTGTGGAATTATTTTTGATTTTGTTTATTTTAGGTGTCAAAGCAGTCTATTTCCACCATAGTTCCGGAGGTGTGCAAATACCTGAACGAGGCGCTGCAGGACTACATGAAGGTATATTTTCCATTAAAAAATAGAAATTTCTGGGAAGCTGTGTTGGTTAGCCGATAGTAAATGTATACGATCATCAAATGTAACCGTGGCCGGCCAATTCAATAGTCGTGGTTAATTAATCAATCGAACCTAAAATAGGAAGCGCAACTTTAGTGATCGATATTCTCAAGTGTTGGCGGTTTTGTAAGTTATATTTTGGTTAAGTCTTGGGTCGCCCTCTCTCTTGTTGTGTGGCCAGGCTCGAACTGAATTGATGCATACAAATTAGAATCGTACTAACTAACTTAAAGAGAAGATAAAAGTGATAGTAACTAATTAATTCTTAATTTTATTTTGTTTTCAGTTACCATCATCTAAGGACGAATGGGTAGCTATATCGCGAGAGTTTGAGCGAAAGAGAGGCTTTCCTCACGCTATAGGAGCAATTGATGGGAAGCATGTGCGGATTCAAGCACCCAATAACGGTGGTAGTGATTATTACAACTACAAAAATTTTCACAGCATCGTTCTTTTGGCTATCGTCGATGCTAATTATAACTTTTTGTATATTGACGTTGGTGCCAAAGGGTCTGTATCCGATGGTGGTGTTTTTCGGAATTCGAGAATTCACGAGAAGTTTGAGAAAGGTGAATTGAATTTGCCCGAAGCGGAGATTTTGCGATGCCCGTACTCCGTAAGTGTGCCGTACATGCTATTAGCGGACAAGGCATTTGCCTTCACCAAGTATTGCATACGGCCTTATGGAGGATATCATCCACGGGGTTCGATTGAAAGAAATTTCAATTACCACCTGTCCAAAGGACGAATAATCGTGGAACAAACTTTCGGAATTTTGAGTAGCATGTTTCGAATTTTCCGGAACACTATTATGCTACAACCGACTGTCGCAAAAGAAGTAGTGAAAACTTCTACTTATTTGCTTAATTTCATTAGGAAACGTAATCAAAACTTTCCGCTGTTTGCCTCACATGATGAAGTGCGACAAACAGCAGACAATCACGACACGCGTCATGAAAATCTTTCTTTAACACCACTTGCCCCAATTTGTACACGACCAGCAAATGGTCTTGTTTCCATGCGTAACCATATTGCGCATGAACTCGCTTGGAATTAGTTTTTTCTTCTTTTTTTCGATTTTAATTTGGATTATTTAACATGCATTCTTACTTATTTGTTAGTTTTTTCTTATGTAGTTACTAAAGTTAGCTTTTTAATCATATATTAGTTAAGGATACCTTAGTTAAGTTTATTTTTCGCTTTTTTTACTAATACGTCATAGTTCTTTTTATCTGACTTACAAGTTGGCCTATTTGAATTATTCTATATTCAGTTACTATTTCTTGTACCGTGATTTCAGTACCCTTAACTAAACTAACAGAAGTATGGTTTTTGTCCTAGGGACTTTGTTTATTTGCTTTTTAATGCTGTTCGAGGCAATGGATACATAAAAACAGGAGACTTGAGATTCGAGTGATGTAAAGCACTACTATCTGAATTAGCACCGACGAAAGCTAAAAGAATTCTCCGCCATACCCGCCAGAAATGCTATAATCCCCACGCACCACCATCATCGATTTCAAAGCCGTAGGCCTCCGTGCTATATCATAGTTCACGCCGATCTATGGGAAATCATGCAGCAGTACAGATTCTTCGGAAATTAGAGTATGTCGAATGAGCCGAAGGAGTCGTTCGAATCTCACTGGGGAATAAAACACAAGGACGTTCTCTCCCGTTTGCTATTCATCATAGCTCGATACCATGCGAAGTACGGATTTCGACATCCGGGACACGATTTCCATCCCTTCCCTGCGGATGACATCGACATCATTGGACATACGCTCTGGCGCTGTGCGAAGCGAGCACGCGACTGAAGCGTGAGTCCTTAAGCATTGGATAGATGATTGAGGAGATAGAGTTGATAGAGGCGAGAGTTCAAAATATTAAGTCATGATGTTGTGCAAAACAGGTGTAAATAAATGAAATATTTATATTTATCAGTAATATCCTCTTGAGTTCAGTAATACAATGCTTTTTTAGCACCTAACCTATTCCTCTCCTGAACATTCCTCTTCTAAATATTCTTCTTCTAAATGCTCCTCTTCTTCGATGGTTTGCTCACTTATAGCTAAATCCCTAAAATTATCTAAAACGGACAATAATTGACGTTCTATTTCGTTCCTTTCCGAGGGAACTTTTTTATCCATTTTTTCTTTTAAGTATGATAAAAAAGAATCCGACCCTACATTGCTGTCCAACCTCTTATTTATTTTTTCGCACAATGTATTATAGTTATTCAGTGCTTCAGCAAAGAGAGGATCAATGCTCGTTGGTTGCCGCGGTAAACGTCTTACAGGTTGACGGTTGCTGGTAGACGCAACGGGTTCCAGCTCGTTTGTGTGCATAATGTTTGGACTTTCGGCATTTATGGGGGGTTGAAATTCCGGGTCACGCGAAGCACATGGTTGTTCCCCAGTTCCCCAGCTCAAACGCGGAATCCGAGATCTTGGTTCAGGTTGTTGGTCTGGCGAATGGTCATTATTGTTGCTAGGACTCAGAGTTGGAATGCGTGACCGTTTTTCCATCCGATAAACAGTCTTTTCTGGACAGACAGGCATCTGGAAATATAAATAATATGATTTAATACTTCGATATATTCTAATCAATATATTTAGCTATCATCTACAAAAGAAGAATAGATTACTTTTTCTCGTTGTGTTTTTCATCTGAAGAGAATTTAAAAAAAAAATCTGGAAAAGGCGAACTCATCCTTTTTACTGCTTTATATGTTTTTGATGGCGATTGCATAAAGAACATTTAATTACCGCTTATTGTGAGCATAAATATGTATTGAAAAAATGTTTGTTTCTAATTTATAATCCATTTTGTCTGTATAATCGCCTAAAATCAAACATTTGCAGACAAACGTGACTAACAAAAGGTCACTTTTTTTCTTAGAGCTTTACGAACATGTACAGCATTGATGCGAACATCCACTGCAAGAAGTGCAGTATCTCCGGATGAATTTATAAGAATAAAAAATTCAATACCATTTAAATCTCATAGCTAGGATCAAGAATCCCATCCTTTTTTTCTCTTAGTAATGATAGTAATCATAATGACTAGAATGATAAATTAAATAAGTAAGTAAGTAAGTAAGTAAGTAAGTAATGATAAATTATTGTAACTTACTGAATCTGACGTTTCTCCAACCTTATCATTTTCGTCCACGAATCCCATCGCTTCGAAAGCAAACCATCGTGATGATTTGCTGGTAACCGTTGAAGCTAAAAGGAATAAAACTATTTTAGATTTTTTATGTTATTTTAAAACTAAAACTTTAACCTTTTTATGTTTGCTTCCACGACATTCGAATAGAACGTGTGATACATATATATACTATAGCTATATACACTATACACTTAAAACTCCCCATTTTTTCTGCAATGATCTTACAAGATGTGTTATGATGATCCATCGTTCATGTTACGTAGGTAAGACAATATCATACAGACAATCAGATTCTTTCTCGCCAACGCCCCAGCAGAATAGCGGGGGTTTTGTCTTCATGTGGATCCAAGTTAATTTTGGCGTGGAACACCTTCCAAAGTTGTATGCTTCAAAAGACGTGATGCACGATACGCACAGCATTCTCCTTTTTGTCCATATGGTGACTCTTCGACGATCGATTACCGAGCACTGAGCCTAGAGGCAACTCTTGACAGCATAGCGACTGGTCGAGTGGGGAAGCGCCTGGTCATCATGGATGGACATCTCACCTGGTGGCATCACTGAAGGACCGATTTTTGGTAAATGCTTAGTTAACGTTGGTGTCTCAAAATCTCTATTCTACAATGGCTTTATCCGAAAAGTCGAAGACAATCGTCTCTAGGGTAACACCAGCGAATGAATAACCAATGCATATCGATATGATGATCCAAATCAATGATGATATCATAGGAAATACTCACCGGATCCTGTCGGTAGCGATCGTAACCTAGCCCGGATCGTACGGTACGAACTCCGCAACTTTAACCAACCGTCCTTGGCTTCGTTAACGCTGATGCCCAACACGTTGGCTACTTCAATCCACAAATCATGTTTTCTTTGCTTGTCCTTGTATGTTGCATTGGTTTTTTTCCAAAGCGCAGGTCTGGATTGCACCTCCGCAATCAAAGAGAGGCATTGTTCTTCATTTAATTTCGACTAAAATACAGATTTAGATAAAATTTTCTCACAATTGCTGTAACGATATATTTATATTTACTTACAGGTTTCTCAGAATATTCAGTTTTGATATTCATTTCGCAAATATATTTCTTCACTTAATAACACCAGCACATGGATTTACAAAGAAAAACAAAACTTCTTGTGGTTTCAGCTCGTCTGCTCGACTGTGCTCGAAAACTGAAAATTCGAGCATATGTTATGTTACGCCAAACTACGGATTCGACATTTCGCTATTCTGGTTTTGTTACGCGTAACAAGTATAACATAACAAAATTTTGTTACGTATAACTGTTATGGTCTACAGTCTGGACGCTCCTTAACAGTTATACGTAACAAAATTTTGTTATGTTATACTTGTTACGCGTAACAAAACCAGAATAGCGAAATGTCGAATCCGTACCGTAACATATGCTCGAATTTAGCAAGTTCGAGTTGTTTTGCACCGGAAACAATTTTTAAACATTGGCGGTTGATCTAAGCACGGAATTAAACTTTTTCCCATGGTCTTTGTGCGAAAATAATGTATTTCAGCAATAAAATAGATTCTTGTTACGCTACGCGGGGGATTTTGCGTCCACACTTTTTACGGTCCGTTCAGTGTTGCCAATTCATCCTAAAATGCAATTTTATGTCAATTTGGTTGCCAGAAACGCCGATTTTCTGCTCGAAAACCATTCGAGCGTATGTTACGCTTACAGTCTGGACGCTCCTTCACAAAATTTTTCCACGATTTTCACTCTTTTTTTGCTTGGATCTTGTTAATTACACGAAAACAATCACAGCGGTGAAAACCGCACGCAAATCCGATCAAAACTCGCAAAATTATTGGCGTTTCGTAATTATTTTCGACACTAACAAACCACGTGCTCCCGTGGTAGCACCACACGCACTTTTTCAATCGCAGATTTTCGGCAATAATTGTCCGATTTTCATCCGATTTTCTGCTTTGGAACGATCAGGGGTGCAAAAACTACAGTTTTTAGCCACATCCGGCCCGTTTGGACCGAATTTTTACGCAAACACGAGAACGAACACACACACTGTTGTTGTTGTTGTAATCCTTTGCGCAAATTTGCCACTCCGTATTTTGCACTTGAATTAGCCGGCAAACACTTTTTATCGCTTGATTTGCTTTTATTGGCGTCTGATCTTGCGTTACAAACGCAAACCGCATTGAAAATGGCCTTTTATAAGCGTGTTTTTGGCGAAAATACGAGGGATGACAATAAAGTAAGGTCTCCAACGCTGCAACTTCGCCGGATCACGCGCTAGGTGAAATCTGGCAACACCGCCGTATTCCTTGGTTCCCCCACTACCACTTTGCTGCTGGGTGTTGTGGACATGCTGACCGACGCGCAACATTGTCGTCTGGGTCGCTCGTGTCGCGCGACAGACCTTTGATGACAGGTGTCAGCTGTACCACGTGCGACAGGATAAGGGCGCACCCATTTTTGGTGTCATCCTGCAGGCCAGGACGTTGGCACCTAAGAGCGGGGACTTGATCTTAAGCTGCCAACAAGAGGAGTCGCGCGTGGTGCGTTCGTGTTGCGTGTGCGCGAGGAGTTTATGTTTTAATATAGTGTTTTAATCTGTTATTTGTGTTCAGTGTTTTATCGATATTATAACCCGTTGTTTTTGTAATATCACCAAACCCCCTACGCGAACACAAAAGTGGCGACGAGGACTAAAAGTGAAAACGTAACGATTACAGTGATACACAGTGAAACGCGTACGCGAACATTCATTAAAAATTACGCGCAAACGGCGAAGAATGAGTAGTCCAGAAAATTCCGCTGCGGATGAGCAGCGACGTGCATCGCTACACTGGCCGACCGATTTCGGTGCCACCACATCGCAACACCACCACCCGCCCCCAGCACAGAACTTGAACGTGCCAGCAGCACAAAATGGAAGTTTCCCGCCATCGCAAAATGCAGCCCAGCCGCCATCATTCTCCTTTGCAAATGCGGCGTCATCGGCAAGCGACGGAAATAATATGTTTCAAGTTCTGCAATTACTGCAGCAACAAATGGCTCAACAACAGCAGCAAATGGCCCAGCAACAGCAGTTTATGGCGCAACTTTTAAAACAGCAGCAAATCTCATCACAGCAGCATCAGGCAGTGACCAGCAATTCGGAGCCGATATGGAGCGCGCTAGCTAACCAAATTACGGAGTTTCGGTTCGAACCTGATACTGGTGTCACATTCGAGGCTTGGTTCTCCCGGTTCGAGGGTTTGCTTACCAAGGATGCCTCCCAACTCGATGAGGCTGCCAGAGTTCGATTGCTGTTGCGTAAGTTGGGTCCTACAGAGCATGAAAGATTAATCAATTTCATTTTGACTAGCTCCCCATCAAATTTTACATTCGATGCCATCGTGGACAAATTGAAGCAGCTATTCGGCAAAGCGGAGTCACTCCTCAGCAAGCGCTTCAAGTGCGCGAACATCACGAAGTTACGCACGGAGGATATGCTGGCCTTCGCTTGTAGAGTAAACCGAGCATGCGTCGAATTCGAACTTGGGAAAATGACGGAGGACCAGCTGAAATGTTTAGTGTTCGTGTGTGGACTCCGAGAAGAACAAGATGCTGATAGTCGCACTCGTCTTTTAGCTCGCATCGAGGACAAGAAGGACATCACTTTAGATCAGTTGTCTGCCGAATGCAAGCGGTTGGATACCATAAGAAAGCAAGGGGCAATGATCACAGATCCTACTGAAAGGGTCTTAATAGTGAAAAATGGGGATCATCATCAGTTAATTTTTACATGGCCGGTTTGGCCATAAAAAAATATGTTTTTATTAACTAAAACTTAAAACTAAGTCTTAACACTATTGAGTTCCTAACCAGACCTGCACTGGTTGGCTGCTTAACTAGAACTGCTTCGTCTGAATGCTCAACTGGAACTATGTTGCCTTTGCTTTGTTTTGCGTGGATGCCGGTTGATCTTGGGAACGGATGTTTATGTTGAATGCGCGTTGTCAGCTCTCTTGGTGTCAACGCGATTATGCTCTTTGTTCGATGTAACGCTGCACGGGAATTTGTTTACGCTGCGGCGCAATCTGTTTACGAAACGCGATCTGTTTATGAAGTGCGATCATGACTGTAGGAATATACGTTGCGCTATGTTTTATGCTGAGTATGCATTATGCTGCCTTTGTGTTGAATATGTGTTGTGCTGACTGTTGTGCTAACTCCTCCCCTCTTAATTACTTTGTCCTCAAAGTTTGTGCATCGCGTGAAAACTCAATGGTATTTCTTTATGCAGGTTTTTATCTGTGAGACTTCTTGTGTCTGGTATTTGAACTTCTATTTTTTGTTTACGACATTTAAGAAACACGTACAATATGCCAATGCCAGTTACAATTACGATCGTTGTTGTTCCTATCGATCCGAATAAATGCAATTTGAATTCCAGCGACTCATTTTGTAGATTAATGGTTTGCAATATTCTGCGGTTTTCTAATGTAATGTTGTTCAAGAACTCTGTAGGTGGATTATCTTCAAGGCTGGTCTCGTTGACTATCAATCCCAATGTTGAATGATAAGATCTTCTAGGGATGATGATTTCTGTATTGGAGAATATCTCGTCATTAATTTTTATACTGCAATTCTCGAACTGTATTATAAATGAACCATTTAAATATTGCTTTGAGTTGCTGCAGTTTGATGTAATTTCAGCCCATGCATTATTGATCAGAATATTTGCATCGTTCATCTGTGTGATCAATTTAGCTGAATATACTTTTTCATATTGGCATTCGGAATTTTCTCCTTGTATAAGTTGGTATACACATTGCGTAGGATGTTGAAGGTTGCTTCCTTCACATAGATAATGAATACCTTCTTCTTGGCATGGTTTAATGACTTCGAATACGTGTGTTTCGTTTCTTATGATGAAGTTCTGTTTTAACATTATTCGTTTCCCATTTTTTACTATTGGTTCGATGAAATCATACTCGTAGATTTGTGAGGATATTCTTGGGAATTTTAGCATATACAGAACATGTGTCGTATTCATAATGAATTGCGCTACTGATTGAGCAAGAAGTTCTTCTGCTGTATTATAATCAAAACCATTCTTCTTCAGGAATTCGTTAATCGTTTGTAAGTCTTCGGTGGACAATAATTTGCTGTTCGGTAGTCGCTGTTTGGCTGATATAATGGCTTCTTCGATAGTTTCAATCTGGTCTTGCAAAATATCTAAATTAGATAGTATTATTAGCTGTCTTGTTTCTGTTGCATATGTTTCATATCGTTTCGCTTCGTTTGTTAGCACTTTGTTAGCAATATCGGTTACTTCTCGTATTTTTCCATTGAAAGCTTCGTTGATCATTACTTGGTGATTGTTTTCTTCGATGAGAGAGTTCAGCGTACTGTTGATTATTTGAAGATCATCGGCATCAGGGTTGCCTGCTATCCATTTCCAAACTTTCCCTATAGTGTTCCATCTTTTTTGTCTCTTAAATGGTTTTACCTTCTTGAATGTTTCTTGTAACTTCATAGCTTTAATCTGAATTAACTTTTCTAAAGATTCTGTATGTACTTCTGTGGGTATTAATTCAATGGTTTCTTCAATCATGTTACTTATATCTATCAAGTTTATCGGGTGGATTACTCTTACGTATCCCATTCGTAACTTGGCTTCTCCTAATGGTATAATCGCTAAAGGATTGTTTGATACATCGTGTATGTAGATCCTTGCCATTACGTTGCTTAATAATATAAAAATGTATCTGAAACGATATAGATTAATACATGATTAATTATTTGTTTTTCTTAAGTTCACTTTATGAATTTTTCGATCGTTAATATCGATTACGTAGGTAGGATGATTTTCCTTGATTCTGATTATCTCAAATCTCCTAGCTCTTTTGTTATTTGTTTTAGTTTTTTCATAAGCCATTTCATTCGGCATATAATCTTGATATTTTTCTTCTTTAATCTTCTCTTGTTGCTTTTCATATAATTCGGCAATTATTTTATCATTTTCGTTTCTTTGTTTAGTTCGTTCTTCGAAACTCATATTTTCATTATTCTCTCCTGTATATATATTTTTCGGCGTATTCTTAATCACGCTTTGTATTGAATTATTATACTTATACGTTGCCTCTTGTATCAATGTCTGGACACTTATATCTGGTTTCGTTGCTTTAATACATCTTGCTAATTCTCGAATTGTAGAGTGAGCTCTTTCCACTTGTCCGTTCGTTTCTGACCGATTTACTGGTGTTTTAAAAATTTTAATTCCTAGATTTAATATTGTTTGTTCAATTATATTTGAAACAAATGAACTTTCATTATCCATTACAATGGTGGCGGGTATATCCCAATTATACAACAATTGTATTAAAACTTCCTTTATGTCTGCTATTGACTTTGATTTTATTGGCCTCATTTTCAAGTATTTTGAAAATTTGTCTAATGAAGAAATAAACAGAAAACTTGCATTATAAGCAAAAATATCAATATGAATTATTTCTCCTGGATACGTGGGTATTGGTGTTTTAACAGCAATAAACTTTTGAGGTTTCCTATCATATTTTTCTGTTTTATAAATTTCGCAATTTTTAACATACGACTCTGTTAATTTTCTCATTGTAGGAAAATAAAACTTTTTAATAAGTTGTAATGAATTTTCTTTTGAATTTCTATGAGCAAAATTGTGAATATTTTTTATTTCTTCTAATTGTCTTTCTTCTCCTGTTAGATCTTGTAATTGTACTTGAGAGTATCGGCATTTCATTGTTTTTGGATTGAATAATTTTTTATACACTTCTTGAATACGATTCATAGTTACTTCATCGGTTAGTATACCGTTAATGATGTTAGGATTTAGGAATCTTTTTAGTTTGTCTGTTAAGAATTCATTAGTGAAATCTGATTCGTAGAAAATATGTCTTTTAAATTTTGGGAACGGTGTGGTTAGTTCATACGATGAATTGTTAGATATTTTGAAAATTAATTGATTACGATAAACGTTAATAGGGGCTTCAGTAGATAGTATGTATGTACTGTCATCATCATCAGCTGAATGCTGTGTTGGTGTTAGCGAGTTAATTTGGATTCTAGATAATGCATCTGCTACGATGTTAGTTTTTCCAGGTTTGTAGCGTAGTTCATAATTATGTTCCTCTATGAACGCTTTCCATCGTTTAAGTTTTGCATTGTTATTCCTTGGCGACATTGCGTATGTTAGGGGTTGATGATCGGTTAGTATTATTATGTTTGCACCATAGATGTAATTTCGTAGGGAATGTAAAGCCCAAACTATAGCAAGCATTTCTTTTTCATTAGTAGCATAGTTTTCTTCGGTTTTTGATAAAGTTCTGGATATAAATGTTATTGGTTTTTCAACATCATTGAATTTCTGTGACAGGACAGCTCCGAGTGCTTTGTCGGATGCGTCTGTAGTCAAAATAAAATCTTGATTGAAATCGGGGTAAGCTAAAACGTCTTCGGATGATAAAATTTCTTTAAGAGTTCTGAAAGCTGATTTTGCGTCTTCATCAAATTTTATCGGAAAATTTTTCGATTGATTTTTTGTTATTTTGCAGTGGCCTTGGCCATCCTCCCCTCTTAGGAGTTTTGTTAGAGGTTTTGCTAAGGCTGCGTAATTTTTAACAAATCTTCTATAATAACCGGAAAGTCCTAAAAATGCTCGAAGTTCTCGGATAGTTTTAGGTTCGGGGTATTTTTGGATACTTTCAATTTTTTTCTCATTTGGTTTTAATCCATGTTCAGAAACAATGAATCCTAAGAATTCAACTTCTGTTTTCAAAAATTCAGATTTATCAGGTTGTATTTTAAAATTGGCTTCACGTAACGTGTTCAAAACAGTTTCTAAATTTTTCATATGTTCATCAAATGTTTTTCCAAAAACTATTATATCGTCAATGTACACATGACAAATTTTTCCAATATGTTCTCTAAGAACGTCATCCATGACCCTCTGAAAAATTGAAGGTGCGTTTTTTAGACCAAAAGGTAGTCTTAAAAATTCATATTTTCCATTGTTTATTGAGAAAGCGGTTTTTTCTATATCTTTTTCTGTTAAACGAATCTGGTGAAATCCAGATGCTAGATCAAGTGTTGTATAATATTTATTGTTACCTAGATTGGCAAGAACTGTCGAAGTGTCAGGGATAGGGTACCTATCGCTCTTTGTTTTAAGATTCAGTTTCCTATAATCGATCACAAGTCGATATTTTTTTTCGTTAGATGCATCAGCTTTTTTGGGTACTATCCAGACAGGTGAATTATATGGTGATCTGGATGGTTGAATTATGCCATTATCTAATAGTTTTTTAATTTGTGTTTCCACTTCTTGTTTAAGAGACAAGGGGTATGGGTACGTCTTACAGTAGACAGGTTCGTCGTCATTCGTTGATATAGTTGCTTCGATTTTTGTTGTAAATGGCAACTTCTCGTCAGGTGGCTGAAATAAATCTTGAAACTTGTTGAGAAATGAATGTAATTTTTCTTTTTCTTTACAGTTGAGATGTGTATCTCTTATTTCAATCCTATTAACTTCTTGTAATGGGTAAAGAGAAAGAGGTATTATATTGTTGTTAATTATCAGATTATCTCTGTTAGTATCGATGAGTGCTCCAATTTCTTTGATGGTGTCATAGCCAACTATGGCATCAAATGTTTTTAATTCCTGTAGATGATAAAATTTGGCATTTACATCGGAATAAGGGGCAAAAATTTTCGCTTGTGAATATTTGGTGATAAGTAAATCTCCTCCTACTGATGAAACAAAAAATGGTTTAGTTACTTCGTGTGAAATTTTCGCATGTTTTGGGTTAATGAAATTTTTATTTGATCCTGTATCAATTAGTATTCTTATTTGTTGTCCTGCTTTACCATTGTATATAAAATATGGCAAAGCTCATCAAGAATCATCTTTCGTATGATTCGTCGTTGTCATGGGTAGTGTTTGTTTCCATGTTGAAAAATCTTTGTCTTTTAAGTGGTCGAACATTACCGGAATTTTGCGGTCGGTTAGAATAATTCACTTGTTGCGATCTGATTGATGGATCGACTTCCATTGGTTCTGGCTTATTCTGTTGGAATGGATTTCTGTTTTGTTGATTCCAAACAGGACGCGAGAAAAATTGTTGTCTCGGTTGATTATTCCAAGCGGGACGCGGTAAAAATTGTGGTCTCGGTTGATACGAGTTTCCAAATTGTGGTCGAAATTTATGTGTCATAATTGGTCGTTGCCAATTGTTATGTGCTCTTGGTGGCAAAGGTGGAGCTGGTAATGGTATCAAATTTCGCGGTGCTGTGGGAGTATTGACCAATCTTGGTTTAGTCCACATTTTACGACATTCTACATTTTGGAATGAGATGCAGTAACTATAAGCTGCTGCTAAAGATGTTGGTTCATAATTTCTTATAAACTTGTGCACATCTCCATCAAGACCTCTGATGAAGGAATCTATTGCCTTTTTATTATATGTTTCTATCAGAGCTTTTGAAGCTTCTGGATGTACAAATCTTTCATTTGTTTTTATTTGGTTTGCAATCAACGAGAGAAGTCTGTTCACTTCATCATAGAATATCTCTAAAGATCGTCCTCTTTGTTGGACGCTCATCAATTGAAAATCTAGTGTCTCTAGATCTCTCTTTTCTCCATAGTATGTAATCAATGTTCGTTTAATCATGTTCCAATTAATTCCGACATTTGACGCGACTAGCGAGTCATTGGCTTCGCCTCTTATCTTTCGACGAACGAATTTGCAAATCATGTGGAACTTGTTCTGTTGTTCCACTGTATGGATAGGTGTTGTTTGATACAATTTTATCAAACCATCTACATCATTGATCCAACTATTTAATTCACTTGGATCACCACAAAAAACAGGGAGATCTTTTACGACTCCTGGAATCTTTTCAAAAGATTCTGGATTCACTGCACTACCGTCTTGCTTGATAAAAAAGAGTGGCGGGTCTTTAAAATCATCCGTCACATTGTTTTCACTTAGGCGTGCCTCTAGGGCTGCGATTCTGCTAGTTAAAACTTCCATTTCGATATTGGAATTTTCCGATTCACTTTTTTCTAACTTGGACTTTTTCGTTTTACGTTCTGCCGATTCTATTCTGGCAGAAAATCGTTGTAGGGATGTCATTAAATCCTCCAGTTTGATAATTTTTTCACAATATCGGAGTTATAAATCGAATACCGAATTAAACTTTTTCACGAATTAATTTCACTCACTTTTAAACGAAATAATTTTTGTGTTTTTCTCACCTTTATAGCTTTTGTACTTACATTAATAGATGCATATTTCCCTCCTGTGATAGGGTTGTTTTATCTTCACCTCCTCTTACGGGGCTGGTTTGTCTTCACCTCCTCTTACGGGGTTGATTTCTTCACCTCCTCTTACGGGGTTGATTTCTTCACCTCCTCTTACGGGGCTGATTTCTTCGTTCTGACCTCCAGAGATTTCCAGTGACTCCTTCCTTCTCGGTGTGTTGGTGTGATCCTTTTCCTCCGGGAACGAGTTGTTAGCTGCTTCCGGCTACTCGGGCACCTGTGCACACGGCTGCAATTTGCGATCGGGAAAGATGTTGTCGCGACGCGGTGTGATTAACACTCTAACGTGATCACTACTCGGTACTTGCGACACTGTGTTTTACACTCTCACATGAAAACTACATGCACTGTACTATACTTCACTAGAGGTCGTCCCTATTCGGGCGCCAGTTAAATTTTACATGGCCGGTTTGGCCATAAAAAAATATGTTTCTATTAACTAAAACTTAAAACTAAGTCTTAACACTATTGAGTTCCTAACCAGACCTGCACTGGTTGGCTGCTTAACTAGAACTGCTTCGTCTGAATGCTCAACTGGAACTATGTTGCCTTTGCTTTGTTTTGCGTGGATGCCGGTTGATCTTGGGAACGGATGTTTATGTTGAATGCGCGTTGTCAGCTCTCTTGGTGTCAACGCGATTATGCTCTTTGTTCGATGTAACGCTGCACGGGAATTTGTTTACGCTGCGGCGCAATCTGTTTACGAAACGCGATCTGTTTATGAAGTGCGATCATGACTGTAGGAATATACGTTGCGCTATGTTTTATGCTGAGTATGCATTATGCTGCCTTTGTGTTGAATATGTGTTGTGCTGACTGTTGTGCTAACTCATCGTCAACTGCAAAAGCCGCATCATCAGCCGTCTCAACAACCTTTTAAATTCCGCGCGTATGGAAGAAGCACACAGCAGAAACGAAACATAAATACAGCATCATCAGACAAACCTAAGAATCACTGCTGGCTGTGCGGTGCGCTACACTGGATGAAAGATTGCACGTTTACACAACACAAGTGTCGCGACTGTGGTCGTATTGGACACCGTGAAGGATGCTGTAACACAGCCAATCGTCGTCGTTACAACAAAAAGCCTGTCTACAATCGGGTTGTAACAGTAAACGTGTGCCGTATCCAAGAAAAGCGAAGGTATGTCAACGTTTTAATCAACGGCTTGACTGCAAAGCTACAGCTTGACACCGGTTCTGATATTACCATCATACATCAGAATCTATGGCATCGTCTGGGAAAGCCACGGTTAAGTAGTCCAACAGTTCGAGCAAGATCAGCTGCAGGGAATCCACTCCAACTAAAGGGCGAATTTAAAGCAGATATTAGAATAGGCAACAAATCTCATCAGGCGACAATCCGTGTCATTACTTCCGATCTTCTTTTGCTGGGAGTCGACCTGGTGGACCTTTTTGATCTGGGTGCAATACCAATGGACACCTTTTGCAGCCAGGTCTCTACTGTATCTGTTGCCGAAGGCCTGGAACGAAAGTTTCCTACCGTTTTTAGTGGAATAGGACTGTGTTCAAAAGCCTGCATCAAGCTTCAACTGAAACCAGATGCTCGGTCGGTTTTTCGTCCAAAAAGGCCGGTCGCTTACGCGATGCTGGAGTCAGTCGACAAGGAACTAGACCGATTGGAACGGATGAACATAATTTCACCAGTAGATTATTCGGAGTGGGCAGTTCCTATAGTGATCGTTCGTAAGAGCAGTGGTGATATTCGTATATGCGGAGATTACTCAACAGGGTTGAACGCTGCCCTTCTTCCTTACGAATATCCGCTTCCACTGCCGGATGACATATTCGCTAAGATGGCAAATTGTAGGGTATTTAGCAAGATTGACCTGTCGGATGCTTTTTTACAGGTGGAAATTGATCCTCAGTTTCGTTTGTTGCTCACCATAAACACTCACAGAGGATTATACCATTACAATCGGTTGCCACCTGGTGTTAAGATAGCACCTGCTGCCTTTCAACAGCTGATAGATACGATGCTCGCTGGACTGCGTGGTTCATCTGGCTACATGGACGACGTAGTTGTAGGCGGGAAAACGGAGCAAGAACACGAAGAAAACCTTGAAAACCTGCTGCGTCGTATTCAAGAGTATGGATTCACCGTTCGGGCAGAAAAGTGTGCTTTTCGGACGCATTGCATTGAATATTTGGGCTTCATCATCGATCGAGAAGGTCTCCGTCCTAATCCTGCCAAAATAGCAGCTATACCCCCTAGACATTTCGAGTAGTTTTTCACACGTTCCTCTACCCGCGCACCTCTCTTGGTCCACACATTTCTGGTCGCACACAAGATTTCATATTGACCTCTCTTTCTCGAATATGTCGGTCCTACTCTAAAGACGACCAACGACCAGTTTCGATCCACCCGAATGTGTCTGTACACAGTGATTTCACGTGTATGATTGTGTTGGTGCATATGAAACGCGAGTTGCTGAAAATTTGACAAGTCCAAGGAAACCGGTAAGCAAAACAATAACAATCACGAATCCGTACATAAATTTTATATCTTTTTAGCAAAAGAATTGTTCCGCACGGATAAAATGGAAGTCGGAACCATCCCAGCATCTGCGCCGTCGCCAAAGGATAAAGAAACGCCGCGAAACTCAACGCATTGGCGTGTTCCGGTACAGTTTCAGTGCCGGCATCGACGGAGAAGATATTTGGTAAGTTAAATCGTTTTTGTACGCTATAAATATTTAATTACTAAGTGGAAGTGTGCTCTAGAATCTTTTTTACCTTGAATAAAGGTTTTGTGGGTGAAAAAGTGAGATTTGCGAGATCCGAGCTGCTAATGCGCAGTTACACATACCCGTAGGTGAATCCCCTCATTTTGTCCTCAGCCCATACAAAAACGTCCTCAATTTTGTCCGGTCCTGTTTCGGTGCCGGTATCTACGAACGGCGTGTAATATCAAGTGGAAAGTGATCTACTAGTGTACTATCGATACAGTTGTGCATTAATTTACAGTTTTGGCCACAACCAACCGATTATATGTACAACGCTTAGTTTGGTGTTGTTGATGCAAAGTGAGGTTAGGTGAAGGATTCGATCGTGTGAAATAATTCTGCTTCAGGAACCGCAGTGGGTTATGGCCATTCTCTGACCATTCCGAATGAAAGAGAAGACGCTGTTTTTAATTTTTTAATGTGTGAATTGGATAGTGAGTTTCCGTAACCTGATAATGAGCATTCGGCATGTTTGCTTTGTTATGTTCGCTTTCCGGATCACTATCCGCAACGCTCCGTCTTAAGAATTCAGATTGCGGTTCCGTCGTGAGTTATTCGTGGTTAAACTTACTTTTAGGTCTATTACCGTTCAATCCGTTGCAAAATGAACATTGGTATATTGTAGTCTGTAAAAGCACTGTGGTTAAAGAGTTGCTCACTGTACATGGCATCAACCGTATGATGGGTTGTTTCAACCACGTATTTTATGTTGCTTACATAGATACCCACTTTTCTAACATTATTATTATTTCTACCAGTACCAAATTATCGAATTCTATCTTATTATCTTTCGACAGAGGATTTCCGGTAGTACGATGGCTGCCGATTCATACAGCGCTCGTCGTTGACGAGACGACCGATCTCATATCCTTGGAAGGGCCAAACAAACCAAGCTCAAACCAACAAGGCATGCTAGAACATTTTCCTGGTTCCGCCAACTAAGAAGTAAGTATTTATCAATTTATTTTAATTTATCCCAAGTTTATTTTCAATTTTTGCCATATCAATTAAATTTTTACATATATTCCTATTAACAGAACACTGATTCAACTGGCTCTGCGCTTAAATGATCAAGTACCTCTGGAGAACTTCGTAACAGAACCTTTTTCTCTTCTGAGATGTAATGCATATTGTTGCGAACGCAACTTGTCGGCTCCTCGACGACCGTTGATAAAAACCGTTGATAAAACGACACTGTTCCACTTTAGAAAATACACTACGTTTATTGTAATCGCGTATCCCTAACTTTAGTGGTAGCTTAGTAGAAGCTTGGAAGAAGCTTGAAAGTAGCTTGGAAGAAGCTTGGAAGCTTGGAAGAAGCTTGGAAGAAGCTTGGAAGCTTGGAAGAAGCTTGGAAGAAGCTTGGAAGTTTTAAAAAACGCGGTATTATTTCGGTCTTCGCAACAAGAGAGCGAGCTGCCCTACGCGCGTGCCTTATATAGATTTTTTCCCGCGATGGCCGTTGCGCCTTCGGTTTAACGCGATCGTTGCCCTTTATTCGATCTTCGAATTCTGTCGAATCTGTCACCTTGACGCCCAAGGTCCTTACAATATCAACATGATCCCTGACAGTTCTCTGTTTCGCATTCTGGTCTAATTGTGTTACGTGTTGTGTTTTGTCGGCACGGTTACAACGTAACATTCTCCCCACCGGTATGCCGCTTTAGTGGTCTACCACCGTTGTGCCGACGTCTAATAACGCGATATTAACTGCTGGTCGTTCTAATAAAACGCTTATCGTTTGCACCGTCACGCGTCGCACCTGATTGTCGGTCGTACGACACACCTTTACAATCCGTCCCCTAGGCCAGCAGTTTCTTGGGTTGTTTCCGTCTGCGATCAACACCAGATCCCCTTCCTCCAGCGGCTTCGTCAGTTGGTACCATTTGGTCCGTCTGGTCAGCGTCGGTAGGTACTCGTTTACCCATCTTCTCCAGAATATATCGGCAAACTGTTGTGCTGCCTTCCAGGACCTACGTATGGACGGAACAGAATCGTCGAACGGTAGCGGTGGCTTGCTTCCATTTGAGCTACCTAAAAGGAAGTGGTTTGGCGTTAGTGGTGGATCGGTTTCATCTTCAACCGGAACGTCTGTCAAAGGCCGCGAGTTTACAATCATCTCGACTTCATTCAACCTGGCACGGAGTAGCTCGTCGACGGGATGATGAGGGAGATCGAAGGAGGAAAGCGTTTTCTTCACTGATTGAATCAGTCTCTCCCATGACCCACCAAAGTGGGGCGATGCCGGAGGGTTAAATACCCATTTCGTCCCTGGGTGCGTGAATTCTGTCATCAGCCGATCGGTCTCTATCAAGGCAGACGCTTCCTTTAGCTCACGTGATGCGCCTACAAAGTTGGTGCCCCGATCGCTCACGAACTCCAGTGGCGTTCCTCTCCTGGCAATGAAATTTCGGATCGCCAATATACACGAGTCAGCAGATAAACTGCTCGCAACCTCGATGTGAATGCCTCTGGTGGTGAGGCAGGTGAACAAACTCCCCACCGTTTTTCGCTTCTCCTGCCCACTGCGACTATCATCGGTCCGGAATAGTCGATTCCGGATGATCTCGCTTACTCGTACAGCAACAAATTGGCTGTGTCTTCGATGGTCCGCATTTATCCAGCACATAACAGTCTTGGAATTGGTCCAGAATACTTCTCGCGCAAAATGTAGACGATGCGATGCTCGTATTGTGTTTGCTAAACGCGCTCCTATTACTGCAGCCTGTAGCTCCAGTCGGGGTATAGATGTAAACGTTAAAGGAGCGACCTTTGTTTTCGAAACCACCAGTGCACACTCTATCTTACCACTTTCTTCAAACCTAAGATAGGCGATAGCAGCCATACCATTTTCGCTGGCGTCACGAAAAACATGAAGTTCGACGCTCGAGTTTTTATCGAGTAAAACGGATAACCAAATATGCCACTTATCGAGAAGAATACCTGTGATTTCTTCATCCCAGGTGACCTTAGTGCGCCAGACTTCTTGCAGCAGGATCTTCAGGTACATTAAAAGGTGGCCGATTAATCCCATGGGATCGTAAATGGACATTAGGATCCGCAATATTTCTCTCTTTGTTGGTGCTTTCCCGTTGATCAATGATTGTGGATGGTATCGCGGAGAGATTTTAAAAGTGAACACATCCGTCTCCGTGTTCCACCACATGCCAAGCACCTTTTCCGTTGACATTTCCATTTCAATGGGCATGTCAATATTGCTGGGGTCGTTCCCGTTCATCACACTCTTCACTCTGGTGGAATTAGACAACCAGTTGCGGATCTCGAACCCGCCTTGTGAATGGACGAAACGGACATCACGCGCGAGTTTAATCGCTTCCTCTTCTGTCTCTACGCTGGCGAGCATGTCATCCACGTAATGTTCGTATTTGATACACCCGACGGCTCGAGGGTATTCTTCTAGGAAACGGTCGGCATTTACATTTTTCACGTAATGTGCTGTGCTTGGCGAACATGCAGCTCCGAATGTCATCACACTTAGTACGTACTGTTCTGGTGGGCTACCGATCATACCATCATTCCAGAAAAACATCTGGCTACGTTGGTCGCGCTCGTTCATACGGACCTGAAAAAACATTTCACGTATGTCTCCGGTCACCGCAATCTTATACTCGCGGAACTTGTAGAGGACGGTCAGGAGTCCAACGAGCTGGTCCGGTCCAGTTAGTAAAACTGAGTTCAGGCTAACTCCATTCACCTTCGCAGCGGCGTCAAACACAACTCGAACCTTTCCCGGTTTATTTGGGTTGATGACGGGGAAGATGGGCAAGTACCAATCGTTTGGCTCTTTGGTGCTTCGCTCAGTAGGGGTAAGCTTTCTTATATACCCCCGCTCTTCGTATTCTTTAATCTTGGCATGCATTGCCTTAGCCAGCTCTGGGTCACGGCGCAGCTTTCTCTCCAGACAGTCATGGCGTTTCAATGCCATAGCTCGGCTATCTGGTAGCTTAATCGTATCATACTTCCATAACAGGCCAGCCTCATACCGACCATCTATCAACCGAACTGTGGTAGGTTCGGATTTTTCGTTCGATTGTTATCGCTGACACACGCACTCGATAACTAGGGTAACCCGCGATACTAACGGGGCCGATCGGCGCGCGGCGCTTTGCGCAGAAATGCAGAATTGCAATTCCGCGATTTCGGACGTGGAGTGAGGCGCGACTAGGCACTGCGCGCTGAGAACTATATCGGGCCTTACCTCGGGTAGGGGGACACCGATTAGTTATAATAGAATGAGACACGTAAGGTTACTGATGATTGTATCTCGAGCGGCATCAGTACCATGCCTCGTCACAAGCTGTAACTCGGCACTGTCTACCTTTGCTTTTCGAACAGATTTATTTATACCAATTTCTTTTACTGTCCCTCCAACATTTGTCCATCATGTGTTTCACAAATGTGAGGTTGTTGGGTTCTTCCGGGTTTTGGGTTTTCGTGTTTACAATGTGTTTTCCGTATTTAATGTTATTGCGTGAAAGCTCTTCCGTTTTCTATTTTTGCGTATGGCATTGGTGTCAACAATAAATGTTGTGCTATGGTTAATGGTTTTCCTATCTTGTTGGTTGTTTATGACCTACTTGGGTTGTTGCATCGGTATGCGGTAGGTTATGCTAATTGCAACTGTCGTGTGTGTGGCCTGTACCCTTTTCTTTATTCGCCTATAGGGTATGCAATGTGTTAGCATACTGTTAGCAGATGTGCTTATTGCAGGGATGCTACAGAACTTTGGAAGCAAAAATGTTTAGTGCACGCTCTTCATCATCCGAACGCAGCTGTTTAACAGGATGATACACTCCCAGCGACTCAAAAGAGAAGTATTTCCTTAATGCCAGATCCATCTCACTATCTCTTTTTTCATTGCAGGGGCATATATGCACGTTCATGGATTTAGCACGATTCATTATCGCATCCTTCGATGTATGCTTATACGGACCATACACCACCCAACCAAGTCGTGTTTTGGAGGCGGCCGGCTCGTCCGCTCTGCCTTCAACGGTCTTTAGGATTTGGCTCAGGAAACAATTATCAACGCCAATCAGTATTCTGGCAGAACTATTCTCATACGATGGCAATGGCAACCCTTTAAGATGATCGTATTCGACAGTTAGCTGGGACGGTGCTACTGATTGCTTACTAAGCCCGAGAGTACGCACTGTGTGTACAGCACGCATATTGTAGGTACCTGGTGACCCTACACCTGATATCTTTACGGATAACTCGACTGACTCGTCCTCAACCCTGCTCTGGTTACCGGTCCACGAGATGCACAAGGGGCGAGGCTTGCCACTAATACCTAGCTCTTTTAAAAGACCGTGCTCCATGAAGGTAGCTGAGGATCCGTCATCCAGAAGCGCCATGGTATCCACCTGCGTACCGTTGCCGTGCAGAGTAACCGGAATGTATTTCAGCATTACACCCCCGGGCGGAACGGAGTGTACGTTGCAATTAGTGGTAACAGGACGCCCTTCCTGGCTGGTACTGGGTTTGGCCTGGTCGTTGCTAGGCGAATGCAGCAAGCGATGATGTCGACGCTCGCATCCATTTACCCCACACAAGGCATCAACTGAGCATGCACCTGGGTGCTTGCGAAGACAAGTTCTACAAATGCCCTCACGCTTAATAAGCGTCCAACGAGCGTTAAGACTCATAGCCTGGAGTTTACCGCAGTCGGACAAATTCGCACACTTCTCCTGACACGCAACACACCGCTTGATGTCACTCTCAACCACTGATGATTTCGATGCTGGTTTTACGGCCAAACCTGTGGAATGAACATTTTGGTGAGCGTACTTACGGTCGTGCTGACGATTGGTACCATCATGTTTCATCTCCCTACGACCGCTAATATGTGTAGCGGAAATAACCCGCGAGTATAAACGGACGACATCGTCTCACTTAAGGTCGCACGACGAAAAGCCGAATTAGAAATAAAAGTCAGTAGATCATTACCAGCGAAAAAGATCAGACCAACAACCCTTTAAGTACCAACAACCCTTTAAGTAGCGCTATCCGAAACGCCGAGAATAAACCTCCAAACTGGTGACCCCGACGTGATTGGATTTGTGCAAAGAGTTATTATTTTTTTTTACAATAACGTTATTTTTGGTTTTTTTCCCGGGCGCCTGAGAATATACCATGACCACCCCTCCCGTCGAGTGCAAGGAAGAAAAGCTGCAGATCGCGGCATCGAGTCCGCGAATTAATTATCCCACGTTCGATGCGGACGATGTGGAAACGTGGTTCGTCTGTCTAGAGGCTGCATTTTGTGTGAACGCGGTGAAACTAGATAAGCAAATGTTTAACGCGGTCATTGTGGCACTGGGCTCGCAAGCCAAACACTTTCATCACGCCATCGCGATGTGCAACCAGACGGCGTCAAGTGACAAATATCCCATGATGAAAAAAGCAGTGATCGAGCATTTTCGGTTATCAGAAAATCAGAGGCTGACCAACCTATTATCCGGTGTATCGCTCGGCGACCAAAAACCTAGCCACCTCTTGTCGCAAATGCGCCGAATGGGTGGAGAAGGCTGTTCAGACGCGGTTCTTTGCAACATTTGGTTACGGGCACTTACACCGACGGTTAGGTCGATTATTGCTGCTGTCCCTTCCGTCACTTTGGATGAACAGGCAAGAATTGCCGACAAGATCATGGAGGTTCCCCATAACGAAGTCTCGGCAGTTCGCACAGAAAATGTTCCCTCGCAATCGTCCCAGATTGCCGCATTAGAGTGCAAGGTCGAAGCGTTAACCCAACGGCTCGAGGAAGTTTTTGCAGTGCATCGACCCGGATCATATGATCGACAACCGAGACAACGTTCGAGAGTGAGAGAGCCCTGGAATAGGTTCTCGTCATCACAAACACGCCCAAAATCGCCACGCCGATGGATATGCTGGTTCCATTATCGCTACGGCAACAAAGCTGAGAGGTGCGAGAAGGTTCATTCGAACGATCCTAACACTCAATGCATTTTTTTCGACGAGCAGATACCACTACAACGAAAAAAGTAGTCCGTTTTGTACTACCCACCAGGGTCACTCCAGCATCCAGTCACCCATCGTACTCTGAAGCACTCAGTTTCTCTCTCAAAAGAGTACCCAAGTACTCACCACTCTCTGAAACACTCAGATCCACTACGCAAACACACGTTAACACCAGATTCACTACCGAAGAACCCATCGCCGCAACAGAGAACACTACCAGAGCGACAAGCACTGTCACCGCCGGTAAAAACACCAATACCACATTCGAACAAATATGCCGCATACACATCACCGATAACGTATCGCAACACCGATTTTTAATCGATACCGGCGCCGAAATATCCGTTATGCCACCAAGCACAAAAGAAAGGTCGAACCCTTCGCCTTTGCGGAAACTATACGCTGCGAATAGCACTCAGATCAACACATATGGCCAGAAAACACTAAAGGTGGATTTAGGTTTGCAGCGACAGTTTATATGGTCGTTCGTCCTAGCTGACGTCAGCACACCTATTATCGGCGCAGATTTCTTGAAACACTACGATCTTCTAGTTGATTCTAAGAGGAAAAGACTAATAGATAACACAATAAGGCTGAATATACAGAACACAAACGAAGAAAACAAAGCGACGATTTCCACAATTTGCGTGCCGAAAACGTTTGCCAGTATCGTAGACCGATACAAAGATATCACAACACTCAAAACTAAGCACCAACCCACGAAAGCAGTCGAACACCAAATTCTTACATCTGGTCCACCTTTATTTTGTCAACCACGAAGATTGCCCTTAGATAAACTACAAGAGGCAAAATCTGAATTCCGCTACATGGTTGAGCAAGGTATATGTCAACCATCAAAAAGCAGCTGGGCTAGCCCGCTGCACATGGTTAAAAAGCCAAACGGTAAATGGAGACCCTGCGGGGACTACAGAGGATTGAATGCCGTTACTGAACCAGATCGGTACCCAATACCACACATACAAGATGTAAGTAGTATTCTACACGGCACTCACGTTTTCTCATGTATTGATCTGCAGCGCGCTTATCATCAAATACCCGTGGCAAAGCAGGACATCCCAAAAACAGCGATAACTACTCCCTTTGGTTTGTACGAATTCAATTTCATGACGTTCGGTTTAAGGAACGCAGGGCAAACATTGCAGAGGTATCTACACGCAATATTCGGGGACCTTCAATTTGTCTTCCCATACATAGATGACCTATGCATCGCATCAGTCAATGTAGAAGAACACAAACAACATCTAGAATTAGTGTTCAAAAGGTTAAGGGAAAATGGGTTAGCCATAAATGCCGAAAAATGCCAAATAGGGAGATCATCTGTGATTTTCCTAGGTCATCTGATAACACCACAAGGCATAAAACCAAACCCAGCCAAAGTACAAGCGATTTTAGATTTCCCGAGACCAAGGGTCGCTAAGCAGCTCAAAACATTTCTGGGAACTACAAATTTTTACCGCCGTTTTATACCAAAAGCAGCAAGCAATCAAAGTATACTACAAGCCATGATCACCGGAAACGCGCGCAACGACAATACCCCTCTTATGTGGGATCAAACAACAAATGAGGCCTTTGAAAGCTGTAAGAAAGAGTTGAGTAACGCAACATTACTGGCACATCCGTCTTCAACCGCTAAGCTTAGTTTATATGTTGATGCATCAAACGTGGCTGTTGGAGGGGCACTTCATCAAACGACAGAAAAAGGGCTTCAGCCTCTTGCATTTTTCTCAAAAAAGCTAAGCCCCAGTATGTTAAAAGCTAGCACATACGATCGAGAACTCTATGCTATGTACGAGGCAGTTCGATATTTCCGCGATTTCCTCGAAGGCCAAATATTCTGCATTTATACGGATCACAAACCATTAGTAACGGCCTTCAAACAACGACCTGAACGGGCTAATCCTACGCAGCAACGCCGACTAGTTTTCATTAGCGAATACACAACAGACATACGCCATATCCCCGGAAATAACAACAACGTTGCGGATATGCTGAGTCGCATCGAAACCATATCGTCTGCACCGATCGACTACGATAAGATGGCAGAACTACAAAGGTTAGACGAAGAGTTACTAGCCTTTGTGCAC
Organism: Anopheles moucheti; assembly: GCF_943734755.1. Lineage (NCBI taxonomy): Eukaryota > Metazoa > Arthropoda > Insecta > Diptera > Culicidae > Anopheles > Anopheles moucheti. Next base: position 1,466,750 of record NW_026453515.1, read on the forward strand.
AAACCTCCTGCAAAAAGCTCAATCGTCTTGAAGGAGCTGGAATTACCATCAAAAAAGGGCACACTTTACTGCGACGTTTCAACACAGGAAATCCGACCACTAGTTCCGAGAGTGCTTCGAAATCGGATAATTCAAAAGATTCACGGCACATCGCACCCCGGTATTCGAGGCACAACACATTTGGTGGCGCAGCGATACGTATGGCCAGCATTGAGAAAGGACTGTAAAGAATTCGTCACAAACTGTTTAGAATGTCAAAAAAACAAAATAACGCGGCACAATTTCACCAAAGCGGAACATATTACAGTACCTGGACAGCGATTTCAACATGTGCATATGGATCTCATCGGTCCGCTACCCCCTTCGGAAGGAAACGTGTATTGCTTAACACTAATAGATAAGTTTACACGTTGGCCTGAAGTAATTCCACTACAGAATATGACGGCAGAAACGGTTGCACGAGCATTTATCACAAATTGGGTTGCGAGATTTGGTGTACCGCATAAGATCACTACCGACCGCGGGCGACAATTCGAAAGCGATCTTTTCAAAAAGCTTTCCGAAATGCTAGGAATCGATCACCTTAAAACGACACCTTACCACCCACAAGCAAACGGTCACATTGAACGCTTACACCGTCAACTAAAAGCAGCGCTTATGTGTCACGATCGCGCTAGGTGGACCGAGACACTACCGTTTGTTTTATTAGGGATGCGGTCAACACTGAAGGAAGACTTAGGAGCAACCGTTGCGGAATTAACCTATGGTACGAGCTTAAGGCTACCAGGAGAGTTTTTTGACCACAGTACAACAGTATCGAATGCGACACCCGAGTTCGTAAACAATCTGAAAGCAATAATGCATAAAATTAAGCCCGTACAAACAACAGATCATAGAAAAGAGAAAGAAGGGTACATACAAAGCAGCCTACCGACATGTACCCATGTATTCGTGCGAGTAGACAGGATTAGACCAGCGTTAACATCTCCTTACGAAGGTCCATATAAAGTGTTGAGAAGAACCAAAAAAACCTATACACTCGAAGTGAAAGGAACGATATCGATAGACAGATTAAAACCCGCGTACACGAATGTATCGAGCGAAAAGAGCGCATCAGTAGCAAACACTACACAGTATCAACGGGATACAGTGGCAGACAGAAATCCGATACACCAAACGCGTTACGGAAGAAAAATTTATTGTCCACGTAATTTTTAAAAGAAGGGGGGATGTGATGTAGCGGAAATAACCCGCGAGTATAAACGGACGACATCGTCTCACTTAAGGTCGCACGACGAAAAGCCGAATTAGAAATAAAAGTCAGTAGATCATTACCAGCGAAAAAGATCAGACGTACCAACAACCCTTTAAGTAGCGCTATCCGAAACGCCGAGAATAAACCTCCAAATATGTTTCACTCCCCGGCTAGCTGCGCGGACTAGTTCCTTCACCCAATCGTTGAATGTCGCCAACGTGACATGCGCGCAGTCGTTTTGGTAGTAATACCAGTTCAGCCTCACGTAATTCGGCAGCTTGTCCACAAGTTCTTCCAGCAACGGACCTCCATCGAAGTAGCTGTGCAGACCGGAACCCGATATCGATGCACAGAAGTTCCGCACTGCTACGCCATAGTTCACCAACGCTTCAAAACAGTCATCCTTCGGGGGCGGCATACGTCTTATGTTGGTCATCAGAGTGTTCACCACTATTTCCGGGCGGCCATAACACTCTTTCAGGATCTCGATGGCCTCGGGAATGCTATCCGGGTACAACAGGCAGCTTCCAACTGCTTCACGCGCCTTCCCTTTCAGGCACGCTTGTAACCGCAACATATTTTCCCCGTTCGTATAGCCACATATCGCTGTAGAGTGCTCATAATAAGATATGAAAGCCATCCACTCTTTAGGGTCGCCACCGAATACTGGCAACTCTTTACTCGTGCACTTTCGTGCGGAGATTTGGCTTTGGTTAAACGATGGAAAAATGGTCGAGTTGCTGCTAACCGGTCGATGTGTCGTTCGTTCGGGTTGCACTGGAACGAAACTAACGGATGGTCTATACGGCTCCGGTCGGTACGGCTCTGCTCTATACGTTTCTTCATGCTGTCTTGCAATGCTCGTAGAAGCGTGTACAGAGTCTTCCAGCAGTCGTTTCTTTTCAGCCATCCGTCGTTGCTCACATCGCTCAATTGCACGCAACTTTTCTTGGAGTAACTGATCTTCACACTGCTTATCTATTCTCTTCAGCTCTTCCTCAATCGTAGTAGATCGTGCGGCGGGAATCCTTGCGGACGGATGCCCGTGCGGTGTCTCGATTGTATAGGGCGGGAGAGCATAATTCTGCTGGTGCATCGGCCTGCTAGCGGGTGCTTGAGTTCGAACCCCAGGATAATGCTGATTTACTTCCCCTATACGATCAGTATCGTGTAACCACTGACTTATTTCCTTCTCTTTCACAGCAATCGATGAGGTTGAATCAACCATAACATCAGCTATTTCGCGTTCGATTGCTCGCAGCTCGCGTTTGGCTTCACGAGCTCTCGTCACCAACTCGTTCAGGGTCTCGTTTCGTGTGCTTGATGCCCTCGAGGATGGCCGTCCAGCACCCATAGGCCTGGTTGTAGAATTGGCCAATGGGTCTATGCTGTTCCTGCCGGATCCGCGGCTGCTGCTTGGCCTGTAGTCTACGGAGGGGGGAAGCTGCTCCAGCCCTTCACAAATAGGCTCTCCTTGAGGCGGGATCGGCGTACGGGACATCCTATTCACAAGCTTCACTGGTGCACTCGCGATACTTTACGATGCCTGTTGGCTGGTTCAAATACGCGTCGTAATCACGAATTATACGCGTTTTTTAAAAAATGTTGCGAACGCAACTTGTCGGCTCCTCGACGACCGTTGAAAAAAACCGTTGATAAAACGACACTGTTCCACTTTAGAAAATACACTACGTTTATTGTAATCGCGTATCCCTAACTTTAGTGGTAGCTTAGTAGAAGCTTGGAAGAAGCTTGGAAGTAGCTTGGAAGAAGCTTGGAAGCTTGGAAGAAGCTTGGAAGAAGCTTGGAAGCTTGGAAGAAGCTTGGAAGAAGCTTGGAAGTTTTAAAAAACGCGGTATTATTTCGGTCTTCGCAACAAGAGAGCGAGCTGCCCTACGCGCGTGCCTTATATAGATTTTTTCCCGCGATGGCCGTTGCGCCTTCGGTTTAACGCGATCGTTGCCCTTTATTCGATCTTCGAATTCTGTCGAATCTGTCACCTTGACGCCCAAGGTCCTTACAATATCAACATGATCCCTGACAGTTCTCTGTTTCGCATTCTGGTCTAATTGTGTTACGTGTTGTGTTTTGTCGGCACGGTTACAACGTAACATTCTCCCCACCGGTATGCCGCTTTAGTGGTCTACCACCGTTGTGCCGACGTCGAATAACGCGATATTAACTGCTGGTCGTTCTAATAAAACGCTTATCGTTTGCACCGTCACGCGTCGCACCTGATTGTCGGTCGTACGACACACCTTTACAATCCGTCCCCTAGGCCAGCAGTTTCTTGGGTTGTTTCCGTCTGCGATCAACACCAGATCCCCTTCCTCCAGCGGCTTCGTCAGTTGGTACCATTTGGTCCGTCTGGTCAGCGTCGGTAGGTACTCGTTTACCCATCTTCTCCAGAATATATCGGCAAACTGTTGTGCTGCCTTCCAGGACCTACGTATGGACGGAACAGAATCGTCGAACGGTAGCGGTGGCTTGCTTCCATTTGAGCTACCTAAAAGGAAGTGGTTTGGCGTTAGTGGTGGATCGGTTTCATCTTCAACCGGAACGTCTGTCAAAGGCCGCGAGTTTACAATCATCTCGACTTCATTCAACCTGGCACGGAGTAGCTCGTCGACGGGATGATGAGGGAGATCGAAGGAGGAAAGCGTTTTCTTCACTGATTGAATCAGTCTCTCCCATGACCCACCAAAGTGGGGCGATGCCGGAGGGTTAAATACCCATTTCGTCCCTGGGTGCGTGAATTCTGTCATCAGCCGATCGGTCTCTATCAAGGCAGACGCTTCCTTTAGCTCACGTGATGCGCCTACAAAGTTGGTGCCCCGATCGCTCACGAACTCCAGTGGCGTTCCTCTCCTGGCAATGAAATTTCGGATCGCCAATATACACGAGTCAGCAGATAAACTGCTCGCAACCTCGATGTGAATGCCTCTGGTGGTGAGGCAGGTGAACAAACTCCCCACCGTTTTTCGCTTCTCCTGCCCACTGCGACTATCATCGGTCCGGAATAGTCGATTCCGGATGATCTCGCTTACTCGTACAGCAACAAATTGGCTGTATCTTTGATGGTCCGCATTTATCCAGCACATAACAGTCTTGGAATTGGTCCAGAATACTTCTCGCGCAAAATGTAGACGATGCGATGCTCGTATTGTGTTTGCTAAACGCGCTCCTATTACTGCAGCCTGTAGCTCCAGTCGGGGTATAGATGTAAACGTTAAAGGAGCGACCTTTGTTTTCGAAACCACCAGTGCACACTCTATCTTACCACTTTCTTCAAACCTAAGATAGGCGATAGCAGCCATACCATTTTCGCTGGCGTCACGAAAAACATGAAGTTCGACGCTCGAGTTTTTATCGGTCGTGGCTTGTCGGTAACATCTAGAAATGCTTACTGCCTGTATGTTTGGTAAAACGGATAACCAAATATGCCACTTATCGAGAAGAATACCTGTGATTTCTTCATCCCAGGTGACCTTAGTGCGCCAGACTTCTTGCAGCAGGATCTTCAGGTACATTAAAAGGTGGCCGATTAATCCCATGGGATCGTAAATGGACATTAGGATTCGCAATATTTCTCTCTTTGTTGGTGCTTTCCCGTTGAGCAATGATTGTGGATGGTATCGCGGAGAGATTTTAAAAGTGAACACATCCGTCTCCGTGTTCCACCACATGCCAAGCACCTTTTCCGTTGACATTTCCATTTCAATGGGCATGTCAATATCGCTGGGGTCGTTCCCGTTCATCACACTCTTCACTCTGGTGGAATTAGACAACCAGTTGCGGATCTCGAACCCGCCTTGTGAATGGACGAAACGGACATCACGCGCGAGTTTAATCGCTTCCTCTTCTGTCTCTACGCTGGCGAGCATGTCATCCACGTAATGTTCGTATTTGATACACCCGACGGCTCGAGGGTATTCTTCTAGGAAACGGTCGGCATTTACATTTTTCACGTAATGTGCTGTGCTTGGCGAACATGCAGCTCCGAATGTCATCACACTTAGTACGTACTGTTCTGGTGGGCTACCGATCATACCATCATTCCAGAAAAACATCTGGCTACGTTGGTCGCGCTCGTTCATACGGACCTGAAAAAACATTTCACGTATGTCTCCGGTCACCGCAATCTTATACTCGCGGAACTTGTAGAGGACGGTCAGGAGTCCAACGAGCTGGTCCGGTCCAGTTAGTAAAACTGAGTTCAGGCTAACTCCATTCACCTTCGCAGCGGCGTCAAACACAACTCGAACCTTTCCCGGTTTATTTGGGTTGATGACGGGGAAGATGGGCAAGTACCAATCGTTTGGCTCTTTGGTGCTTCGCTCAGTAGGGGTAAGCTTTCTTATATACCCCCGCTCTTCGTATTCTTTAATCTTGGCATGCATTGCCTTAGCCAGCTCTGGGTCACGGCGCAGCTTTCTCTCCAGACAGTCATGGCGTTTCAATGCCATAGCTCGGCTATCTGGTAGCTTAATCGTATCATACTTCCATAACAGGCCAGCCTCATACCGACCATCTATCAACCGAACTGTGGTAGGTTCGGATTTTTCGTTCGATTGTTATCGCTGACACACGCACTCGATAACTAGGGTAACCCGCGATACTAACGGGGCCGATCGGCGCGCGGCGCTTTGCGCAGAAATGCAGAATTGCAATTCCGCGATTTCGGACGTGGAGTGAGGCGCGACTAGGCACTGCGCGCTGAGAACTATATCGGGCCTTACCTCGGGTAGGGGGACACCGATTAGTTATAATAGAATGAGACACGTAAGGTTACTGATGATTGTATCTCGAGCGGCATCAGTACCATGCCTCGTCACAAGCTGTAACTCGGCACTGTCTACCTTTGCTTTTCGAACAGATTTATTTATACCAATTTCTTTTACTGTCCCTCCAACATTTGTCCATCATGTGTTTCACAAATGTGAGGTTGTTGGGTTCTTCCGGGTTTTGGGTTTTCGTGTTTACAATGTGTTTTCCGTATTTAATGTTATTGCGTGAAAGCTCTTCCGTTTTCTATTTTTGCGTATGGCCTTGGTGTCAACAATAAATGTTGTGCTATGGTTAATGGTTTTCCTATCTTGTTGGTTGTTTATGACCTACTTGGGTTGTTGCATCGGTATGCGGTAGGTTATGCTAATTGCAACTGTCGTGTGTGTGGCCTGTACCCTTTTCTTTATTCGCCTATAGGGTATGCAATGTGTTAGCATACTGTTAGCAGATGTGCTTATTGCAGGGATGCTACAGAACTTTGGAAGCAAAAATGTTTAGTGCACGCTCTTCATCATCCGAACGCAGCTGTTTAACAGGATGATACACTCCCAGCGACTCAAAAGAGAAGTATTTCCTTAATGCCAGATCCATCTCACTATCTCTTTTTTCATTGCAGGGGCATATATGCACGTTCATGGATTTAGCACGATTCATTATCGCATCCTTCGATGTATGCTTATACGGACCATACACCACCCAACCAAGTCGTGTTTTGGAGGCGGCCGGCTCGTCCGCTCTGCCTTCAACGGTCTTTAGGATTTGGCTCAGGAAACAATTATCAACGCCAATCAGTATTCTGGCAGAACTATTCTCATACGATGGCAATGGCAACCCTTTAAGATGATCGTATTCGACAGTTAGCTGGGACGGTGCTACTGATTGCTTACTAAGCCCGAGAGTACGCACTGTGTGTACAGCACGCATATTGTAGGTACCTGGTGACCCTACACCTGATATCTTTACGGATAACTCGACTGACTCGTCCTCAACCCTGCTCTGGTTACCGGTCCACGAGATGCACAAGGGGCGAGGCTTGCCACTAATACCTAGCTCTTTTAAAAGACCGTGCTCCATGAAGGTAGCTGAGGATCCGTCATCCAGAAGCGCCATGGTATCCACCTGCGTACCGTTGCCGTGCAGAGTAACCGGAATGTATTTCAGCATTACACCCCCGGGCGGAACGGAGTGTACGTTGCAATTAGTGGTAACAGGACGCCCTTCCTGGCTGGTACTGGGTTTGGCCTGGTCGTTGCTAGGCGAATGCAGCAAGCGATGATGTCGACGCTCGCATCCATTTACCCCACACAAGGCATCAACTGAGCATGCACCTGGGTGCTTGCGAAGACAAGTTCTACAAATGCCCTCACGCTTAATAAGCGTCCAACGAGCGTTAAGACTCATAGCCTGGAGTTTACCGCAGTCGGACAAATTCGCACACTTCTCCTGACACGCAACACACCGCTTGATGTCACTCTCAACCACTGATGATTTCGATGCTGGTTTTACGGCCAAACCTGTGGAATGAACATTTTGGTGAGCGTACTTACGGTCGTGCTGACGATTGGTACCATCATGTTTCATCTCCCTACGACCGCTAGTATGTTTCACTCCCCGGCTAGCTGCGCGGACTAGTTCCTTCACCCAATCGTTGAATGTCGCCAACGTGACATGCGCGCAGTCGTTTTGGTAGTAATACCAGTTCAGCCTCACGTAATTCGGCAGCTTGTCCACAAGTTCTTCCAGCAACGGACCTCCATCGAAGTAGCTGTGCAGACCGGAACCCGATATCGATGCACAGAAGTTCCGCACTGCTACGCCATAGTTCACCAACGCTTCAAAACAGTCATCCTTCGGGGGCGGCATACGTCTTATGTTGGTCATCAGAGTGTTCACCACTATTTCCGGGCGGCCATAACACTCTTTCAGGATCTCGATGGCCTCGGGAATGCTATCCGGGTACAACAGGCAGCTTCCAACTGCTTCACGCGCCTTCCCTTTCAGGCACGCTTGTAACCGCAACATATTTTCCCCGTTCGTATAGCCACATATCGCTGTAGAGTGCTCATAATAAGATATGAAAGCCATCCACTCTTTAGGGTCGCCACCGAATACTGGCAACTCTTTACTCGTGCACTTTCGTGCGGAGATTTGGCTTTGGTTAAACGATGGAAAAATGGTCGAGTTGCTGCGAACCGGTCGATGTGTCGTTCGTTCGGGTTGCACTGGAACGAAACTAACGGATGGTCTATACGGCTCCGGTCGGTACGGCTCTGCTCTATACGTTTCTTCATGCTGTCTTGCAATGCTCGTAGAAGCGTGTACAGAGTCTTCCAGCAGTCGTTTCTTTTCAGCCATCCGTCGTTGCTCACATCGCTCAATTGCACGCAACTTTTCTTGGAGTAACTGATCTTCACACTGCTTATCTATTCTCTTCAGCTCTTCCTCAATCGTAGTAGATCGTGCGGCGGGAATCCTTGCGGACGGATGCCCGTGCGGTGTCTCGATTGTATAGGGCGGGAGAGCATAATTCTGCTGGTGCATCGGCCTGCTAGCGGGTGCTTGAGTTCGAACCCCAGGATAATGCTGATTTACTTCCCCTATACGATCAGTATCGTGTAACCACTGACTTATTTCCTTCTCTTTCACAGCAATCGATGAGGTTGAATCAACCATAACATCAGCTATTTCGCGTTCGATTGCTCGCAGCTCGCGTTTGGCTTCACGAGCTCTCGTCACCAACTCGTTCAGGGTCTCGTTTCGTGTGCTTGATGCCCTCGAGGATGGCCGTCCAGCACCCATAGGCCTGGTTGTAGAATTGGCCAATGGGTCTATGCTGTTCCTGCCGGATCCGCGGCTGCTGCTTGGCCTGTAGTCTACGGAGGGGGGAAGCTGCTCCAGCCCTTCACAAATAGGCTCTCCTTGAGGCGGGATCGGCGTACGGGACATCCTATTCACAAGCTTCACTGGTGCACTCGCGATACTTTACGATGCCTGTTGGCTGGTTCAAATACGCGTCGTAATCACGAATTATACGCGTTTTTTAAAAATTGTTGCGAACGCAACTTGTCGGCTCCTCGACGACCGTTGATAAAAACCGTTGATAAAACGACACTGTTCCACTTTAGAAAATACACTACGTTTATTGTAATCGCGTATCCCTAACTTTAGTGGTAGCTTAGTAGAAGGCTTAGTAGAAGCTTGGAAGAAGCTTGGAAGTAGCTTGGAAGAAGCTTGGAAGCTTGGAAGAAGCTTGGAAGAAGCTTGGAAGCTTGGAAGAAGCTTGGAAGAAGCTTGGAAGTTTTAAAAAACGCGGTATTATTTCGGTCTTCGCAACAAGAGAGCGAGCTGCCCTACGCGCGTGCCTTATATAGATTTTTTCCCGCGATGGCCGTTGCGCCTTCGGTTTAACGCGATCGTTGCCCTTTATTCGATCTTCGAATTCTGTCGAATCTGTCACCTTGACGCCCAAGGTCCTTACAATATCAACATGATCCCTGACAGTTCTCTGTTTCGCATTCTGGTCTAATTGTGTTACGTGTTGTGTTTTGTCGGCACGGTTACAACGTAACACATATAGTAGCATATGTTTCAACTGCGCACAACGAAGACAGAACACAGCGGACAGGACATAAGTGGAGCGCACTTGTAACTAAAAAGTAAGTAAATATCACTTAACTTTTACTTAATGTGTATCTAATATCCTATTATCAATTATCTATTTAATTATCTTATTATTATCTTAAAATCTAGTTCTATTTACAGAACACAGACCGATCCATCGATCTAACACAACGGATAAATCCATCGTTGCTGATTGTAAATGGTAAGTACGATAACTAAATAAATCATTGCAACACAATGCCTGAAAGTGAGTAAGGAGAATGTTTCTTTTTCCCGTCGTCTCAATGTTTGTAGCATTGAATAAGCGCAATTCGCTTCCTAATTGAAACATTTCTTATTACACTATAGTATAGCATAAATGCAAAAAAATGTATGCATATATCGTTGCAACGATAACAGTTTATTTATTATAATCAATTGCTCTTATAGATGATATTTTCTTTTTAATTCTAGTTAAATCATCATGGTGAAATCATGTGTACAGGAGCTTCGGAGATCCGGAAATAGTTAGATTAAAATGAAGATTAAGATTAAGTTAGGTTAAGTTCTATGTTGTTATTTCAAAATTTAGGTTAGAAGCATTATTATTTAAATTGTAGTACTAAGTAGGGTTGATTTTCAAAACTGTTTGCTTCAATTGTAACAATTGAAACAAAATGTAAAAATTGTAAAAATGAAATAAAAAAGTTCAATTTTTTTAAACCGACATTTTTAATTTTATCAGCTGGGCGAAAGAAAGCTAATATTACCACTACATACGCATTCCGAGCGATCTCACACACACATGCATACCCCTGGGCTGCAAACGCTCACTCACACACCCTCAGGAGTACGTAGCAGAATCCCCTAATTTTCCCCTATTTTCATATAACGAATCCCCTAATTTTGCAAGAGGCTGAAGCCATGTGAACCGACATTAGGGGGTTGCATACAGGTTCGAGAACTTGTTTGCCCAGGGGGTAAAGAACTTACCAACACCAACGAACGTTAGTGAGGTCCGTTCGTTTCTGGGAGCTATTAATTATTATGGCAAGTTCCTCCCAAGAATGCGCGACCTTCGATACCCTCTGGATAAGCTACTGATGAATAACAACGACTTTGTCTGGACGCACGAGTGTGAGAACGCGTTTAAAAACTTCAAATCACTGCTTGCTTCTCCCTTGCTTCTCACACATTACGACCCGAATGCAGAAATCATCGTTTCCGCGGATGCATTATCAGTTGGCATTGGAGCCACCATAAGCCACAGATTCGCGGACGGCTTGGTAAAAGTGGTTCAGCATGCATCAAGAGCTTTGACAAAGGCTGAGAAAGGATATAGTCAAATCGATCGTGAGGGACTGGCTATCGTGTTTGCTGTAAAGAAATTTCATAAAATGCTCTTTGGACGTCAGTTTCGTCTCCAAACTGATCATCGTCCGCTATTAAGAATATTCGGCTCTAAAAAGGGAATACCAGTTTACACTGCGAACAGGCTGCAACGATTCGCGCTGACATTACAGCTATACGATTTTGATATTTAGTATATTCCCACGGAGAAATTCGGAAACGCCGATATTCTATCACGTCTAATTAAGCAGCACGCCAAGCCAGATGAGGACTACGTTATTGCCTGTATCAATTTAGAGAACGACATAAGAGCATTGGCAATAAATGCATTGGCTGAGTTTCCTATATCCTGTAGAGATGTCGAACAAGAAACCAAAAAGGATACTACACTGAAGAAAGTGCTTCGCTACGTAAGAGAACAATGGCCCCGGGACAGCTCCTTCAACGGCGAACTCGCTCGTTTTTACTCGAGGCAGGAGAGTTTGTCAGAGGTCGAAGGATGCATCTTGTTCGAGGAGAGAGTGGTGATACCAAAAAGTCTACAGCAGCGATGTCTTATGCAGCTTCACCTCGGGCATCCTGGTATGCAAAGAATGAAAGCTTTAGCCCGAAGTCACGTCTACTGGCCACTCATCGATGAAGACATCAAGGACATTGTTTTATCCTGTCAGGCATGCCAAGCAGCAGCTAAGTCACCACCGCACTCAGAGCCAGTATCATGGCCCAACGCCTCAGCACCATGGCAACGTATTCACATTGATTATGCTGGGCCCATCAATGGAGAATACTTCCTACTGATTGTAGACGCATTTTCCAAGTGGCCGGAAATTGTAAAAACGTCAAACATTACCTCAGCTGCTACTATAACGATCTTAAGGTCGATCTTCGCACGTTTCGGGTTGCCAATTACACTGGTGAGTGATAACGGTACGCAGTTCAAGAGCGCTGAGTTTGCATAGTTTTGTTCACGAAACGGAATTGAACATAAAACTATTCCACCCTTTCATCCTCAGTCAAACGGCCAGGCTGAGCGATTTGTTGATACTTTTAAAAGAGCTCTTAAAAAGATATCATTTGGCATTTCATCAACACAGCACGCGTTAGATATATTTCTGCAAACATACCGATCAACGCCGAATGCACAACTGCAAAACCACGGTACACCAGCTTCCGTCATGTTTGGGAGAAACATTCGTACGTGTCTCGAGCTATTGCACCCGTTTAAGAGACCCAATATAAACATCAAGAATGAACAGGCGAGGAAGTTCACACCAGGGCGTCTCGTGTACGCTAAAGTATTCAACGGGAAGAAGTGGAGTTGGATTTCCGGAGTTATTGTTGAACGCCGAGGCAATGTACTTTACGACGTTAGAACTCCCGAACGTGGAATTATAACATCCCACATCAACCAGCTGCGAAGACGTGTGGATGACAAGCAAACGAGACAACATCAAGCCGCTACTATACCAACATTTAGCACCCTCATGGATGCTTGGAGTTTGTTGGAACCATTGGAGGAAGAGTCGAGCAGTGCAGAGCAGCCCACAGCGCCGTCATCTACGTTATCCTCTCCCACATACCTGTCAGCTTTACCGAACGCTCCGAACGAAACGCCATCGTCACCAAAGTTTTTAAACAACCAAGATTCTCATTTTAGTTCAAATTTACCATCGGAGCCAAGGACATCGGCAACGTCCTGTCTTCACCCTATGCAGCCCCAAGCGGTACATCCACCTCGCCGCTCTTCTCGGATTAGAAGAGTTCCGCGACGGTATCTTCCGTACCAGCTATCCTAAAAGGGGGAGATGTTATGGACATGCTGACCGACGCGCAACATTGTCGTCTGGGTCGCTTGTGTCGCGCGACAGACCTTTGATGACAGGTGTCAGCTGTACCACGTACGACAGGATAAAGGCGCACCCATTTTTGGTGTCATCCTGCAGGCCAGGACGTTGGCACCTAAGAGCGGGGACTTGATCTTAAGCTGCCAACAAGAGGAGACGCGCGTGGTGCGTTCGTGTTGCGTGTGCGCGAGGAGTTTATGTTTTAATATAGTGTTTGTGCGAAAATAATGTATTTCAGCAATAAAATAGATTCTTGTTACGCTACGCGGGGGATTTTGCGTCCACACTTGTTACGGTCCGTTCAGTGTTGCCAATTCATCCTAAAACGCAATTTTATGTCAATTTGGTTGCCAGAAACGCCGATTTTCTGCTCGAAAATCATTCGAGCATATGTTACGTAACATACGCTCGAATGATTTTCGAGCAGAAAATCGGCGTTTCTGGCAACCAAATTGACATAAAATTGCATTTTAGGATGAATTGGCAACACTGAACGGACCGTACAAAGTGTGGACGCAAAATCCCCCGCGTAGCGTAACAAGAACCTATTTTATTGCTGAAATACATTATTTTCGCACAAAGACCATGGGAAAAAGTTTAGTTCAGTGCTTAGATCAACCGCCAATGTTTAAAAATTGTTTCCGGTGCAAAACAACTCGAATTTGCTAAATTCGAGCATATGTTACGGTACGGATTCGACATTTCGCTATTCTGTTTTTGTTACGCGTAACAAGTATTAAGGAGCGTCCAGACTGTAAGCGTAACATACGCTCGAATGGTTTTCGAGCAGATAATCGGCGTTTCTGGCAACCAAATTGACATAAAATTGCGTTTTAGGATGATTTGGCAACACTGAACGTGCCGTAACAAGTGTGGACGCAAAATCCCCCGCGTAGCGTAACAAGAATCTATTTTATTGCTGAAATACATTATTTTTGCACAAAGACCATGGGGAAAAGTTTAATTCCGTGCTTAGATCAACCGCCAATGTTTAAAAATTGTTTCCGATGCAAAACAACTCGAATTTGCTAAATTCGAGCATATGTTACGGTACGGATTCGATATTTCGCTATTCTGTTTTTGTTACGCGTAACAAGTATAACATAACAAAATTTTGTTACGTATAACTGTTATGGTCTACAGTCTGGACGCTCCTTTACATAACAAAATTTTGTTACGTATAACTGTTATGGTCTACAGTCTGGACGCTCCTTTACTGTGCTTTCAGACGGAGCAAGCTTGACAGTTCGCCAGTTCGTCGAACTCATTTTCGTGAAATAGACTCGAACTCCATGGAAAGATCGCAAACTTTGACAGTTCTTTTAAAATTCAAAGTGACTGTTGGAGCTATCGAACAAACAAAAGTATGTTTAATAGAATATTGCGCTTGTAAAAAGTGTGAATCTGCTACAAACCACACAAAATATGCCGAATTAGAATGAGGAAATGATTGTTCATAGATACAACTCAAGCACAAGTAAAAAGCAACAAAAACAACACAAAAGAGTGCCGGTGCACCATCAACCAATTAAAATGAATCATAATAAATAAAAACCACAATTTTTAATGCTGTTCTTTCAAAATTATGCAAAAAAAATAAAATTTTCCTTTTTTTTACAAAGATTTAGCACAAAGACCTAACGAAAAATCATATTCTGTGTTTAATTTTGCACGTGCAACCGTCAATTTTTGAATTTATTGTACAATGTAGAAATCAAGTATTAGATTTGGTTTAAAGTAGAATTCGTGCAGCGTTCACACACAACCAGTTCGCGAACACAGCGAGCTATCGAAATTTCATTCATAAATCTGCATTTGAGTACAGTTCGTCGAACGCTCGAAGTTTGTTCCGTCTGAAAGCCCTCTTAACAATCGCGAATCCGAACTTATATTTTATATCTTTTTAGCAAAACAATTGTTCCGCACGGATTAAAATGTAAGTCGGAACCATCCCAGCATCAGCGCCGTCGCCAATGGATAAAGAAACGCCGCAGAACTCAACGCATTGGCGTGTTCCTGTACTGTTTCAGTGCCGGCATCGACGGAGAAGATCTTTGGTAAGTTAAATCGTTTTTGTATACTAAATACAGTGAATTAATTAGCGGAAGTGTTATAAAATGTGTTCTAGAATGTGTTATGCATAGTTTTTATCTTTTGTGGGTGGAAAAGAGTGGTTAGCGAGATCCTTGTGCTGCAAACGCGCACTCACATACACAGAAAATGAATCCCCTAATTTTGCCCTCAGTCCATACAAAAACCCCCTAATTTGTGTCTGGTTCTATTTTGATACCATTATCGCTGAAAATAGTGTAAAATCAAGTGGGAAGTGATTTACTAGTATTATATCAACACAGTTGTGCATTAATTTACGGTTTTAACCGCAATAAACCAATTATATGCTCACCGCATAGTCTGGTGTTGTGGGCGCAAAGTGAGATTAGGTGAACGATTCCTCGATCGAGTGAGATGATTCTAATTCGGGAACCACAGCAAATATTGTCTCCTCTATGGCCTTTCTGAATGATAGAGAAGACGCTGTTCTTCAATATCCATGTGTGGATTGGATAGTGAGTTTCCGTGATCTGATAGTGAGCTTTTTGTACGTTTGCTTTGTTATGTTCGCTTTCCGAATTGCTATCCGCGACGCTCCGTTTTCAGAATTCGGATTACGGTTCCGTCGTGTGTGATCCGTGGTTAAACTTACTTTTAGCGTGGGTCAATTATCGTTCAATCCGTTGCCAAATTACCATTGGTTTATTGTAGTCTGTAAAAGCACTGTGGTTAAAGAGTTACTCATTGTACATGGCATCGGCATGGCACCGTGTGAAGGGTTGATTCAACTGTAATATAACTGCTTGTCCCATAATACAACACGGTCATACGTGATCACCACGGGACAACACACCATGTATAGGTCTACATTTCTTTCAGTACGGATTGGGACAGAGTCCCCAATAAAACACTAGACTTCTTTAGTTGAGCATAACGATCAACTACGACAGTAACAGCGTGTGCACGTAGCTGCGAATGACTCCGAGTGACTGCCTAGTCAACTGTCAATTTTTTATTTTATAACATAATTACGGGTAAACATCGTGAGAACAAATTTGATGGAAATTTCCATTAACCTAGATATCGAGCTAGTTGAAATTTGATGCTTTTGTTTGTCTGAATTTTGATTGGTTGGTTTAATTGTTTTCTTGAGTTCTAGTTCTTATTAATTGGGTGGCGTAGTTCTGTTTCATATAAGCTATGTATGGACGGGTTATTTCCTGTTGTTAACTTGAACCAAGTCAAGCAATAGTGTCTATTGCTATATTGCAAAGGTTGCAACTCTGGCGTGAAGCGCACCTGTACTGTCTTGCAATGAGGTCGCGATGGGTTTTTTTGACGCTGCGTATTGATCGGGTATGGATTGGCTTTGCGTAAGCTCTTTGCGCGGTCGACGCTTCTATAGTGTATGTTTTTTATGTTTTGCCTATTGGGTTTGTACCTGCAACTTGTGTGCATTGAATGAGTACCTGTAACTTGTGAGCGATTAATGTTTGTTCTAATTGCGCCTGAGGTTTATGCTATTTGCGTTAATTGTTTATTGCAGTTCTTGTTCTGATATCTTGATAGAGGAGCATGGGGTGAATTTCAACATAAGATATGGGGTGAATGTTTTTAAGACTGTATAGCAGATATGCTACACATCCACATAGTATTAGGTTGCTTGCATATATACCCACTTTTTAAACATTATTATTTCTACCAGCACCAAAATATCTAAATTCTGCCTTTTCTTTCAACAGGGGATTTCCGGTAGTACGATAGTTGCTCCGGACTCTGGTGCAGACACTGCTGTAGGTTGTCCGCGGTCACCGGGTTTGGTCCACCCTCACCGAGCAGCTCCTGTCGGGTTGCGGCAAAACGCGTACAATGAAAAACAGCGTGTTCCACCGACTCCAGCACCCCAGGCCATCGGCGACAGTCCGGGGACGACGTGAAACCCAATCGGCACAGGTACTCACGGAATAATTCGTGCCTAGAGAGCACCTGCAACAGCTGGAAAGTCACGTCTCCGTGTTTCCGGGACTGCCATGCCCTAACGTCCGGAATGGTGCGGTGGGCCCATCTGGTGAAGCGGCTGGCGTCGCTGCACGATGCATCCGCATCCCACCGCTCCTGCCACAGCTGCAACGTCCGCTCCCGTTCCTCGCGGCGCACCTCACTGCTGCTCACTGTTGCTGCTCCGTCGGCTCCTCGAAGGCGCTGGTAGACGCGGTGGTCTTCGTCCACCAGTAATCAGATCGGCAGCAAACCCGTCAGCATCACCGCCGTCTCGTACCGCGTGGTCCGGAACGGTCGCGACACCCGCAATGCCGTCTTCCGCTGCACCCGTTGCAGCAGCAGGTGACACTTCTGGATCTCCAGTCCAACGCGCCAGATTGGCGCAGCATAGCGAATCGCGGACTCACAGCCCAAAGGGTTGGACCAGCCCATATACCCAACCTTGGACATACGGTAGCATATGCTTCAGCTGCGTACAACGAGGACAGAAGCATGGCTTAAAAGTAAGTAAATATCATTCTACTTTTACTTAATGTGTAATTTATATATTTTTATAAATTAACTCTTAATTATCATATCCTCTTAAAATTTCATCCTATTTACAGAACACGAAATCTGTTGTTTGATCTAATCCAACGGCTGTTTGATCTAATACCTCTGGCTGTTTGATCTAATACAACGAATAAATTCATCGTTGCAGATCGTAAAAGGTAAATATGATAACTAAATAAATCTTTGCATCACAGTGGTGGAAGTGTGTATGGAGAATGTTTCTTTTTTCCGTCGTCTCAATGGTTGTAGCACTAAATGAATAAAATTTGCTTCCTACCTGAAATATTTTTTACTAAACCATGCATTACGACTGCATGCATATATTGTTGCAGTGATTGCACACATTTGATTGCTTTCGTAGTACAAGACGATACAAGACGATACAATACAAGACGATATTTTCTTTTCAATTCTAGTTAAGTCATCATGGAAGGAGAAAAACAACATATCCCATATCGAGGAGAAGCACGGCCTAAAATATGACGAAGGACTCGTATTAACACGTTCCGTACCGCGTCACACAAATATGGGTGAAGGCTATGTTTCCTGGGGGCCCGCGTCACCCAAATATGGGTGACGGTTATGTTTCCTGGGGGCCCGCGTCACCAAATATGGGTGATGGGTATGCTTTAGCGAAACCGCAACAAGTGTGGAAGACGCTAATGTGCACGTTAGGTAAAAATTGCAATTTTACATGAGTTAATAAATAGTTTTCAACAAAGCAAAGCAAATCTATGTTTTATTAAGAGATTTCCTATGTTTCATGTGAATTGTTTTTACAATAAATCCGTGTGATATTCGTTAAAACAATCAATACACATTTGTGGAGATTTCGGACATTTCGCACAGAAAGTATTTGTTTTCGTAACATTTTTTCTGACTTGGTCACGTTCTCCAGTTTGACGCCTTTTTTGTAACACTCAGCACACGTTCTTCGTACAGGTTTGCCTTGCTGATTATTACGAAATTCCAAGTGGTGCATTGTTTTTCTTGGCTTTCGGCAAGAAAGAACGAGATGACAATAACTCTATCTCTTTCTCTCCAACGAACCAAAGAGTGGATCGGACCCACACACAGTAGGAACGATTGCATTCGTATCATTATCTAGCAGAATTTGCGATTTTTGGGCCCGCAGAAAATTATACCGTTTTGTGGTTGGTACGGAACGTGTTAAGAAGATGGTAACCAACGAGATTTTGCCGAAATGTCGAGAAATGCAACGGATTCCTTTGCATCCCAGCATGCAAAAGACAGCCGGACGGGCTAACATTGTCGATTTACGCTACAGAGTCTAAGAGTGCACGTGTTTTTAAGGCATTTTACTGCATTATGGTCAGCAATTTTATCTGATATGACTTTAAGAAGATTTTACCTAATTTTCCAATACGTTTTATTAACATTCAGACGATTTTTCAACATTTTGCAAGTTTTAGCCCACCTTCGGGGGCATTGCTATTGTTGATGTTGGTACCTTGGGCAGCATATTGGGTGTCACACCGTCATCAAGAAGAAGAAGAAGCACACATAAACAACACGAGTGAAGCCGCTGCAGAAACGAACGAGTTTTATCTGCAATTATATAAAATGCAGTTGTTTACATGCAGAAAATAACAATGAGGAGTCTTCTGCATCTGCTACCATAGCGAAAAAAGCGTTATTCGCACATTTATCACCGTCATGTTCGTGCAACCGGTACCACCGTCATGATCATGCTGCCGGCAGAACCAAAGGAATGAAAGAAATGAACGTGCTTTTTTACCATGATTCAGGTCCATCTTGTACTAGAAGAGGGTCCTTAACCTTTAGATGATCCTTTTACATCGCACAACAGCTCCAGTGCCATCTCACAGTGGTTAAAATGGGTTACAATTTTCATCACCGCATCCGACCTATGAATGTGCATGTGATATTTTTTGTCATGAAAGGTAAATTATTATCGCACGTTTGGTTGCAAGCAGAACTCTTGTTATATTATATTTGCCCCTCTGATGTATTCACAATAGTTTACGCTACGATCACACGAAAACAAGACGAGACAAACTCATGACGGTTTGATGACGGTAATGATGATGCTGTTCCATTGGAATCAGTGTCCGAAAATGCATGTAAAATAGAGACTATTTATACCTTCATTAAATTCAGGAAACACTTTTCGCTGAGGCCGAGGCTTCAACGAAACCAAAATACATACCGACCTTTAACTGCACCATCAATTTGGTGCATCTAGCGCAAATTCATGACGAAGACATACACAGCAGTGCATATTTCGCTTGACTCCATCATGGGTGCTTTTATAGCCCTATATTAGCCCCCAATTCAACACAGACGTAAAAGACAAATACATAACACATTAGAGATTCAAACACATACAATACGAGTTCGATTCTAAATATAGACAGTAAAATGATTGGGGGATGCATAGAAGAAAAAAAGAACTGGTAGGGAATGGTGGGAGAGGGGCAGGATGGAACCGAAAATTTTGTTTTTGGCAGCGTTGCCAATTTTTTGGCTACTGCAAATGTCAAAACCTGCCTTAGCCATCGTTATTCGGGCGCCCGACGGTACCAATTTCGGGCGCCCTGCGGGAGCAATTTCGGGCGCCCTTTCGTGTGACGTTTGGAGCTTGGGATACTATGTACCGTTGTTGGCGACGTCGGAATGCGTTCGGAATGCGGAATGAATTTATCATTTCTTTATTCAAATTGTTTAAAAATGATCCTGCTAATTACAGTGAATACGGTAAAAAGCGGTATGAAAACATTCAATGAATGAAGTATGGTTATTTTTAAATTTTTGTTGATAAAGCTTATATTTAAGGAAAATGTAACAATGTAGTCAATAAAAAATAATCAACTTTTTTTTATTAAACTAGCAATTAAAATTTTATCAGCTCGGCGAAAGAAAACGAAAATCACCATTACATACACATTCCGAGCGATCTCACACACACATGCATACCCCTGGGCTGCAAACGCTCACTCACACACCTCACTCAGAAGCACGTAGCAGAATCCCCTAATTTTCCCCTAATTTCATATAACGAATCCCGTAATTTTGCAAGAGGCCTAAGCTAGGTGAACCATTTTTTCATTCATTCATTTGATTTATTTCATAATGGGATATAGAGCATATTTACAATAGGTAGATTTGATCGGTGCCGGATTTTTCCTTAACGCGATAGTTGGAAGTTTATGCCTGAGGCTTTGTTGGAAAAATTAAATTGTTGGATTGATGCATTACATGGGGAAAAATTACAAAAAAACCCCTTAGAGTATAAACATTTTTTGGATTATGATAAAAAGGAAAAAGAACAACTATGTACATGAAAATCAAGCTTATAACCTAAAGAAGAGTAACAATAAAGGGGTGGGGAGGAGTAGTGGAGAATTCTATCATACGTAATTTGCTTAACTTAGTGCTGTTCTACAAGCTTTTGTAGAGTCTTAATATTACTATTTGTACATTTGGTGTGGTATTTCGAGACAATTTTTTGTACGTGATCGACAATCATATCGATATTTGTTTTACTATGTATCGCCTTCGTGCTATACCAAGGCGGTAGATTTAAAATTCTTTTAAGGAATTTGTTCTGGAATATTTGGATCTTGTTGATATGTACGTTTGCGCTGTTTATCCATATTGGTGACGAATACGTAAGAAGAGGTCTGATTAATGATTTGTACAAAAGTAGCTTGTTCTTAATATTAAATTTAGAGTTCCTATTTATAAACGGGTAGAGGATTCTAATGGCATTTGTGCTACTAATTAACTTCTCTTCGATATGTTTTTGAAACGTAAGTTTCTTATCTAAAACTACACCTAGATATTTAATGTTGTTACTCCAAGGAATAGTGTTGTTGGTGATGTGGAGTGTACGGTTTGGAAGTTTTCTTGCGCTGTAACATCTTGTGAAATAGATAGCCTCGGATTTTCCATAGTTAATCTTTAGTTTCCAAAGATGGCAGAATTTCACATATTTTTGAATATCATTGTTCAGGTCCTTGATTATGGTTTTTGGATTGGCATTGGATGAACTAAGAGCAAAATCATCGGCAAATGCATATTTTTTCACATTTTTCATATTAGGTATGTCGCTTGTAAATATATTGAAAAGGATTGGTGACAAAACGCTTCCTTGGGGCAGACCGGCAAGAGGATTGAAGGGTTCAGAATTATGGGAAGGAAGATGAACAGATCCAGATCGATTGTGCAAGAAGGATTTAATTAGTAGGATAAGTTTGGGAGGGAAGTGATTTCCTAATAATTTAAATATTAAACCGTCGTGCCATACCGTGTCAAACACTTTTTCTAAGTCCAGTGTAACTAGCCCAGTTGATTTTTTTAAGTTACGTTCCGATCTGATGATGTTGGTGAGTCTATTTAGTTGATGTGTGGTAGATAGGTTAGGCTGAAAACCAAATTGGTAATCTGGGATAATGTTGTGTGTATTTGTATGGGAAGCGAGGAGTTTAAAAATTATTTTTTCGAAAATTTTTCCCATACAGCTTAGTATGCTAATTGGACGATAGCTTGACGGAATCTTCGGGTCCTTTCTAGGTTTTGCTATTGGTAGGATTTTTGCCATTTTCCACGCATCGGGGAAGTAGTTCAGTTTGAGACAGCTGTTCAGAATGAAAGTTAGTAAGATAACCGCTTTTTTTTTGGTAAATGTTTCAGTGACATGTTACTAACTAAATCGGGTCCTATCGACTTTTTTGATTTTAGAGTCTTGATAATTTTATAGATATCTTTCGGTTTAACAAGGTTAGGATAGGTGAGGGTTTCACTTTCCGAATGATAAGTAAAAAACTGGGTTAATACGGGTCTAATCTTGCTATCAAGAGGGCTAGCACTGTTAAGAGTAGTATTATTTGCGTTTGCAAAGTGGGACTTCAACGCCTCACATTTTTCTTTTGGTGTTATTAGGATTTTTCCATCGTTTGTAAAGGGCGGGATTGTGGCAGAGCAACCTTTAATGGTTTTAATGGATCTCCATAGTTTGTTGTTGTTATGGGATGAGTTGATTTTTTCCAAATGTCTGGACCAGGATAAGTTACGAAATTCCCATATATTCCTTTTAACATCATTAGTAAGTTTGTTGTAGAGTTTCTTAAGACGCAAGTTGCTTCTGTTTCTTTGCCATCTTTGTCTCGCTATGTTTCGTTGTTTGATCTCAGAAATAATGTGATCGGGCAGAATAAGGCTAAATTTGACTGGGTAGAACAGTGGAACTGCATTTGTGTGAGCAACAGAGATTAGTTTTGTTAGGTACGTAATCATAGTGTCAACTTGGGAACAGTTTGATATGACTTGTAAGTTTAGGGTTGAGAGGTTAATACTGTTGTTTATGATGTTTTTGAATTGTGACCAATTTGCTGACGCGTAGTTGGGTAATCCGTACGGGGGTTTGTTGATAATTTTGTTATCTATAGTTTCAAAATAAACAGGAAGGTCCGACGAAAAGAGTTTTAAGGTGGATGGCGGCGTTATACTTATTTGGCCTTTTCCAAGGATTAAGTCAAGCGTGGATGGTGAACGTTTGTGACAACTGGGAATGTAAGTGGGTTCATCAGGGCTATGGAGGGAAAAGGTTCCTCTTTGAACAATGTCAAATAGGGCTTTACCCATACTGTTGCCCTTAATACAGTTCCATAATCTGTGTCGAGCGTTGAAATCTCCACAGATTAGTGATTTGCCTTTGATTTTACTCATCGTTACTATATCTTGATGGAAACGCACATGATCAGTGTTAGATCCTGGATTGTAAATAGATAATACTGTTAAGGGACCAGAGACAAGTTTAACAGTTATTCCAATCGATTCTATGGCTTTTAGATTTAAGGACTGTAATGGCGCATGCGGTACTTTCTTTGCGACAACAATCGCCACTCCACCTTTATCACCGGTTAATCTATCTAGTCTATGTATGGTAAAGTTTGGGTGTGTGAAACGGTTTGAGGGTTTGAGGAAGGTTTCACTAATTGTGGCAATATCGATTTTTCTTTTTGTTAACGTATTGAAAAATTAGTCTTTTTTTGACAGAATGCCGTTTGCATTCCACGATATGATTTTAAGTATTCTGGGTGTTTCAGACATGAGGAAAGCAATACTTAGCAGTTACCTTGATGATAACGGTGATAAGGTCTCTTTTTGAGCGAACCGTGCTCATGCGTGCGAACACATCTTCAATTATCTCACCTATTTCGTCCATAGAAAACGGGTCTGCGTTGGGTGATTGCACTCTTTTGTGCTCGTTGAACATGCTGGCGTAGGTAGGCGCTCTACCAGCTGAGGAGGCTGACGAGGTCACAGGTGTGTTTTGTTTGTGTAGAGGTGGGAACATCTCTTTGTGCAGAGAGAACGATGCGCTGGATTGATTTTTGATCCGTGAGTTAGTGGTAGGACGGGATTTGCAGCCCTTGTAAATTGCTGTGTGGTGCTCGTTGCAATTTGCACAACGAAGTTTGCTTTCTGCGATTTTGCCGTCTGGGTTAAGTGTGGCCTCCGATAGAGGGCATGTTTTGGATGTATGCGAGCCGGCACATTTCACACATACCGATGGTAGAAAGCAATTTGCACTGCCATGGCCAAATTTTTGACAATTCATACATTGTATAGGACCATCTTTTCTATTATAATATTCGAAATAGACCCGTTGATGGTTTATCGCTCGAATGTTTTTCAGCTCGGCTAACGTTATCGAGCCCTAAGCAAAATGTAGTAGGTACATTGCTTGGTCGTTGTACCGTTTGTTTCTGATTGTCAAACTCTTTACCGTGATTGGTTTGACGTTATTTTCTTCGAGGGCTGTTTGGATATCTTTGATATCCATGTTTGGTAGACCGAAGATTACCACTTTTGTCGTTCTATCAACCAATTGGTGAGTGAAGAATGATACTTTTTGTTCTTCAAATAAATTTTTAACTTTACGGAAGTCGTCGGCTGACGAGTATGTAACCACTATGCCTTTTTTGGTTTGGTTTGTACTGTAGTTCACTACTCTCGCAGCTATAATACGTCTGTGGACGTCGCTGACACTGGTACCCATAACTATTATTGGTGGGATGCGTGAGCTAGGCGTATGAGCGTTTACGCTTGGTTGTGTGGATCGCTGGTTGTGGTGCGGTTTCGAGAGCACCGTATCCATATCGGCCTCATTATCGAAGAGGAGATCAAATCCGTTGTTTGTTTTCACATCACTCGCTGCAGAATACCTCATACGTTTGAACTCGGCTAGTGGGATGGTGACAGACTTTGCCCGTTTGGACGCTCGGATATTGCTACGGACCATTGCAGGAGGCCGAGCGGCTTGGGTCGATGACTCTTTCCTAATTGTCGTGTTTATCACTTTTACTCGTTAGCTAGAAAGCTAGAAACACATCCGATTGCGTCGGTGGCTAAGTGAAGACTGAAGCTAGGTGAACCGAAATTAGGGGGTTGCATACGGGTTCGAGCATTTGTTTGCCCAGGGGGTAACTGGCTTTTTTTATTTTACATTGTGGGGAATCTTTCTTAGATACGGATCTTCTCAGAAACCGCATGCTGGATTCTTACCGAATAAACCCCACGATGTGCGCAGCCCACATCTCTCTCACGTATAGCCGCAAGGCATTGTAAAAGAAGGGGTCTGGCTCTTATAACGGGCATTTACGCTCGGACTCTTTTTTCCGCTTGAAGTCATTTCCATGTCTCTGTCGTTCTTCGCTGCAGTGGTAACATTGTACCGCACCCTGGAGAGCTTGAAGTTGACTATCGTTCGGATGTAGAAACGGCTGTGATTGCTGCTTCTTCGTCAGACGATAAAGACCGCTGCCGCGATGCATCACCGTTGCTCGCAGCAATACTGGATAAGCCTGCTGACGAATGATGAACCTGCTCCTGCTGCTCTTGCTGCTCACGCTACTGTTGCTGCAGTAGCCGGACATGTGTACGATGTCGTCGCACTCGCTCTCTCATGATGACACGCCTAGCCAGGATCGCCAGTGTTGGTGGTGTTACAGGTGGTGCAGCACGTAGCCGCTTTTTTCGGGCAAGGGTTCGGGCACGTTGTCGCGCTTCGTTTCGGCGCTGGTTTCGAGCAGTCAAAACAGCCCGACGAACGAACGGATCTTCCGGTTGACTGTTAGCTGCATTAGCGGCCGCCAGATTCACACGCTCCTCATTCCACTGCGGTTGAAGTACCGATGTTATGTGTCCAGCCAGCTCAGCAATGATGCTCCAGGAAGCCTGATCCCGAATAATGTATCCAACCAGGTTGTCCGGGCTGAGATTCTCCAATCCTCTCCCGCTCAGGAGCCGTTGACGGTAAGCTTCAAACGCCGGGCAATTAAACACAGCATGCTCCACTGTGTCTGCGGTTTCAGATAATCACGGAAAAAACCGTGACCAGAAAGCACCTGCGCCAACGCAAAATTCACCTCACCATGCTTCCTCAAATGCCATTGTTCAATGCTGGGAATAAGACGGTGCGTCCAGCGGACGTAACGCGACGCATTCGGCGCTGCCGCAGCCTTCTCAACCGGATCCGTTCGGGAAAGGGCATATTCGCTAGCGGCTTGAAGGGCAACTCGAAGTTGTTGTATTTCTTCATTCAACCAATACAATTGCGGACGAATGTGATACGAAGGAGCCTTAATCCATAACCTCATCGCACGCTCTAGTCAACCCTGCCACAAGATTCTCCGGCGTTAGAGTTGATTCCGAAAAACGGGAAGCCTCCAACCCAATTCTGAACAGCTCGGGCTGGAATTGGCAAGTTTTCCACATCACACCCGAACGTGGGGCGGTCGTCGAAGAACGAGAACGAGTGGCCTGATCTCGATTGGAGCCATCATTGGAAAATGCACCGACAGCATACCGAATGTAACGGTGATCGCTTGCCGAAGCTTGATCCAAAACACGCCAGTTGCTGAGAAGCGCCAACGATGAATTCGCGAAGGAAACATCGACGACGCTCTCGCTGGCTACTCCATTCCCCACGAACGTAGGTCGATTGCCACGATTCAACAGCACAAGGTCCAGGAGATTGGCGGTAGAAAGCACCTCAACCCCCTTATCCTTGGTGCTAGTGCTCCCCCAATCCTGATGCCAGGCGTTGAAATCCCCCGCAACAACAACATGCGTGTGGGATTCAGGCTTCGACATAGACCGCATCCAAAAACGCTGCAAAATCATCGGCAGAGAGGCTATGAGAAGCGGTACAACTGACGAAGTTTATGCCCCAACGCGTTGAATGGGACGCATGACGGTGACAATAACGGCTGCCTTCCCGGACGAATCCACCGCCCAACGACCGTTATTAGCTGGGCATCGAAACACCTCAGACGCAATTACCACATCAACGCCATCCTCACGCGCGAACTGCAGCATGAGGTCCTGCGCCGTTCTACTCCGGGAAGCATTCAATTGCAAGACCTGCAACTGAACCGGAATTGCAGAAGAGGATGCTGCAGAACTAGACAATGCGTACACCTAAGCACCGTGCGGACCCAATAACATGAGACCCCCCACAAATGATGCACTTTGGCATGGCAACGCACTGCCTGGCCTGATGCCCCACAACACCGCACTTCAAACAAGTTGCCTGTCGGTCGACGCCTTCACAATTCGCCGCAACATGTTCGCGTTCCAGGCAGCGATAGCCGTTGTCCTTACTGCTCTGCACCTCCAGTTCGCGAACGTGGCAACGTGTATTTCCGATGAAAATCGTGCTGCCATCTAACCGTTGAGCGACAATACGCGGAACCTTCACGCGAGCCCGCTGAGTGCCCTCAAGACCACGCCATTGATCAACCGCCTCCTCTCCAACAGTGACTCCAGCCACAGCAGAGATGGCATTCGCTGTTTCGACTGACTTCGCAAGCATATCAATCCCCGTAACGAGCAACTGACTCATGTCGCACACCAACAGTACTTGCGCCTTGTCGGTCAAGCAATTCTCAATACGATTTTTTACAACTATCTCATCTGCTCCTGGTTGCAGGTATAAGGACAGCGTATGGTCATCAGTCCGTTTCGCTCGGGCTACATCCTTTTCCACATCAGTAAGCTGCCGAATGCTTGCGTACATCTCCAAATACGCTGCACCCTTCACCGCAGTGACCCGGATGACATCCGGTCGCAGCTTCTTGCGGAGAGCCTGTTGTTGTAGAGTGGACTGCTGCTGCTGCTGGTGTTGCTGATTCGCCTGATGTTGCTGATGAATACCTCGCTTCGACACCGAGGACCACGGTTCCATCATCGGCACCGAAACAGGACGAGGTGGCAGCTGTACTTAATTCTGTTGTTGCTGCTGCGGCTTCTGATGCTGCTACGGCTTCTGTTGCTGCTGCCGTTGTTGCTGATTCTGTTGCTGCTGGTAAAAATGCCGTACCGGTGGGGGACGATATACATGTAAGAAGGAGAAGAGGACGAAAGCGGGAGAGAAACAGAAAGCGGGAGAGGAGAGAAAAAGAAATGGGGAGGCGAATAGACATTAAGAGAGAATTGAAAAATGTAACCAGTAGCGATTTGAACGTGAATAAAGTAACAACCAAATTTCTAACTCTTACATTTGGGGGCTCAACCCGGGGATTATGTTCCGATCATCACTTTTAAGAAGTGAGTGATATTATAATGCTGAGTGCAATATTGTAATATCTGCGTACGATTCTATTATAGCTGAGTGCAATAATATAATAGTTGAGTGCAAAACTATTCGCTGAGTGCGAAACTATTCGCTGTGTGCGAAACCATAGGCTGAGTGCAAAACTATTCGCTGAGTGCGAATATAAAACGTGTGCGTGCGTGTGAAAATATAATGGCAGAAGAACGTATTCTGTCCATGGTAGAGGAGTTTACCCGTGCCGGTTTAGTGAAACGGTGTGCGGCTGAAGGACTATCAGCAACGGGTACGAAAGAGGACATGGCGCGTCTTCTGGTGGAAAATGAGCTTAAGCAGTCCCCGATCGATCAGTCTACAGCTATTCCTTTTCTGGACGCACTGCATGAGGAATCCGAGTTTGGAGTGGAACCGCTTCCCAAATTCGATGCAGCAGTCTCGTTTCCATACTCTTTTAGAGACGTGGAGGAAAGGATTGAAGCGTACAGCGCAGATGGCTCAAGGGACTTAAACGCATGGTTTGCGGATTTTGATGAAATTGCGAGCTTAGCGCGCTGGTCCGATGGGCACAAATTCATTATGTGCCGGAAGAAATTGACCGGTGTGGCCAAGAGTTTTCTCGCAACCTTGCGCGGTGTGGTGACTTATGCCGCGCTGAAGAGAGCCTTGCTGGACGAATTCGCGACTGCGGTGAGAGGTGTTTCGACAATTGGCTTCGCGGAAAAAGAGAAAGGAGGAGTCGGCTCTTGAATTCATCTACTCGATGCAAAAACTTGCTCAGTCCATCGATATCGAGGAAGACAGCCTATGTGAATTCATCGTAGACGGTTTTTCAACCGATGAAACAACAAGAGCAATTCTGTATGAAGCCACTACAATAGCTCAGCTTAAACGAAAAATTGCGTTGCGAGAACGGGCGGATGCAAAAGCTGAAATCGATAAGAAAAAACGTTCCGGACTTGCACAAACATCGAAGCCGCAAGCAGAGGTCCCGAATACGCGGAAAACAAAATGTTACCTTTGTGGTCAACCAGGGCACGTGGCTACCGGTTGTACAGAGAAAACAAATGGTATAAAAT
Organism: Anopheles moucheti; assembly: GCF_943734755.1. Taxonomy (NCBI): domain Eukaryota; kingdom Metazoa; phylum Arthropoda; class Insecta; order Diptera; family Culicidae; genus Anopheles; species Anopheles moucheti. The sequence continues at coordinate 1,495,871 of NW_026453515.1, forward strand.
GCTTCGGTTGTGGTGCGCTCGGACACAAAGCCAGTGAGTGTGAAAAGAAACGCCCAGCCGTCTCAAGTACAAACTTGGTGTCGAACAGCAACGAAACAACGGTAATTATTGGATTTGGCGATTGTGTTCTGCATGCTTTGTTTGACAGTGGCAGCGCATATAATATAATTTCCAATAAAGCATTCCAGCGAATCGGTGCTCCACGACTAGAAAACACGGCTATGACGTTCAACGGGTTCGGCGGCACACAAACAAAAGCCATGGGCCGATTTTCAGCAGATGTGTGTGTGAACGCAGAAATTTACCCTAGCGTAGCGTTTTTCGTCGTGCCAGACGAAGCCATGGTTTATGACGCTTTACTAGGAAGAGAATCGCTGCAGTTTTTTGATGTCGAAGTGACAAAAGATGGTATAAAGACAGTTCGACGAGTTGCTGAGAGGGAAAGTGTGCCAGAGAGCAGTGTGTTGTTAGCTGAAGAGTTCCCGCCTGCCACCGATCCTGAAAATATGGTGCCGAGTTTGTTCGAAGACCAAGTGAAGCGGATGATCGAGAAGTGTAAGGCATCCGAAGAAAAACAACAAAGCGAATCGCCGATAGCAATGAAGATTACCACTAACGAGGGAGCAGTACCTTTTCGACAATCTCCGAGGCGTTTGTCTGCAGCCGAGAGCAGTATAGTGGAGCAACAAATCGAAAAGTGGTTGGAGCAAGGAGTTATCCAGAAATCAACGTCCGAGTTCGCGAGCAGAGTGGTGATCGTGAAGAAAAAGAACGGCAGTTATCGCTTGTGCGTCGATTATCGGAAGCTTAATACAATGGTTTTGAAAGACGGCTTTCCGATCCCAGTTATAGAAGAAGTGTTAGAAAAATTACAGCAAGCTAGGTTCTTTACGATAATGGATTTAAAAAATGGATTTTTCCATGTACCAATAGATGAGAATAGTAGGAAGTATACTGCGTTCGCTACAAAAACCGGGCTATATGAGTTTAAGAAAGCACCATTTGGTTTTTGCAATTCGCCAGCGGTTTTTATACGTTTTATTAATCACGTGTTTCAATCTTTAATTAACGAAAACGTATTGGATCTTTACATGGACGATATTGTAATCCATGGCGTTACTCCGGAAGAATGTTTATCAAAAATGGAATTGGTTTGTGATAGAATTTCAGAATACAGTTTAAAAGTAAACTGGGAGAAATGTGAATTCTTGCAACAGTCGATTGTATTTTTAGGACATCGTGTTGAAAATGGTACGATATCACCAGGTGAAGAAAAAATAAGAGTAGTGAAGAATTTCAGCGTACCGAACAACGTAAAAGCCACACAAGCATTTTTAGGTTTAACAGGGTTCTTTCGAAAATTCATTAAAAATTATGCTATTATTGCTAGGCCATTAACGGACCTATTAAAGAAAGATGTGTGTTTTCGAATGGGATCAACGGAATTAGATGCTTTCCATAAGTTAAAGCAAATGCTAATAAGAGAACCGATTCTTAGATTATATGATCGTGAGGCAGAAACGCAAGTGCATACGGATGCATCTAAATATGGTTTTGGTGCAGTGTTGCTACAGAAATTTGAAGAGAAATTTTACCCCATCATGTTCTGGAGTAAAAAAACTACCCAAGGAGAAAATAATCAGCATAGTTACATCTTGGAAGCTAAAGCTATTTTTCTTGCTGTGAAAAAGTGGCGTCACTATCTGTTGGGAATAAGGTTTAAAATAATTACTGATTGCATAGCTTTCAAACAAACAATCAAAAAAGAAGATATGCCTAGAGAAGTTACACAATGGGTAATATTTCTGCAGGATTTTGATTACGACGTGGAACATAGATCAGGTGAAAGATTGCGTCATGTAGATTGTTTGAGTAGATACCCAGAGCAAAATGTGATGATAGTTTCCGAGGTTACGGCTCGCATAAAAAATCAGCAGTTGAATGATGAGATGCTTAAGCTATCATCGAAGTATTAAAAGAAAAACCATACGGTTCCTATAAGATGAAAGGTAATATACTTTACAATACGGTTGAAGGAAATGACTTGTTGGTTATTCCTAAAAGTATGGAAAAACAGATTATTCTTGATGCGCATAATGTGGGTCATTTCGCTAGTGCAAAGACCATGCACAGTATAATCCAACAATATTTTATACCACACTTAGAGCACAAGGTCAAACAAGTTATAAACAGTTGCGTGAAATGCATTATGCATAATAAAAAGCTAGGTAAAAAAGAGGGGCTCTTGAATCCCATTGACAAAGGATGTGTTCCTTTGCAAACCATCCACTTGGATCATATTGGACCGATGGATGCTACGGCTAAACAATACAAGTATATATTAACGGTTATTGATGGCTTTTCAAAATTCGTTTGGCTGTATGCTACCAAATCTACAGGTGCGGAAGAAGTTATATTAAAACTAAAAAGTTGGTCTGAAATATTTGGAGATCCTCAGAGGATTGTAACTGATCGTGGTACCGCTTTTACTTCAAATTATTTTGCAGATTATGTGAAAAATAGGCAAATCGAACATGTTGTAAACAGTACCGGTGTTCCAAGAGGAAACGGGCAAGCCGAAAGGGTTAACCGAGCAGTGTTGTCCACCTTAGCGAAACTGAGTTCCGAAGAACCATCTCGTTGGTATAAATCGATAGGATTAGTTCAACGCGCGCTAAACTCTCATTGGTATGCTACTATCCAGCGAACTCCATTCAATGCCCTGTTTGGTGCTTCGATGCGTAATTGCGATATTGATCAACTACAGAAACTAATTGAAGTAGAAATGTACGAAACCTTTGAAAAGGAAAGATCAGAAATGAGACAAGAAGTAAAAAATGCGATTGAGAAAGCTCAGCTAACGCATAAAAGAAATTTTGATAAAACACGAAAACCAACTATCGGATATAAAGTAGGCGACCTGGTAGCCATTAAAAGGACTCAGTTTGTTGCTGGGCGAAAACTAGCAAACGAATATTTGGGACCATATGAAGTATTGAGCGTTAAGCGAAACGATCGCTATAAGGTACAAAAAGCGGCAAACTGCGAAGGCCCAAATATTACTACTACTAGCGTAGATTTCATGAAATTATGGTCGTATGCGACGACAAATGAAGATTTGGAATTAACTGACGAAGAATTAGAATGAACTAATAATCTTCCCTTGAGGGCAAGGGAGAGTCAGGAAAGGCCGAGTGTAAGAAGGAGAAGAGGACGAAAGCGGGAGAGGAGAGAAAAAGAAATGGGGAGGCGAATAGACATTAAGAGAGAATTGAAAAATGTAACCAGTAGCGATTTGAACGTGAATAAAGTAACAACCAAATTTCTAACTCTTACATACTACTGTGTCCGAAAAGTAAGGTGACACTAGATGTCAAATTTCGCGCACCTAAAGAAGCCTCTTGTTTTTATTTTTCGTTTGTCAATTTGTATGTTTTTGACACATTTGCCAAGTTTCAAGTCACAACATCAACCCGGCTAGTAGTGAAAATTTGTTTTCGGAGCTGCGCCATGTGTTTTTGTCCATATTGACCAAGTTGTTAAGTTTGTGGAACAGCGCACCTGTATCAAATTTTGTTTGCGCAATGAAATTAACGCTGCGGAAACATTGCGGATGCTACAAAAAGCCTTTTGGTAAGATTCTATGTCGAAGAAAAATGTGTACAATAGGTACAGTGATTTCAAGAATGGCCGTGAGAAGGTCGAAGACGGGGACCGTCCGGGGAGTCCATCCACCTCGACCGACGACCCCTACGTTGTCCAAATCAAGGATTTGGTGGTCAACAATCGTCAGTTGACGATACGAGACCTTTCGGAAAGTGTTGGGATTTCCGGCCGGCGGAAAACGGCCGGATTTGTGGAAAAACTACAGCTGGTTGTTGCACCATGATAATGCGCCCTCCCATTGGGCCATCATTTTGAGGGAGTTTTTCACAACAACTGGCCCTCATATCGTTCCGCAACCGCCGTATTCACCAGATTTGGCACCAGCCGACTTCTGGCTGTTCAACAAGCTAAAACGGCCGCTTCGGGGACACCGTTTTCACACTATCGAGGAGATAGAAGCCGCAGCGACGGCGGAACTATAGGCCATCCGTGCATCCGCGTTTTCCACCTGCTTCGAGGAGTGGCAGAAGAGGGGGAAGAGGTGCATTGCATCGGAAGGGGATTACTTCGAATGGAATGACCTTAATTTGGCCTAATAAAAAAACCATTTAGAGAAAAAACGGAAAGTCACTTTATTTTTCGGACACAGTAGTACATTTCCCAACTGCTTTTTCAGCTGATGATGCTGTGGCTGCTGCTGCCGTTGATGCGGCTGCTGATGATTCGGCAAAGACTGTTGCTGCTGCTGCTTCTGTAGCTGCTTCTGTAAAAGCTGAAGCTGATGCTGCTGCTTCTGAAGCTGCTGCCGATGCTGCTGCTGCTGCTGATGCTTCTGTAGCAGCTGTTGCATCTGAGGTTGCTGCTGCATCTGTAAATGCTGCTGCTGATGCTGCTGCCGATGCTGTTGCTGCTGCTGCTTCATATGCTACTGCTGCCTCTGAGGCTGCTGCTGTTGCTGCCTCCGAAATTGCTGCTGATGCTGCTGCTGTTGCTGCTGTTGCTTATGCGCTTTCTTCTGCTGCATCCGCCAACCTCCACAGCTACGCTTGCCTTTGAATGAAGAAACAACATCGGTAGAAGCAGCTGCTGGTGCTTGTTGTTGTGTCGACTGCTTTAACTGCACCGCCTCTGAACCTTGCCGGAACAACGTTAGCTCCTTGCGCGAGTCGGATAATTCACGAATCAGCTCCGCCAGCTGTGCAGTCAAACGGCTTACATTCGCCTGCATTGCCGCAACCTGCTCATCACGGCTCTTCAGCTGCTCAAGCAACGCAGCTACAGATTCATGTTGGCTTTCAGCATTCGCAAGTGCTGCACGCACCGACGAGGAATTTCCTGCTTGCTCCAGAACAGGCGACTGCAAACGCTTCAAAAGCACTGCAGGAACAACCGTTGAGTTGAGGTAGTCATCCTCATCATTGGAAGAGACACACAGATTAACACTATCCAACGCGCACTTCTTCGATGAACCAACCACGGTGGATGATCTCATTCTTGACCTTGAAACCCGATTTGACGGACAATGAGCAGCACCATCCAATTCCGACAACATGACGGAGTTGACAGAAATTGACAGAATTGACAGAAATGAGAGAAATGACTGAATTGACAGAAAATGACCCCGCCTAAATAAGTAATAAACACAATCTCCCCTTCAGCCCGAAATAAACGAGTTATGCAACAATCAAATCTGTTGAAAGGTAAACGAAATAGTCTTTATTTTTCTGCACCTATTCGAAAAACCGTGCCTAAAAACAGATATTTAATTGGCGCAGACACAAAGACACCGCAATTCGCTCGCAATTCGAAATTCTAGTCTGAAAAATTTTCGAGGTCAACCAAGAAAATCGGACCACGGAAAATCGAGAAAAATACGAAAAACCAACGAGAAGCCACAACGGAAAATCGAAATATTTAATTTTTGACTCACCGGGCGAACCGATTGCCGTTCCCAATTTTTTGTCCGACGCGCCGCAACGAGACCTTTCAAACGAAACGTCACTGGCCCCGATCGGATGAGCGGTTGCCTTAATAATTGCAAAAAACCTGCTCTCTAAAAACTCCCTCCCTCCCTCTTAGGAACTAGATGGCCACAATTTGGCATACGGGTCGCGAACCAGAATCGGGGACCGGACACCAAAAAACAGTCGTCTAGCTCAACCGTAGCGGCTACAATAGACACAAACACGAAATTACCGGATCAGGTACACGCAAGCACACTTCCACGCACTGCGCAAAAACAATGCGCACACACACAAACGCAAACACGTATGGAAACACACACACGCAAAGACACAAACACGCACGACAAGGTATAGATTCGCGCAATAACACTCGCACGCACCGACACTCACGCGCATGTTGGTTAAAGGACGGGGTATGAAGAAAAATCGAAAAAACGAAAAACCGTATGATAAAAGCAACTTTTGAAAACGCGCGTAAAATGTTCCGCTACGGTTCCAAGGGAACTGATTATCGCCTCTAACTTTCTTCACACTGAGCCGATTCTCACGCACGATGGCTCAAAAGTTGCGTTTTTCAAATGTTCACACTCTGGTCAAGTCTGGAACCGATTCACTCACACACAGGCACTATAAACAATCTCACTCAACCGAATGTGGGGACCGTAAACGCAATGTAATCCACCTTCTGGACACCTCAAAACACGCGCCTCAACAGCGCGCGTCTTTTGACACCTCGACCGTCCCCGACCGTTGGTTAAGAAATAGCCTTAATAAAAATCAAAAACCGGCTCGCGAAAAACTCCCCCCCCCTCCCCTTCGGCACTACGTGGCCAAAATTTGGCACACGGGTCAAGGACCAAAATCGGGGACCGGACACTAAAAACTAAAAACCTGGCACGCAGGGTTCGCTCGGAAATTGCCTTTTTCGCAATTCTCACACACACTCGGGAAGCAATCGCTAACACGTCTGTTCATCACAAGCTCTCTATTGCAACTACAAAGGGATAACTGGCGTTGCTGTAAATGACAGCTGCACAACAGGGATAACACACAGGGTTAACTGGCTTTTTTTATACAGAACACAAGTGCTTGTTTTATTAATTGGAATGTTACAATACATTTTCATGTGTTACTCGTCCCAATCTACTAATCAAGCCCACCCATCCCAGCCTACCCGCGAAGGATCGGCTGGGGGGGCACCTATACGCCCTCATTTATTTGTTTTTTTTTAATTTTTTCCCAATTTCATACGCGTTACAACGAGGCTCGGCACGACCGAGGAAAAACGCCCATTTCTTACACCTACTAAGGCCTGTCAACTTCGCTTTCATCTTCAACGCCCCATCCCCGAATAGGGCCCACAAATAATCCGTGCAGCTAGGCGTCTCGCTCTTCTCCAACCTGCGCCGCGCTGGGTGCCGACGCACGTTGTCGCGAACACGTCGTTGCCGCTCCTCGCGCTCCTCGATCTCCAACGCGCTAAGGGGCATCTCGTCAGGATTAGTTGGCGGAGGAGGCTCGCCTCTTGCCCGGCGTCGCTCCACTGTCAGCTGACGTTGCGCCTCATTTCGTCGGTCGTTGCGCGCAGCAACCATCGCATCATGTGCCGCGTCTAGTCGACGTGCCGCAGCAACCATGTAGTCATTGGCACTGGTCTCTCGCTCCACGTACCAATCCTGCTGCAACGCTGTTGTGATGTGTTGAGCCACCTCACACACAGCACTTCAATTCTCCCGGCTGCTCAGCAGGAACGACTCAAGATTCTCCACCATGACGATGGCCTCATCGCCCTGTCCCAGCACCGCCATCCGCACGTCTGCACAGCGCGAACAGTCGAAGAACGCATGCTCCACCGACTCGACGACTCTCGGGCCCCGCACGCAGTCCGGTGAGGGGGTGAATTTGCTGCACATGCAGATATTCGTGGAAGAAACCGTAGCCCGAGAGAACTTGAGCGAGATGAAAAGTCATCTCCCCAAACCGACGGTTCTTCCACTCCTCGATGTCCGGGATCACCCGGTGCGCCCATGCTGTGTATCGGCTCGTGGGTGCCAACTCGTCCCAGCCATCCTGCCACTGACGCAAAGTGGCAGCGCGCTCCTCCACGCGCAGTAGCAGCAGCAGGCATATCGCACCAATATGAAGGTCCTGGCTACAAGTCTCGCATACTGCGCCTGGACCTGCTGCAGCATCCGCCTGCACTTCCGGATGTTAGTGGCCTCGTGCCACACCGGGGCAGCATATCGCAGCGTAGAGTCCACCACCGAGGACAGCAGTCGCCACTTCGCTTCCTTTGGACCCCCGTGGTTCTGCATTAGGCGGGAGATCCCCTTCGCCGCACGGAGTGCCTTCGCCGTGGCATTTTCTACGTGCGGGGTCCACAGCAGATGGTCGTGCTGAACCACGCCCAGGTACTTAAAGGACATCGACGGCTGTCGCTCCAGTCCCTCGATGGTGACCGTGGGCTGCTCGTAGCCCTTGCCTCATGGTGGACACCATGATAATTTCGGTCTTCGCCGGAGCCAGGTGTAGGTATCGCTCCGCCATCCATGTCCCGATCATGGATATCGCCTGTTGCACCAGATCGGTCGCCGCCTGCGGCGTCGTGCCGCTCGCCAGCACCATTAGGTCGTCCGCGAACCCGATCGCCTCAACGCCCTCCGGGAACTCCAGCTGCAGGACTCCGTCACACATTGTGTTCCACAATGTAGGCCCGACGATGAAGCCCTGCGGTACGCCTGCAGACACCTGCCTGCGAACCGGTCCCTCGCTGGTCTCGTAGACGAGCTCACGCTCAGAGAAGTAGCTGCGCAGATAACCTGATAGACCTGATCGTCTGCGACGGCTGATGCTGCTGTAGGCGTCCCTGACGATCGACCCGTGCACCTGGTACGCCGACGAAGAACTGAACGTAGCGATGGTCGCTGTGGGTGAACTTAGTAGTCACCCCTCAGGTCTCCGACAATACGATCGAAGGACTCGCAAACGAGACGTCGACGATACTCTCGCGTGCGACACCGTTGCTCATGAAAGTGGGCACGTTGCCGCGGTTGACGACCTCCAGCTGCAGATGCTGCACCGTCCCCATGAGCGAGTGGCCCCTCGATGTTGTGCAGGCACATCCCCACTCTTGGTTCCACACGTTACAGTCACCAGCAAGCACGGTGTGCTGGTGGCCAACCAACGCCATCTCCACCGCCTCGAAGTAGGCGCCAAAGTCCGCTGGCCCGATGTTAGGCGAAGCGTAGCAGCTAGCGAATGTGACGCCTGCCACTGTGGCCACCACCAGCCCGGGATGAACGCTATCCCACAGACGTTGGATGGGGTAAGCCCCGGTGGCGACCACTACAACACTCTGCGCCTCGTCCACCGCCCATCTGCCGTTGTCCCGAAGCGGCTTGCAGAGCTCGCAGGTGATGACGACGTCCACCCCCTGCTCCCGTGCCGTCTGCAGCATCAGGTCCTGAGCTGCCCGGCTGCGCCCGAGATTGACCTGCAGGACCCTTATGCCTTCCGGGTGCAGAACGCGTGTCCTACCCGGTGCGGACCCTTGCACACGGCACAGCAGACCGCTGCCGTACATGCTCGAGCCAGGAGACCCGGTTGGCCGCAACGGATGCAGTGCGTCGACAGGTCTTGTTCGCTCTTGCATTGGTACCGCAGGTGTCCGGGCTCCAGACACTTGAAGCACCGCTGCTGGCCCTTCGTCGGTGGTGTTAGCCTCGTCGCCAAGCATGATGTGTGCAGCACTCTCACATGCTGCCGCGTGATCCGCTCCGCCGCCTTCACCGTCATCCGAACGTACGCCGTCTACGTGCCATTCCATGACCTGGCTAGATGCACGGCGGATTCCTTCACCGACTCCTGGATGAAGGTCTGCACCGCCGTCGCCATGTCCAGTGCTTTCGCTAAAGGGTCCACCTCATTAAGGCGGACCTCTACCGTCTCCGTCACCAAGCGGGTGGTGGCAGGAGCTGCAGCCTACGCGCAGACCTCCTGGACTCGTTGCAGGATCACTTCCGCATTGGCGCCGTCCTGTAGGTCCATGACCAGCCAATCCCGCGTCGTTTGTAGTCCTACTCCGAGTTTGGCCTGATCTTCCGCCAACGACGGAGCACTGCGTATCAGCTGGTATACTTCTGTCCAGGTTTGTCCCTCCCCTGGGGCGACCTCTATCGCGTCGAGCTTCTTCTTCGTCGGCTGTTTTGTCGCAGGTTGTAAGCGCGACTTTGCCGGCTGCTGCTGTTGCTGCTGCGGCGGCTTCGGCAATGCCCTGCGGGGCCCCACCACCGTCCATGCGCCACCCTGCGTGCATTACCAGCTCCTGCTGCAGCTCCTTCACCATTGCGCGCATTTGCTCATTGGCGAGCGTCATTTCAAGGAGTTTGCGCAGCTCCGCCATGTCAGCGTTCGTCGTCTTAGAGGCCACGACGAAGCTCTAGTCAGCATAACTTTCGGCTCCATAGCCGAAAGGGACCTCCCCGTTCTTTCCTCGGTAGACTCCGACCGAGGACGCGAGGTTCGGTTTGTCGCCATTTTGAAGCCCAAGCAAGCGTGTATGATCAGGGGGGGAGGGGGTGTTTCCTTGCTCGTAGACGCCTTCCAGTATTACTCGCAGTCGTTCCCGAATTTTTCTCGCGATTTCCAGCAAAATTAGGAAATTCGAGTAGTTTCAAGCTTGAATAAACTGATCGAATCAAGCAGATTCGAGCTGCCGATTTGCCCCCACAACTTCCTCGAATTTTCCGCACACTTTGTGGAATTCGAGTAGCTTTCGAGTAGTAACTGTCGATTTGAAAATTTGTCTGGTGGGGACTGCTCACCTTTCAAAATTTGTCAGCTGGGCCAT